>NC_059425.1:150336086-150648586 GCF_021028975.2 Sphaerodactylus townsendi | reverse complement strand
GTGGGGGGGGGGGGGGGTGGGGGGGGGGGGGGGTGGGGGGGGGGGGGGGTGGGGGGGGGGGGGGGTGGGGGGGGGGGGGGGTGGGGGGGGGGGGGGGTGGGGGGGGGGGGGGGTGGGGGGGGGGGGGGGTGGGGGGGGGGGGGGGTGGGGGGGGGGGGGGGTGGGGGGGGGGGGGGGTGGGGGGGGGGGGGGGTGGGGGGGGGGGGGGGTGGGGGGGGGGGGGGGTGGGGGGGGGGGGGGGTGGGGGGGGGGGGGGGTGGGGGGGGGGGGGGGTGGGGGGGGGGGGGGGTGGGGGGGGGGGGGGGTGGGGGGGGGGGGGGGTGGGGGGGGGGGGGGGTGGGGGGGGGGGGGGGTGGGGGGGGGGGGGGGTGGGGGGGGGGGGGGGTGGGGGGGGGGGGGGGTGGGGGGGGGGGGGGGTGGGGGGGGGGGGGGGTGGGGGGGGGGGGGGGTGGGGGGGGGGGGGGGTGGGGGGGGGGGGGGGTGGGGGGGGGGGGGGGTGGGGGGGGGGGGGGGTGGGGGGGGGGGGGGGTGGGGGGGGGGGGGGGTGGGGGGGGGGGGGGGTGGGGGGGGGGGGGGGTGGGGGGGGGGGGGGGTGGGGGGGGGGGGGGGTGGGGGGGGGGGGGGGTGGGGGGGGGGGGGGGTGGGGGGGGGGGGGGGTGGGGGGGGGGGGGGGTGGGGGGGGGGGGGGGTGGGGGGGGGGGGGGGTGGGGGGGGGGGGGGGTGGGGGGGGGGGGGGGTGGGGGGGGGGGGGGGTGGGGGGGGGGGGGGGTGGGGGGGGGGGGGGGTGGGGGGGGGGGGGGGTGGGGGGGGGGGGGGGTGGGGGGGGGGGGGGGTGGGGGGGGGGGGGGGTGGGGGGGGGGGGGGGTGGGGGGGGGGGGGGGTGGGGGGGGGGGGGGGTGGGGGGGGGGGGGGGTGGGGGGGGGGGGGGGTGGGGGGGGGGGGGGGTGGGGGGGGGGGGGGGTGGGGGGGGGGGGGGGTGGGGGGGGGGGGGGGTGGGGGGGGGGGGGGGTGGGGGGGGGGGGGGGTGGGGGGGGGGGGGGGTGGGGGGGGGGGGGGGTGGGGGGGGGGGGGGGTGGGGGGGGGGGGGGGTGGGGGGGGGGGGGGGTGGGGGGGGGGGGGGGTGGGGGGGGGGGGGGGTGGGGGGGGGGGGGGGTGGGGGGGGGGGGGGGTGGGGGGGGGGGGGGGTGGGGGGGGGGGGGGGTGGGGGGGGGGGGGGGTGGGGGGGGGGGGGGGTGGGGGGGGGGGGGGGTGGGGGGGGGGGGGGGTGGGGGGGGGGGGGGGTGGGGGGGGGGGGGGGTGGGGGGGGGGGGGGGTGGGGGGGGGGGGGGGTGGGGGGGGGGGGGGGTGGGGGGGGGGGGGGGTGGGGGGGGGGGGGGGTGGGGGGGGGGGGGGGTGGGGGGGGGGGGGGGTGGGGGGGGGGGGGGGTGGGGGGGGGGGGGGGTGGGGGGGGGGGGGGGTGGGGGGGGGGGGGGGTGGGGGGGGGGGGGGGTGGGGGGGGGGGGGGGTGGGGGGGGGGGGGGGTGGGGGGGGGGGGGGGTGGGGGGGGGGGGGGGTGGGGGGGGGGGGGGGTGGGGGGGGGGGGGGGTGGGGGGGGGGGGGGGTGGGGGGGGGGGGGGGTGGGGGGGGGGGGGGGTGGGGGGGGGGGGGGGTGGGGGGGGGGGGGGGTGGGGGGGGGGGGGGGTGGGGGGGGGGGGGGGTGGGGGGGGGGGGGGGTGGGGGGGGGGGGGGGTGGGGGGGGGGGGGGGTGGGGGGGGGGGGGGGTGGGGGGGGGGGGGGGTGGGGGGGGGGGGGGGTGGGGGGGGGGGGGGGTGGGGGGGGGGGGGGGTGGGGGGGGGGGGGGGTGGGGGGGGGGGGGGGTGGGGGGGGGGGGGGGTGGGGGGGGGGGGGGGTGGGGGGGGGGGGGGGTGGGGGGGGGGGGGGGTGGGGGGGGGGGGGGGTGGGGGGGGGGGGGGGTGGGGGGGGGGGGGGGTGGGGGGGGGGGGGGGTGGGGGGGGGGGGGGGTGGGGGGGGGGGGGGGTGGGGGGGGGGGGGGGTGGGGGGGGGGGGGGGTGGGGGGGGGGGGGGGTGGGGGGGGGGGGGGGTGGGGGGGGGGGGGGGTGGGGGGGGGGGGGGGTGGGGGGGGGGGGGGGTGGGGGGGGGGGGGGGTGGGGGGGGGGGGGGGTGGGGGGGGGGGGGGGTGGGGGGGGGGGGGGGTGGGGGGGGGGGGGGGTGGGGGGGGGGGGGGGTGGGGGGGGGGGGGGGTGGGGGGGGGGGGGGGTGGGGGGGGGGGGGGGTGGGGGGGGGGGGGGGTGGGGGGGGGGGGGGGTGGGGGGGGGGGGGGGTGGGGGGGGGGGGGGGTGGGGGGGGGGGGGGGTGGGGGGGGGGGGGGGTGGGGGGGGGGGGGGGTGGGGGGGGGGGGGGGTGGGGGGGGGGGGGGGTGGGGGGGGGGGGGGGTGGGGGGGGGGGGGGGTGGGGGGGGGGGGGGGTGGGGGGGGGGGGGGGTGGGGGGGGGGGGGGGTGGGGGGGGGGGGGGGTGGGGGGGGGGGGGGGTGGGGGGGGGGGGGGGTGGGGGGGGGGGGGGGTGGGGGGGGGGGGGGGTGGGGGGGGGGGGGGGTGGGGGGGGGGGGGGGTGGGGGGGGGGGGGGGTGGGGGGGGGGGGGGGTGGGGGGGGGGGGGGGTGGGGGGGGGGGGGGGTGGGGGGGGGGGGGGGTGGGGGGGGGGGGGGGTGGGGGGGGGGGGGGGTGGGGGGGGGGGGGGGTGGGGGGGGGGGGGGGTGGGGGGGGGGGGGGGTGGGGGGGGGGGGGGGTGGGGGGGGGGGGGGGTGGGGGGGGGGGGGGGTGGGGGGGGGGGGGGGTGGGGGGGGGGGGGGGTGGGGGGGGGGGGGGGTGGGGGGGGGGGGGGGTGGGGGGGGGGGGGGGTGGGGGGGGGGGGGGGTGGGGGGGGGGGGGGGTGGGGGGGGGGGGGGGTGGGGGGGGGGGGGGGTGGGGGGGGGGGGGGGTGGGGGGGGGGGGGGGTGGGGGGGGGGGGGGGTGGGGGGGGGGGGGGGTGGGGGGGGGGGGGGGTGGGGGGGGGGGGGGGTGGGGGGGGGGGGGGGTGGGGGGGGGGGGGGGTGGGGGGGGGGGGGGGTGGGGGGGGGGGGGGGTGGGGGGGGGGGGGGGTGGGGGGGGGGGGGGGTGGGGGGGGGGGGGGGTGGGGGGGGGGGGGGGTGGGGGGGGGGGGGGGTGGGGGGGGGGGGGGGTGGGGGGGGGGGGGGGTGGGGGGGGGGGGGGGTGGGGGGGGGGGGGGGTGGGGGGGGGGGGGGGTGGGGGGGGGGGGGGGTGGGGGGGGGGGGGGGTGGGGGGGGGGGGGGGTGGGGGGGGGGGGGGGTGGGGGGGGGGGGGGGTGGGGGGGGGGGGGGGTGGGGGGGGGGGGGGGTGGGGGGGGGGGGGGGTGGGGGGGGGGGGGGGTGGGGGGGGGGGGGGGTGGGGGGGGGGGGGGGTGGGGGGGGGGGGGGGTGGGGGGGGGGGGGGGTGGGGGGGGGGGGGGGTGGGGGGGGGGGGGGGTGGGGGGGGGGGGGGGTGGGGGGGGGGGGGGGTGGGGGGGGGGGGGGGTGGGGGGGGGGGGGGGTGGGGGGGGGGGGGGGTGGGGGGGGGGGGGGGTGGGGGGGGGGGGGGGTGGGGGGGGGGGGGGGTGGGGGGGGGGGGGGGTGGGGGGGGGGGGGGGTGGGGGGGGGGGGGGGTGGGGGGGGGGGGGGGTGGGGGGGGGGGGGGGTGGGGGGGGGGGGGGGTGGGGGGGGGGGGGGGTGGGGGGGGGGGGGGGTGGGGGGGGGGGGGGGTGGGGGGGGGGGGGGGTGGGGGGGGGGGGGGGTGGGGGGGGGGGGGGGTGGGGGGGGGGGGGGGTGGGGGGGGGGGGGGGTGGGGGGGGGGGGGGGTGGGGGGGGGGGGGGGTGGGGGGGGGGGGGGGTGGGGGGGGGGGGGGGTGGGGGGGGGGGGGGGTGGGGGGGGGGGGGGGTGGGGGGGGGGGGGGGTGGGGGGGGGGGGGGGTGGGGGGGGGGGGGGGTGGGGGGGGGGGGGGGTGGGGGGGGGGGGGGGTGGGGGGGGGGGGGGGTGGGGGGGGGGGGGGGTGGGGGGGGGGGGGGGTGGGGGGGGGGGGGGGTGGGGGGGGGGGGGGGTGGGGGGGGGGGGGGGTGGGGGGGGGGGGGGGTGGGGGGGGGGGGGGGTGGGGGGGGGGGGGGGTGGGGGGGGGGGGGGGTGGGGGGGGGGGGGGGTGGGGGGGGGGGGGGGTGGGGGGGGGGGGGGGTGGGGGGGGGGGGGGGTGGGGGGGGGGGGGGGTGGGGGGGGGGGGGGGTGGGGGGGGGGGGGGGTGGGGGGGGGGGGGGGTGGGGGGGGGGGGGGGTGGGGGGGGGGGGGGGTGGGGGGGGGGGGGGGTGGGGGGGGGGGGGGGTGGGGGGGGGGGGGGGTGGGGGGGGGGGGGGGTGGGGGGGGGGGGGGGTGGGGGGGGGGGGGGGTGGGGGGGGGGGGGGGTGGGGGGGGGGGGGGGTGGGGGGGGGGGGGGGTGGGGGGGGGGGGGGGTGGGGGGGGGGGGGGGTGGGGGGGGGGGGGGGTGGGGGGGGGGGGGGGTGGGGGGGGGGGGGGGTGGGGGGGGGGGGGGGTGGGGGGGGGGGGGGGTGGGGGGGGGGGGGGGTGGGGGGGGGGGGGGGTGGGGGGGGGGGGGGGTGGGGGGGGGGGGGGGTGGGGGGGGGGGGGGGTGGGGGGGGGGGGGGGTGGGGGGGGGGGGGGGTGGGGGGGGGGGGGGGTGGGGGGGGGGGGGGGTGGGGGGGGGGGGGGGTGGGGGGGGGGGGGGGTGGGGGGGGGGGGGGGTGGGGGGGGGGGGGGGTGGGGGGGGGGGGGGGTGGGGGGGGGGGGGGGTGGGGGGGGGGGGGGGTGGGGGGGGGGGGGGGTGGGGGGGGGGGGGGGTGGGGGGGGGGGGGGGTGGGGGGGGGGGGGGGTGGGGGGGGGGGGGGGTGGGGGGGGGGGGGGGTGGGGGGGGGGGGGGGTGGGGGGGGGGGGGGGTGGGGGGGGGGGGGGGTGGGGGGGGGGGGGGGTGGGGGGGGGGGGGGGTGGGGGGGGGGGGGGGTGGGGGGGGGGGGGGGTGGGGGGGGGGGGGGGTGGGGGGGGGGGGGGGTGGGGGGGGGGGGGGGTGGGGGGGGGGGGGGGTGGGGGGGGGGGGGGGTGGGGGGGGGGGGGGGTGGGGGGGGGGGGGGGTGGGGGGGGGGGGGGGTGGGGGGGGGGGGGGGTGGGGGGGGGGGGGGGTGGGGGGGGGGGGGGGTGGG
The DNA here is from genome assembly GCF_021028975.2 of Sphaerodactylus townsendi. Classification (NCBI taxonomy): domain Eukaryota; kingdom Metazoa; phylum Chordata; class Lepidosauria; order Squamata; family Sphaerodactylidae; genus Sphaerodactylus; species Sphaerodactylus townsendi. Next base: position 150,643,317 of record NC_059425.1, on the reverse strand, counting down.
GGGGGGGGGGGGTGGGGGGGGGGGGGGGTGGGGGGGGGGGGGGGTGGGGGGGGGGGGGGGTGGGGGGGGGGGGGGGTGGGGGGGGGGGGGGGTGGGGGGGGGGGGGGGTGGGGGGGGGGGGGGGTGGGGGGGGGGGGGGGTGGGGGGGGGGGGGGGTGGGGGGGGGGGGGGGTGGGGGGGGGGGGGGGTGGGGGGGGGGGGGGGTGGGGGGGGGGGGGGGTGGGGGGGGGGGGGGGTGGGGGGGGGGGGGGGTGGGGGGGGGGGGGGGTGGGGGGGGGGGGGGGTGGGGGGGGGGGGGGGTGGGGGGGGGGGGGGGTGGGGGGGGGGGGGGGTGGGGGGGGGGGGGGGTGGGGGGGGGGGGGGGTGGGGGGGGGGGGGGGTGGGGGGGGGGGGGGGTGGGGGGGGGGGGGGGTGGGGGGGGGGGGGGGTGGGGGGGGGGGGGGGTGGGGGGGGGGGGGGGTGGGGGGGGGGGGGGGTGGGGGGGGGGGGGGGTGGGGGGGGGGGGGGGTGGGGGGGGGGGGGGGTGGGGGGGGGGGGGGGTGGGGGGGGGGGGGGGTGGGGGGGGGGGGGGGTGGGGGGGGGGGGGGGTGGGGGGGGGGGGGGGTGGGGGGGGGGGGGGGTGGGGGGGGGGGGGGGTGGGGGGGGGGGGGGGTGGGGGGGGGGGGGGGTGGGGGGGGGGGGGGGTGGGGGGGGGGGGGGGTGGGGGGGGGGGGGGGTGGGGGGGGGGGGGGGTGGGGGGGGGGGGGGGTGGGGGGGGGGGGGGGTGGGGGGGGGGGGGGGTGGGGGGGGGGGGGGGTGGGGGGGGGGGGGGGTGGGGGGGGGGGGGGGTGGGGGGGGGGGGGGGTGGGGGGGGGGGGGGGTGGGGGGGGGGGGGGGTGGGGGGGGGGGGGGGTGGGGGGGGGGGGGGGTGGGGGGGGGGGGGGGTGGGGGGGGGGGGGGGTGGGGGGGGGGGGGGGTGGGGGGGGGGGGGGGTGGGGGGGGGGGGGGGTGGGGGGGGGGGGGGGTGGGGGGGGGGGGGGGTGGGGGGGGGGGGGGGTGGGGGGGGGGGGGGGTGGGGGGGGGGGGGGGTGGGGGGGGGGGGGGGTGGGGGGGGGGGGGGGTGGGGGGGGGGGGGGGTGGGGGGGGGGGGGGGTGGGGGGGGGGGGGGGTGGGGGGGGGGGGGGGTGGGGGGGGGGGGGGGTGGGGGGGGGGGGGGGTGGGGGGGGGGGGGGGTGGGGGGGGGGGGGGGTGGGGGGGGGGGGGGGTGGGGGGGGGGGGGGGTGGGGGGGGGGGGGGGTGGGGGGGGGGGGGGGTGGGGGGGGGGGGGGGTGGGGGGGGGGGGGGGTGGGGGGGGGGGGGGGTGGGGGGGGGGGGGGGTGGGGGGGGGGGGGGGTGGGGGGGGGGGGGGGTGGGGGGGGGGGGGGGTGGGGGGGGGGGGGGGTGGGGGGGGGGGGGGGTGGGGGGGGGGGGGGGTGGGGGGGGGGGGGGGTGGGGGGGGGGGGGGGTGGGGGGGGGGGGGGGTGGGGGGGGGGGGGGGTGGGGGGGGGGGGGGGTGGGGGGGGGGGGGGGTGGGGGGGGGGGGGGGTGGGGGGGGGGGGGGGTGGGGGGGGGGGGGGGTGGGGGGGGGGGGGGGTGGGGGGGGGGGGGGGTGGGGGGGGGGGGGGGTGGGGGGGGGGGGGGGTGGGGGGGGGGGGGGGTGGGGGGGGGGGGGGGTGGGGGGGGGGGGGGGTGGGGGGGGGGGGGGGTGGGGGGGGGGGGGGGTGGGGGGGGGGGGGGGTGGGGGGGGGGGGGGGTGGGGGGGGGGGGGGGTGGGGGGGGGGGGGGGTGGGGGGGGGGGGGGGTGGGGGGGGGGGGGGGTGGGGGGGGGGGGGGGTGGGGGGGGGGGGGGGTGGGGGGGGGGGGGGGTGGGGGGGGGGGGGGGTGGGGGGGGGGGGGGGTGGGGGGGGGGGGGGGTGGGGGGGGGGGGGGGTGGGGGGGGGGGGGGGTGGGGGGGGGGGGGGGTGGGGGGGGGGGGGGGTGGGGGGGGGGGGGGGTGGGGGGGGGGGGGGGTGGGGGGGGGGGGGGGTGGGGGGGGGGGGGGGTGGGGGGGGGGGGGGGTGGGGGGGGGGGGGGGTGGGGGGGGGGGGGGGTGGGGGGGGGGGGGGGTGGGGGGGGGGGGGGGTGGGGGGGGGGGGGGGTGGGGGGGGGGGGGGGTGGGGGGGGGGGGGGGTGGGGGGGGGGGGGGGTGGGGGGGGGGGGGGGTGGGGGGGGGGGGGGGTGGGGGGGGGGGGGGGTGGGGGGGGGGGGGGGTGGGGGGGGGGGGGGGTGGGGGGGGGGGGGGGTGGGGGGGGGGGGGGGTGGGGGGGGGGGGGGGTGGGGGGGGGGGGGGGTGGGGGGGGGGGGGGGTGGGGGGGGGGGGGGGTGGGGGAAAGAAAGAAAGAAAGAAAGAAAGAAAGAAAGAAAGAAAGAAAGAAAGAAAGAACGAACGAACGAACGAACGAACGAACGAACGAACGAACGAACGAACGAACATGATGGAAGCTCATGATGTTATACATGAATAGGACATTTTGTAGTGATTCAGAAGAAAAAAACTCAAGACCAACCAATGAAATTTCCAAAATCATTATGAGAAACTTCATGTTGGGGCAAGTTAAAGCATAAGAGGATAGGCTTCATATCAAATTGGGCATGGCATAGTATAACCATCCTGCAATACTATAAATAGTTTTTTTTCTTAAATGTGAACTTTTACTTTATTTACAAATATGTCTTATGGAACTGTCTTATCACTGACCCTTTATAAATGAAGATATCACACTGTGATCTAAGTATCTGCTTAAGTCGTGTTTAAAAATGAACCTGAATATATTTCACATGTAATGTTTTTAGATAAACATTCTGAACTGTGTACATGATTGCACAGTATTAGTGAGGTTAGTAGGCAGATGAAGCTGAGAAATCTGCTATTCCTCTTTGAAGTGCAACTACTTGCTGAGTGTAATAAAGAAGGAAACCTCTGACTGAGCTTGAAAGGGGAAAATTCCATGCTACTCATCTGGTCCAAATGTACTATTTTTAAGCTTTGTTTTCATGCCTAGTTCTTTTACAATTGATCGACTTTATCCTTTGAAGTTTAGCTTCCTTCATTCTGAACAACATGCTAGGTAACTGATTTTTCCTGAAGTCCATCTTATATAAGTCTAATGTCAACTGTAATTTGATGACCTATATTTAAAAGAAATTATAATTATCCATGATTTAAATTTCATTGGAGTATTTTAAAGGAGGGGAAGTAAAGTTTATATAGTGGATGTTTTATCAACAGCCGTCAACCATTGTAGCTAACTGGGTCATCCATGTTCACACACAGGTAATAGTTCTCTAAATACTTGGTGTTGGACAGATAAGATAATCATTCCAGTGCTCTGTTTATGAGGTACTTGGTTAATGACTGTAGTTAGGCCTTTGTCGGATCCAGTGTATTTAATTCTGATCTGATTTTTCACCTCTTTACATTCCTTATTAAACTCCTTGTTCACAAATTTCTCAGGAGGAGTATCACTGGGACTTGAGTATCTTGCAGCTTTATCTGTAATTGTTTCCAAGAGTGCCTCATACTATTCTAGAAATTTAATTCAATTCAAATCATTTAGAGATACTTGAATACTCACCAGTTTGGCTCAGGTCTGATTTGCTGATCATGAAGTAGATTTTTGATGATCAGTTTGACTGATCATTGACCCATTCAGAACTGTTTGGCTATATTCCTTCCTAAACATGTAGTACAACACAATCAACTTTATTTGTGCATTCATGTTCTGCCAGGTTGAATTATACTCCTCCTGTCCTTGCTATATGACTGCTCTGCTCAGTAAGCAACTGTTTATGTAGTCAATGAAATGAGCTACTATTGTGTATGGAAATGTTTTGTGTTATTGGTGATGATTTGATAATATTCTTAATTGTAGTCTCAAAGGTACTTATCAAGTAGTAAAGTCCACTGAACTCAGTTGTGCTTATTTCCGAATATTAGACTTAAACACTGAATTTTTAACTTGCTATTGGATTACTCTATGGTAGACAGCATTTGTTATGAGAATATTGATCTGTGATGAACTTCACAACCGGATGAAGTTGTGGCAAAGGATTTGTCATGAAACTGCTGAAAACAGCACAGATGCCATCAGAAACTGAGAGGTCATTTAGAGGAAAGCCTCACACAGGGCCAAAGAGGAAGAAGGATTTTCATGTTTGCTTTAAAGTCAGTAAAAAGACAAATGGACTTTGGAGAAGAGCAGGCCAAAGAGCTGAAGAGAGGACTTCACTCAGGATTGAAGAACAGACAAACTCTGATGTCCATGGAAGGTGGCACCCCAGGAATGAGACAAAGAGACGAAGGCAAGAGGATGGAATTTGGCATGTAAGAATTAGCATACACTTGCACTACTATCCTCTGGCATGATTGAAACACTGTAAATAATTCATGTGAATAAGAAGACATTTTGAGTTGATCAGTTTTCTTACGCTGGGAAGAAGGATAGCTTTTAAAGTACTGGTATCTATGATTTTGTTAGTAACTCAAAGTAAAATGCCTGCTGCAACATAGTACTTTTAAAAAGTTCCTAACATCTCTTCTCTTCTGTAGTTTCTTTTCAACTCACCAGCTTTTCAAGCTATGTTCAATTCCATCCCCTCCCCCCACCCCACCTTGCCAAAGTATAACTGAATGTGATACTTTGGCTTTTTCAGTGTTATCAATACAACTGACAAACAAGGCATCTGTCAACATTATAGATTCAAGTATTGCAGAAACAACATCCATTAGCCAAAGTGAAAGCCATAAGCTGCTGTAAGCACATAACAATTTTAGCACTGCCTATATTGCAAATGTGTTCCAGTATGCACTTGAAGACACTTCTTTAATGCATTTTCCTGCCTTGATCCAGGGTCCAGGCAAAGCTTTGTAAAAATGTGAGTTAGGCCCTCTGAACCTAGAGGACTGTAGTCACATCAGTGTCTTTCAGTGGAGCAGACTCAGTTCATAACGCATTCCTTTTCAACTTGTCTGCCTGCAAATTCACTTGCATCATGGATGTGACACTTGGCTGAACTATTATTCTCTTTCCTGCTCGCTTCTTGTTACTAAATGTCAAATAGTATTATTAGAAATGTACTATGAAGGCTTCAACCCAAAATACAAAATCAAAAGGAGTTCTCAACTTTTAAGGTTCACCTACTTGTGTCAAGAGTTAAGCGGCAAAAGTGTTTTTATCTCTTCTGGCATTTCCCCCTATCATTCTACTTTCCTAGATACACACACACACACACACACACACACACACACACACACACACACAAATCAAGCTTGACAATTTTCCTATTCTTGTCTATAGTTTTGTGTCTTCAGTTTAGATCTCTCGCACTAAAGGAGGGGGGAAGTGTTTTGAAATCCATTACTGATGGAATCATTATACATAACACTAATTCCTTAAATCTTGGGAACGAATGGGTTAAGTATGTGTGCCAAATTCTGTCACATAAAGTGTGATGACAACTCATTTTTGTCATCAGTGCAGGTTTCAGCAGGTGCTTATCTCTCCTTTTGAAATGGAAACTTTAGAATCCTCAGCAGGAACTGGACTGTGCCTTAGAAGTTTCCTTTCTAGAAAAGCTCCCTATACCATTGTAAAATGTTTGGGTGTGCAGACTCAGCCTGTATTTTAGAGAGATGTTTATGCATCTTTGGGGATTTTGTCTGTCCTCCTACAGGTGTACGCTTTAATTAGTTAATGTTTTTAAAAGCTGTGAAACCAAAAGTGCTTTTTCCTAACCACTTCTGCTAATAATAGTTACCTGAAGTCATCTAATGCCTTCCATTTCCTAAAATTATGTAGAATCAGTAATCAGTTGATCTTCCTAATCACTTTGTTGAGTCGACAACAGTTACATTAACCTCTCATTTCTTTTCAAAGGACCTAAATGACGAATTGGAACTTACCGTTAGATTTAAAATAGTTGGGATCTGAAAACCTTTTTGTTTTCTACAGCCCTCCATAGTCTTCATATAGATGTCACCAGCGGGACTGAAATAGAACCCTCAGGGTTTTTCTCTTCCTGATTGTTGTAATCACTCCCAGCATGTTTACATTCCCCTCCCCTAGCCCCATTTAAATAAGTGAGTAACAAAGCTGGAATTGCAGCAGTTCATTTCATTCAAGGGATTCTGTCCTGCAAGGGGCTACTGACAAAGACCCATATTGCTGCATTGTGCAAACAGTACATCATCTGCCGTGCTGACTTTTTTGCAGCTTCTGTAGTTTCACTTTTATTTAAACAGGATTAGTGGCTGATGTGTAAACATTCTCAATAACGCAGAATAGGAGACAACTAAGTTTGTTTCTTTCTGCTGCGTATCAGTTATTTACAGCAAAGCAAACATGGCTGCTTCAAAGAGAGAAAGTGTTTCCAGTCTGGACTAATGAAGACCATTATCTCAGCCTTTCTCTTCCTCGTGCTTTGTAACATAGGAGCTTGAGGCAGTACAAAGGAATGTGCTGCTATTCCAGGGAAGAGTGTTCCTTCCAGCCAGGACTGTTCAGCTGTCCTCTGTGCTTGGAGACTGGTCTTAGGCTTGTCCTGCCTGAGCCTTTTTATATTTGAAATGATCTGTTAATGAGTGTTTTCTAGTACTGTTTCAGCCATGTTGAACTGTTGTAGAAAAGCTAGATTCGAGTCCTGTATCACCTTAAAGACTACTAAGATTTTCAGAGTATAAGCTTTTGATGGTCAAAGCTTTGAGAAAGAGCTTTGACTGCCAAAAGCTTATACTCTGGAAATCTTGTTGGTCTTTAAGGTGCAACTGGACTCAAATCTTGCTCATTTAACGTACCATTTTGTTGCTTGGTTAATGGCTTTCTCTAAGTCATCTTGGATCCTGTTTGGTGAAGGAAAAGGTAGAATAGAAGCCTTTTGAGAGAGCTAGGTAGATAATTCCAGCTCTTTTTATCCTTGAAGAAGGTCAGGGAACTTCTCCCTTATGACAGCAACTTGGTGCAGCAATTTAGACAGAAATTATGTAACTGGTAAAAAAAACCTTCATGACAGTGTGGGGATTTCAACAAAAGATGAAGGGGGGGGGAGTCCATCTGGAAAAAAGACTATCAAATGAGAAGATATGGATTTGAACCTGGCTTCTCATATCTTTTTTTAAAAAATTATTGCATAACAATATATTTACAAAACAAGTAATGTATACAAAACCGAAACTCGAACAAATAACTAAGACATCCATCACTATAAATATCAATGAGAAAAGAAAAAAACAATAAAAACTTCCACATATTCCTGCCGTATCTTTCCTTTATTGTAGAATGTATTCTATCCAAGCATTCCAATCAGTTTGGAAGTCAGAATCCATAATATATTGCGTTACAGAAGCAATTTTTGCAAAACGTGCTAATTCCATTACCTTAATTTGCCATTCTTTTACTGTAGGGCAATTCTCTACTTTCCAATATCTTGCCCAAACTATTCTGGCCGCAGTAGCCATATATTGAAATAATATTATCTTGTCTTCCCAAATTTTGTTAACCATACCTAATAAATAATTTTCTGGTAAACAGGTAACATTAATTTTCAAAATTATCTTAACTTGTTAATCTTATGCCAATTTTTTTTTGCCTTTTCACAATTCCACCACTGATGTATAAATGTCCCATATCCTTTAACGCATTTCCAACATTTATTTGATAATTTTTCTTTTTGGCTAATCTTGCAGGAGTCATATACCACTTGCAAGCAAACCATTCCTCACAGCTCACATTGTTTCTCCATCTTGTACACATACCTTCCACCTTCCAGGTCATATCTGAGGAATTCCAGATTTTTTCCTCCTTTTCTCATCTCTGTAATGTTGAGTAATGCAAAACAGGATAAGGCATTATAGTATTGCAAGCATCACTTCCCCTATTTCACCTTTCAGCAGCCACTGGTGGAGACATGAAAAGTTAGAATATGATATTGTCACATAAAAATGGATACTACCAGATCACAGAGAATATGTTGTTCACTACTAAACCTTTTTTAAAAATGATTTTATGAAGTTGGGCACTGCTATGTTTTTATGATCATGCCAATCTTTTTTTTTCAGTGAAAATGAAGAAAACTTGTACCAACAGGCTACAATAATTGTGATTGGTGTTTGGAATATGCTGCCACAGGAGGTGGTGATGGCCACTAACCTGGATAGCTTTAAAAGGGGCTTGGACAGATTTATGGAGGAGAAGTCGATTTATGGCTACCAATCTTGATCCTCCTTGATCTGAGATTGCAAATGCCTTAACAGACCAGGTGCTCGGGAGCAACAGCCGCAGAAGGCCATTGCGTTCACATCCTACATGTGAGTTCCCAAAGGCACCTGGTGGGCCACTGCGAGTAGCAGAGAGCTGGACTAGATGGACTTTGGTCTGATCCAGCTGGCTTGTTCTTATGTTCTTATAATGACTTCAAAAAATTAGTTCTCCCACTGGAGTAGCAATTTACTTTTAAGTAACCAAAATATGAAGGACATTTCGAGAGGCATAAGAATAAACCAATTCCAGAGCGTTGTCCTCCCTGATTGTAACCATTATTGTACTTTGAAAAACTCTGACCTGCCTAACAGCCGTGAAGTTTAATGAGGCCAGTTGGTTAATTATCTAGAATCTGGCTAGCTGTTATATTTATATTTAGATTACATTGCTGTGCCATTCTAACTTTGTTTATATATATTACTCCAATGGGAGGGGAATGTAAAACAGAATTTTCCAAAACGATTTGGTTACTGTTTGTAGAAATTATAAGAGTGTACTGGTTGCCAAAGTAAATTACTACTCCAGTGGGAGAACTAATTTTTTGAAGTCATCATTGTAGCCTGTTGGTACAAGTTTTCTTCATTTTCACTTTGGTGTGTACCTTCCCCTTTTGCTTAGCATGGAGGAATCTTTTTTTTCAGCCACCATCACAAATTATGGCAATGAATGTCAGTGAGGTATAATTGCTTGAGAAGTATTTCACCGGATGACCACAAGGTCTAGGACTTTTGCAGAGAATGCTTTCTATTTGGTGTTCTGCACATTGTTTATAATTAATGAAGGGGTATTAAACCATGTTGCTAACAGTTGCTGTTGTATTGTCATGCTATGGTTTAAGAAATCTCGCTTTAACTTGTATGTTTTTTCATGCTGCTTTGGATACAGCTTTGTTTAGCCGAAAAACAAAATGCATTTCACAAATAAATAATAAATATAGGGTTTGAACCAGCCAGTTTTTTCTCTTCTTACTACAACCCCATCACACATGGCTTTTAGTTTAATCCTCAGCCTAGCTTTCTTGGAAGTCACAGTGGAGTCCTTCTTTCCCTTTTTTCAACAGCACAAAAGGGGGCAGGATCCAATCCAAAATAATTATTCAGTTTAGCAATCTTTGTTTTAAACTATGAAGTTGCAGCCTCATCATCTTTTCCATGTAGAAAAAGACATTGAAACTTTCTGATTATTTTATTTCATATTAAATATACTTGTATTTAAAATATAAAACTGATAAATATTAGGAAATATTATACTTGCACATATTACAATAAGTATTTAAATTTATGTCACATTTTAACAAAATCAAAATCTGTAGTAGAATGTCCAAAAAATTTTCTAATATATTTATCATTATTGGCCCCTAAATGGTCAGAACTCTTTTATAACTGTTAGATCAATCCCATAGGGTTTTGAAGGCAAGAGATGCTCAGAGGTTGTTTGCCACTGACTGCCTCTATTTAGCGACCCTGGACTTTACTGGTCATTTCCCATCTAAATATTGACCACTAGCAATGTTGACCAGACTGGCCTTACTTAGCTTCCAAGATCTGATGAGATTGGGCTAGCCACAAATTTTAAATGATGTCAATTTATTGTTTATTGGCCAGGTATGTAAAAGATAAAGAAAAGTACAGCTATGTGGTTGGAGCAAAATGTTGCCAGGAATTCCATTGGGCAAACAGATTTACAGCAAGTAAAAGGGCAACCCAATCCGGGGGGGAGGGCATCCACATAGGGAATGGTGGAAGGCCGCACCAATATGTTTGCTCCTTTCCACCACATAAGGAGCAGCCCTGCTAGTGCAGGAAGCAAACATGCAGGCAGGCAGCTGTCCCTCTGCTCCATGGCTCTGTAACCCAGAAGTCCGGTATGCTGCAGAGCTGTGCTGGCATCCTGAGCAGATACCAGTGTGAGGAAAAGAGTGGGCATTCCCACAGGTGGAGCCAATGTAGTCATCTCCCATGGGTGTTCTAGTCTGGGAATGCTGGCCCCCAGACTTTTGTGTGACATAAGACATTCTAGGCAATGGGGTGAATCAGGTGGCAGGAGGGTTTGCTTGTTCTCAGCCCCTTCTGTGTCGTCCATAGTCCCTTTGAAGGCATGCCTTCACTATAACCTTTGTAAAATATTGAAATGGAATGATAGACAAAGCAACTAGATTGTCTCAATGAAGTAAGATGCCTATTTAGCATAGCAAAACAGTGATCATATCAAAAAACCTAAATTGTACTAATGACAATATTTTAAAAGTAAACACATTCCTGCTCACTATGCTAAATAAAAACATGAAACTAGAAGGGGATTTGGAGGGGAGAAGATTTTTTTTCACTCTCTGGGTGATGCTAGATGAAACACTGAAAGCAGAGTAAAAGGAAATCTGTACTGTAGCTGACTCAAAGATAAAGAAAAAAAACAAAGGATCAAAACAGAACAACATCAAGAGGGAAACACTAGAGAAAAAAAGATGGGTTTTTAATAATTTCTTAAAAGAGGACAAAGAAGAGGCCTGAAAAAGGAAGTGAGTTCTGTGCATAAGGGGCCACAAGAGAGAAATGAAGATAAGAAATAGCACAAGGGATTGGAGGTTTTAGTATTAAGATTAGTATTTGATGAGCATGGGGAGCTAGGAGGAAAACAGAGAAAAGGCAACAAGTATAGATAAAATAGGCCTATCCACATCCTCATATAAATGGCTGAGTAATGACCATCAGCTGGAATTTGTTATTTGGGATTCAAAGAATAGAAGCCTTTGTATGCAGGGGTAGTCTTAGCCAGTGGGCATCCAGGGTGGTGGCCCCAGACCCCACACTGGGGGAACCATCTCCCCCCTAACAGAGGGGATAAAGAAGACAAGGCTTCCACTGCTGCTTTTGCCTGTCACATCCCTGCACTGGGTATTGCCTGCATGCATAAGCATGTTTCCTCTTCTTTCCACCACCACAAAATATAGAAGCTAGCCTCTCCATAACCAGTGCCTTGGAATTAACGTTTAGCTGTCTCTGAGAAAATACAACCATTTGGCCTATGTGCCAAGATCCTTTTGGCACATAGGCCAAATGGTTGGTATTCCTGCTGACCCAAAGTTTCTGTTTTCCTGACTCACTCCGTCTTGGAAAAATCAGTAATTTGCAATGGATTCAGGAACCTGGATAGTAACAGTGCCTACACCATCCAGGGTTTGGGCAGCAAGAGATGTGGTGGCTGAAGATCCTGCCAGCCTTGAATAGGGTAAGAGCCACACTTTGCTTTGCCTGGCTGGAAGATGGCAGTGATTCTGGAGGCCTATCCTGGACTTTTTTTTTTCAAGACCTTAGACTGGTCCTGGAATTATGTGAAGTCACTTCACACATCATGTTCTTATAGCTAAGATTATAAAGTGGAAATGCAATGAATACAAGTTGTCACAGAAGAACAAGTCTGGTGTAGCTTATTTGTTGAGTGTCATACCTGGATATCCTGCCATACACTGTGTTAAATGGCCTTCTGAGTTACGGAACACATCTTTGCTAGAGCTTAGTATGACACTAGTGTCAGCAGGACTATCTCTTTCTCCTTCTTGCAGTTTGAAATTTATTTTCTTCACAGAAGGCCCAGTGAAAAGTCATTTCAGGAATGTAGTTTATTATGATAGATCAGAATTGGGATTCAGTGGCAGGCTCAGAAGGTTGATAAGAATTGTGCAGGTTATGGAACAAAGATGAATAAAGTTATCACAATAGGTAAGAGTAAATAGAACTCCGCTGTATTTTCCTTCAGAATGTCTCAAATGAACATGACAGTTTGGTTTTAATGTTTCAACAGCCCCCCAGCCTCTCTTCTCCTTAACACTAGGGATAGAATGTATTATTCAGCTGGCCAGCAGAGGGATTTAGCAACACCGAGGCTTAGTCCTGTGTCACCAGCAATAAATCAATGTTACTTCCAGAACTCATTGGAAATTATATCACCACACCACCAGTGGCATGGGGACACTGATAGATGGACAAAAACTCTATGGTAAAAATGGCTTCTGTCACAGTGTTTTTGTCTAGAAACCAAAGTGTCTCCAAAGAAGATGCAACTGGCCTCCACGCGGGCCAGGGCCTTTACAGCTCTGGCCCCGGCCTGGTGGAACTCCCTTCCCTCCAGCGGGATCTTGGTGAATTCCGCAGGGCCTGTAAGACTGTGTTGTTCCACCGGGCCTTTGGAGTGTCCAGCCGCTGATGTAGTGCCCCCTCTCTGCTCTCTGCTTTTTACATCAGGGTAACCCTCATATTGAGGGGCCCGCTGTTCCTCCTTTTTGGGGAAGGTTTTAAATATGGGTTTTCTGGACGCCTTTTATTTTATTGTATTGACCGCTGTTTTACATGGAGTTTTAGTAAGTTTTACTGATTATTAAATGGATGGAGCCTATGTAATTTGTTATTGTGTTTTGTATGACCTGCTCCTCTATTCAGCATTGTATGAATTTTATGTTGTACACTGCCCGGAGCCCCTCGGGGACGGGGCGGTATAGAAACCTAATTAATTAATTAATTAATAATTACTTACTTACTTACTTAACTTACTTACTGCTGGGGGGGGGTGGGGGGGGGGGGGGGTTGGGCGGGGGGGGGGTGGGGGGGGGGGGGGGTGGGGGGGGGGCGGGTTGGGGGGGGGGGGGGGTGGGGGGGGGGGGGGGTGGGGGGGGGGGGGGTGGGGGGGGGGGGGGTGGGGGGGGGGGGGGGTGGGGAAGGGGGGCGGGAGGGGTAGAGGGGTGGGGGGGGGGGGGGTTGGGGGGGGGGGGGGGTGGGGGGGGGGGGGGGTGGGGGGGGGGGGGGGTGGGGGGGGGGGGGGGTGGGGGGGGGGGGGGGTGGGGGGGGGGGGGGGTGGGGGGGGGGGGGGGTGGGGGGGGGGGGGGGTGGGGGGGGGGGGGGGTGGGGGGGGGGGGGGGTGGGGGGGGGGGGGGGTGGGGGGGGGGGGGGGTGGGGGGGGGGGGAATTGTAGTTCCTGAACATCTGGAGAGCCGCAGGTTCCCTACCCCTGCACTAGTCATTCCCTGCCATATATATACCCTGTTTCCCTGAAAATAAGATATCCCCTGAAAATAAGACGTAGTAGAGGTTTTTCTGAAGTGCTAAATATAAAGCATCCCCCAAAAGTAAGACGTAGCAAAGTTTTTGTTTGGAAGCATGCCCGTCAACCAGAGCCTGCAGCTGTGGAGCAGAAAAATAAGAAATCCCCTGAAAATAAGACATAGCGCAACTTTGGGAGCAAAAATTAATATAAGACACTGTCTTATTTTCAGGGAAACAGGGTATATATGGCTGTGGGGGTTCATTTGTGCATGCTTGCGTAGCTACGCTTTGGTGGGAGGTAAATAAAAAAATTAGACACGCCGCTGTGCGAAGGCGTGACAGCAACCTGCATCATTTCCGTGGGCTCCAATGCTGCCTGTATGGATGCATGTGAATGCGAAAACAGGAAAGCAGGTTACTTTATCCTGACTACAACCCACTATAGTACATTTGCTATGCGGAAATGGCCCATATGGCGTGTAAATTTTAAGGCTAAAAAAGAGTTTGGTTGCTATTTGAAAAAAGTATTTTCTTAATATCTAGCCATTTAAAGGGACAGTTCTTATAACTATTCAACATGCAGAATTTTAGATCATTCTCAGTGTGTCCATGGTTAATAAAATGTTGCACTAGTGGTGCTTCTATATGTTTGTTCTTAATTTTTGAGCAATGGTCAATTACCCTTGTATGGACAGATCTACATGACATTCTGATGTACACATGTAAACATGGACACTGAATCAAATACACACACGTTACAAGTGGTCAACATTTTCCATTCCCTTTTTTAACATTAGGGTGCATAAAGTCAATGATAGAGAAATTGCAGATTGAACAGTGGCCACATGTGTAATGTCCTTTTACAGGATTCACTGAGGGTTGAACTCTTAGGAAATTGGATTTGTCTTACATCTATATCCTATTCTAGGGTTTGAGGTGTACCCTGGAATGTCTGATATTGTATGCCAGTGTTCTTGTAAAACATCCCTAATCTTATTGGCTAAGAAGGTATAATCCCTGGCACATGTGAGTCTAGATATGGGGTTTGGGGTTTTGTGTGTCAAGAAGCATCTTCTCTTTGGTCCCTTCCGCACACGCAAAATAATGCGTTTTCAAACCACTTTCACAACTGTTTGTAAGTGGATTTTGCCATTCCGCACAGCTTCAAAGAGCACTGAAAGCAGTTTGAAAGTGCATTATTCTGCATGTGCGGAATGAGACTTTGTTTCATCTGGCCTATGCCATGTGCTATTCAGAATATATGGGGGTAGCCTCTGAAGGCAAAACAGTGAATTAGATTACTCCATTCCTTTTTATAATTTCTATTAGCAGAGTTTTTTTTTATCCTTGGTAAGCTGTTTTTTAGGTGTTTTGGATGGAAAAACATACGGTGAAGAATAATATTTTTATCTATTGGTTTAGCACAAGGCTTAATCGCTAGTTTGCCAACTTGTGTAGCAAAGACAGAAGCGTGCACAAAAATAATGGTTTGATTATCTACAGTATGTGAAAACTTAATGGATGGATGTAATTCATTCAACCAATTGACAAACTACTCTGCTAAAGCTACATTCAATAATATGACGAATACATAATAAATATATCTTTTATTCAGCACTATATTAACCCAAAACAGATTGTAATGCAGATTGCAGATGTATTGTGCTTCCAAATTGTCCATTAAGAGGTTGGCAACGCCGGGAGCTATATTGCTTCTCATTGCCATGCCTCTTTTTTGATAGTAAAACTGGGTTCCAAACTGAATTTTGTTTTTCAAAAATAGTATCTATTAACTCCATGAGAATATAAGTAGGTGGAGTATGTTCTTTTCTTTTGTCCAAAGTTTTAGCTATCAGTTATCTAGCCTCTTCAAGGGAAATACTGGTATAAAACAAATTAATAGCCAGAGTCATAAGGACTCAATTTTCAGGACACGACAACCCGTCAGTTTTTTTAAATAAGGTCTCCTGTGTCCCTAATAAAGGTATTCATTTTGAAGACAAAGGGTTGAAGGAAAAAGTCAACATATTTAGCAAGAGGTTCTAAAAGGGATCCTGACCACAGACTATAAGTCTACCTGAAGGTGGGAAGCTTGGCTTATGGATCTTGGGTATGATATAAAATACATGGGCTCTTGGGGAGGATCATATAAGAAACTTAAAACTATGTTCTGTTATTCCCAAGAGCATAGCTTTCTCTATTGTCACTTTAGTTATGCCTTTATGTGCTCCCTAGGATCATCAAGAATATTATCATAGTAGGGGTGTCATTAAGTTGTTCTATTTCTTTTAAACAGTCAGAAGTATTAAGAATGACTATTCTACCACAGTGGCATAACGCCAAAGGGGCGGGGGAGCCGGGCCATGGAGGCGGCGTGGCGAGGGCATTCCGGGGTGTTCCAGGGGCGTCTGGGGCAGGGACGGGCAGGGCCACAGCAGGGGTGCAGGGTGCGCATGTGCCCCGGGCGCAGTTTTCCCTCGCTCTGCCCCTGTTCTACCACTTTTATCAGCTTCTTTGATAACAATGTCAGGATCTTCAGACACAATTTTTATAATGTTTTACTCTTTGGAAGATATATTATTAGGAGTCAATCCCTTATAACTGTTTCCAATTTTCTGAATATTTCTAAGGACTAGCCTTGCAAAAGTATTAATACAGTCATTGTTGATAGGCAGAATAAAGGTCGATTTTGGCTTAGAGGGAATGTATTGCAGTGGAGTGTAAAAGCCCCCCCCCCCCAAGCTTTAAGTTTTATGAGACAAATAAGTTTGTAAATGTGTATCCTATTTTGAAAAGGGTTATATTGAGGGACAGGAATGTAGCCCATACGAAGATTTCACACTTTTAATTTGTCTTCTGTAAGCATTCTATCCAATAGACTAGCCACTACATTTTGCTCCTCCCTTGGTGGGATGAATGAAAAAAACCCTTGCTCTCAAGTTCTCCTTCTACTATTGGGATCTAAATAATGGCTAAACTGATTGCCTCTGTCTTCACTAGATCCATCTTTGGAAGTTGTAGCTAACTCATCTTATTTGTGGTATCTAAGTTCGAAGAGCTATACTATCTATCCTGCCAAGTGACCCTTTTGCCAGATTTGAAATTCTCCTTCCACCATTTGTAAGCATTCTTCCATCACAGTCCCTGCTTTCTCTATTAAATTCTGTGGCCTTCATCTCCTTTCATTTGTCAGTAAAAATCTCAGTTTTTTTTTCAAGTTCCTGCATTTTGTTATCAAATACATTAGATTATGCAGAGCCCTTTAAATCAGCTTCTATCTTGTCAATGTCCTGCATTAAGCATTCTTCCTCCTGAGCAGCACGGTCTATAATCAAGAATATTAAGTCAAAGGAGCATTTGTTTAAAATATTAATCCATTTGACTTTAAATTCCTCTGATATTGCAAATAATGTGGGTGCCTTTTGTAGTCTAAGACCTCTGGGAATGTGGTTTAATTTGTAATACTCAGATAAGGATGTCACATAATATCTCAATTTTAGGGTTTTTTTTTTAATACATATGCTGGAGCCAATCTGGTTCAGTTATGTTGATATTATCTTCACTATCTAATGTGACTTTAGACAGAATCCTGTCTCTCTGTTCTGTTGAAATAGCAAATGAATTATGCCATGAAGACATATATAAGGTATCCAAATTACAAAAGTAGAAATATCTGAGTATTACAAATCAAGCTCATTCACAGAGGTATTAGACTACAAGAGGCACCCACATTATTTGCAGAGTATGCAGCTTGTATAAAAGAAGGCAAAATGACAGACCAGCATGAACTTCCTACATGAGTTCTGAGAACTTTACCAGAATCATGACCATCATTCAAACTTATCATATTCTAAATGGTCTTTCTTTTTTTGTGGGGGGAAGGTCTAATAGAGTCAGTGTTTTGATCACCTCACAGTATTTGAATAGTTTTGCATAAGCATTATTTGCCATGATTGGCTGAGTATCCACCAATCATATGCTTGATTACTAAGCCCCAGTTCACCATGAGATATTCCTTTTTAAAAGCAGCTAAATTATGGTCCGTTCTACACAGCACAAAAAGATATCTGGGGAATGTCTTAAAAAGAGGTAACTTCTTTTTACTTTGCAAACCAAAATAAGATGTCCTGGGGTTGTCTTTACAGAAGCCACCTCTCATGTTTGTTCCGGACACTGCAGGTGTCAGAGAACAAAATAATTTTCCCCACCTGATTGTTAAGCTCCCTGGTCAGTTTCCTCCTCAACTTGTGCCTGTCAATTTGTGTGCTGACGGGATTCCCTCTGCCTCCATTTGCTGAAGGTTGCCCCAGGACATTTGCTCTGCAGGCTCCAATCCTTTTCAGCCCAAAGAGTACACAGTTGTAGTCAGATCATCCTGCAGATTCTGGCAATATATAGTTTTCCTATTGTTTTTATTTTTGATGAGTTGTCTGCAAAGAAATGCAGACATGAATACAAGAATCTTAGCCGCTCTAAAAAAATTGTCTACCACCCATGGAGAAGCATTGGGTAGGCCTGCTCTCCATAGACCATCTTAGTTGTTCTGTGCAGTAAATAAAAGCTGCTGATCTGCAGATGGCAGGTCCACCCAATGCTACTCAATGGGTGATAGACCAGTTCTCTGAGCAGCTAAGATTCTCAAATTCATGTATGCAGCTGATTACACACAATGTGCTTGCTGCATGATGGGGGCTAATGTCCACTGCAGCAAGATTTCTTGTACAGACCTGTTTCCTCAAACCCTGCATTCACTTTCCATTCTCTCTGTGGCAAGTAAGACCACTTTTAGCATGATTTTTAATTTGGTTTGCTGCCAGAGCATGGAAATTTGCCAGTGAGCACAGCTTTGTCCTGAAAAATCTTCCCTCCATCCACAGTTAGCCTTCCCTCTCCCTCACACCACTTTGTACACCTTAACCCTTGTCCCCCCTTCCATGTTACTGGCTGCTTCAACTGACAGAAAAGATGCTCACTCACACAACACTGACTCTGATTCTATTAATATTTTGTGATATTGATATAAAGAGAGCTTGGAAATAACAAGCCTCTGTCTTCCAGCAGCATCAGCACCAGCAGGAAGGGGAAGGAAATATCTGCTGTAGGACAGTCCTTTTCTTTAGCAGCCTGTGGTCCAGGGAGCTGTGCGAACAGCCCCCCAGGAATGGTGTTTTTACCATCCTTAGGCTGCTGTTTTTCGTGCAGAAACTACCTATGAGTGACACAAGATAGAATTTGGCCAACCTGACTCTCTATCACATGTAACAAGTTGTATAGAGTGCATGAACTCACCTTACAATGACCTGTTGGGATCTGAAGTGCTGTGACAGGGGAGGAGCTCTTTCCTACTGTGCCATTTTCACCAGTGGAAATGAGTAGAAATGGGAGTTGTTTCTTTCATTTTCTGTGGCTTTACGTTCCCTAACTTGATGTCATTCATAACATCTAATTTGGCTCTCAGTCCATTGCAGTCAAGTGAGCAAATAGATTTCCATTAAAGAGTCATTAAGCATTTGTGATGGTGCATTAGGATAGGCAAGCAGAAGCATGCACAACCTAGCAAAAGTCCAAGAATAACTTTTTATGGTGTCTTCAACATTTAGAAGCAACAAATGGGATTTAATGGGACTTATACCTGCAAAGCACTTTGAAGACTAGCATGTAACTTGCTCCTTCCTATAAAACCAAAAGATTGTTATAGTCTATTCCTTTGTGTCTTCTGGTTTTAAAAATCAATGAAAAGGCCAGGGAAAGCTCTTTTTAATGTTCTATTTATAGGGAACACCATCAAGCTTGCTTTTAGGCACTCAAATCAGCATTTTTATCTACAAAGTATCAATGTAAGGGCAAAGTGATAAGCACAAAAATAAAATAACATGTCCTTAATTGCATCATTAATGGGTACTTCTTTTTTAATTAAAATTTAATAAGGTTTTGTTCCAAAGATGCAATCTATTGTTGACTAAGTTATCAGATGCCGCTATGTACTGTATTCATCTGCTGCATTAGCAACAAAAATATGACACAAGATAAGACAATTTGCTTTAATTTTTGGTTCTCAAAGAGCAAAAGGCAACGTTATGCTTAATATTAACCATGTTTGCTCATCATAAGTTCTGTTTTGACTAAGATGGCCCAAGTTGGCCATGGTTACAGCAGTGTGGGTCCCTTTGGCAAAGAAAAGGCATCACATTCTCTGGAAGGTCAAATGTAATTTCTGATTATAATGTCTACAAATATATATTACTTCAGTAAACATAATATTTTTGGTCTGTTGCCAAAAAGATGCTGTAAGTCTACTATACTACAAGAAGAACCTTGAGTTTTGCTTACACCCATCAACCACATGGCTGCTGACTGAAATTTTAAATGTTGGAAGCATCTGTTGATGGGAGGGACAGTCATCTATAGCATTTGGTCTTGTGATAAGCTATGTGTTGCTAGTTCCCTGCTTTTCCATGGTGGGAACTCACTAAACTTAATTTCTTGCTGAAAGCACATAATGCTGACCTACTGTTAAAGATAAAAAGAACTGATCTTGTGTGAACTGTTTGGGGGGAAGCATGAAAATAATGAGTGAATTACTATAGTATAGCTAAATCCTTTTGAAAGCCAAGACAGTTCATGTGAGATGAATAAATAAATGACTGGATTCTAAATGTAAGGGGTTGGCCTTAGACACTGCTATTTCTTAAAATAATTTACTAGTTTGTTGACAGATTAAAGGCATAAGAACATGAAACCTAAAAAAAACCCACATTGAGGGTTTAAAAAAACACAAAATGATAAAAGGAGCACTTGTAGCTTTAAACAAAGAATTCCCTTAGTGGCTGTTGCTAAGTAACCACAGAATCCAGGCTTTGTTCTCTTAGTAAAAAGAAGGTCCTTTTCAGGTCTATTTTGGCCTCTGAGGGAGGATTCATTGGGGTGGGACCTAGTTAGGGTTGCCACCTCCAGCTTAGGAAATTCCTGAAGATTTTGTGGTGAAGCTTGAGGGGTGTAGGGTTGGAGTGGGGGGTGGGGAGGCTCAAATGAATATAATGCTACACCCATGGTGGCGAACCTTTGGCACTCCAGATGTTATGGACTACAATTCCCATCAGCCCCTGCCAGCATGGCCAATTGGCTATGCTATACAGTGCTATACAGTGTGCTATACAGTGAACCCTCCAAAGCAGTTGTTTTCTTCAGGGCCACAGTTGCAATTCTGGAAGATCTCTGGGTCCCATCTGCGGGTTGACAACCCTAAGCCTGGCAGCAACCTCGAGGTGATACTACCCAATTTGCATAGCTAAGTTTTGCTTGCTACTGTTCAACAGCAGCTACCTTATGAGCAGGAAAAGTCAAAGTTTGCTGGGCACGTGGGTTGACTGTTTGGTGGGAAGCTGAGAAGAAAGCAGGGAAAAGGGGAATCCTATAATGGGTTTCAGAAAACGGAAAGAGTAAATAATGGGACAGGGAGAAATGAGATGCCACCTGCAAATCATTGCAGGTTCCCACTTGTTCCCCTATAAAAATTGGCAAAGTAACTATACCATTCAGATGTGTGTATGATAAGTAGGGGCAGCTTTCCTTTCCCCAGCCAAGCTGATCCTGCCCTCTTCTTTGGCTCTCCTCTTTGATCTATTAAAAATTCTGGAAACACCTCTGGTGTTTTTTTTTTTTGCATCAGCCCTGATGACTCCCACTGTATCATCTACTCCATTTGCACCTCATGTGCTTCTCAGTATCTCTCTCCATAACCATATGTCTGATTTTATAATTTTATGTATATTCACACATATAAGTCTATCAGTAGATGATAAACTACTTTCATCTGAGGAAGTGGATGCTAGTTCACAAAAAAATCATGTTACAGTCGTCTTTAATAAATAAATCAATAAGAAACCTGCCTCAATTTACCCATGTACCTTTACAGCTAGGACAAATCCAGGGGCAAAATAGAATGCTGCTTATATAGTGGTGCTGAGTGAGAAGCACAGAGACTGATTTTACTGACTCATCTTTTTAAAAGTTGAAGTCATTTGTCCTACAGCATGAAGCTTCATGCCTGCACAAGCTAAGTCGCATTTACAAAAGGCCAACTGTCTCACCAATGCAATAATATTAAAAACAGATTGCTTGGAAAATGTTAAAAATTTAATTAAGTCACTTCTATTAATTTCTTATTCTGTGGCACCATTCTGAGCCTATTTGGCCTCTCACTCTCTTTAGAAGCTGTTCCTTGCAGCTGCTATGCACAACTCAAGTTTGGTTCAATCCAGGGAACCCAGACCCAACTCTTTAAAAACTAATCTCTAGTTTGGACCTCAGCCTCACTGTGTGGCAAAGTGTCTAGCCCAGGGGTAGGGAACCTGCGGCTCTCCAGATGTTCAGGAACTACAATTCCCATCAGCCCCTACCAGCATGGCCAATTGGCCATGCTGACAGAGGCTGATGGGAATTGTAGTTCCTGAACATCTGGAGAGCCGCAGGTTCCCTACCTCTGGACTAGTGGATATTCCAGGGGAGGACAAACAGGTGTCCAAGAGGATACCTTACATGCTAGGTAAGCCCATTGAAGTCCAGCCCAAGGCTAAGGTTCATATGGTTTGAGGACGCTGGTCACGCCTAAGCCCTTGCCTAACCAACTGATTGTCACAGTGCACAATGGTGGCAGCACCAGCAGTCATCTGTAGCTTTGCTGGCTCAGCCCTTTAAACCTTCCAGCTAATACTCAGCTTCACATCAACTGAGAAGGCACCAGGAAAATTGACCACTCACAGATGAGAAGGTGGGAAAGGCAGTTTTCAGTCAGAAACCTAGGAAGGGCCGTCCACTGGGGCAGCGCTTCAAGGGAAAGACAGAGGATCAGCCCATAAAAGTTCAGTCTTAGAATCCAGGTAGAAACATGGGGGCTGTACCGAATGCCAAACTGGGATGAAATGACTGCAGCAGGAGGCCAGTGAGAAAGTCTCTACCTGAGCAAGAAAAAGTAGGACTGGGAAAGGGAGGGAAGTACTTGGGTGCAGCCTAATCTGCTTCTCCTCCATGCTGAGGTCCAGAGGGTAGGCCATGGATACATCATATAGATTGGGTGGGTTTGCCCCCATTCTCTCAGAATAAGCTATTTTCGATATGTTTCAGGTTTGAACCAGCAAAAGTAAAGCTCTTTAAAGTCATGTTGATTTCATGAACAGTGATAAACTGGCAAAAGGATAAAGGGCGAGGGAGGGGGGAGTTCAGCCTTCCCAACATTAATCTGTATTATCTAGTGAATTTCCTTTCATGATCTAACTGCTGCCATTTCTCCTGCATTACCAGTGCCATCCAAAGCAGAGATACATTTCGAAGCTGCCTGACTTCTAAGGACTAAGAATGCTCTAACTCCATTTAGGATTGCACTGCAAAATCAGCAAAGATATACGGATAGATAGTTCTTTGCTCTATCTTTGCTGCTTTGATGAAAGTGCCATTTTCTGCTGCGGCATGTGGACACGTTCATTGTTCTTCATTTATTTACTGCATTTGTTATAGTATCATAGCCTATATATTTTTTAATCTCTTGAGTTCTACAGACATTTTTAAAACTGCCAAAAATATGCTTAGAATGTTGGGTGATATAAATGTACTCACTAGCTTGGCTGAATATATGTTAAATCCATCAACTCATGTGATCAAACTCCTAATTGGACACTAACTGCTTGGTCAGGTTGGCATGAAATCTAATTTGCTAATCATCCCAAGGCAATAAGAGCATGAAATAAATAAATGTAAGTTTCATATCTTTTGATAAGGAAAGGTATTGTTCTCTTCCTTTTGAAGAAACTCTCCTGTTTGAAGCCATATAAATTTTAGATTCCTGGATTACTGATATCCAGGCTACAGTAGTATTCAACAATAGGAACAACTCGGACTCACAAGAGAAATTCCTAAGCAAGTTGTCCCCTCTCTGCCTATATCTAAGTGATTGGTCCTTGTGAAAATAAAAACAATTATTCTAGAACAGATTTAGGTCAAATTCTGATTCTGGAATTTTGACAGATTATGATAATAGCTGTAAACAAAAAAAAAATTGCATATTTTCTTTGAAAAGCTATATCAAAAGACCACACAGTTCTCCATTTAAGTAATTATTGATGCCAGAAGGCAATTTGCCAATACATTTAGCAGTCTGGCAGGTTTTTTCAATGACCCAGCAAGTATTTGTTGAATTGTTTGTACCATCTGCTTCTCAGGTTCAGTCAAGGGCAGAAGGGTAAGCATTTGAGGACATCAGTTATAAATATATATCATATAAGGAAATATTCCTTCTGAATGACACAGTTCATACAGTTAAACAAGACAAGAACAACCACTTCTATGAAATGCATTGAGCTTAAATATAACCAGATAGCTTGCTAGAAAAACAATGGGGCATAAGTTAAAAAGTAAACTATTTTCCATAGTTGAAGAGATTGCCAAAGGAGCTTTCTCAATCTTAAAATCATTTAGAAAAATCCAAGATCCTCCAAATCTTAGTAAAAGGATATCAAATTCACAACAAAGTGTATGCATCAAGGCAATGACAAATACACACTATGGCCCTTTCTGCACAGTGGAAAGGGCACTCATCCACCCGCAGGAATTATGGGGAGGGGGCCGTTTGCATGGGAGCATGCGAGTGGCCCCCGCAGAGGCCAGCACAGAAGAGGCGGCTCCGCATGGAGCCGTCTCTTCTGCATCCCCCCCCACTCACCTCGTCCTCCAGCGTCGGTCTGGAGGGCTGCAGGGACCCGCCCATGCTGCCCTCTGACCTCCAGTTCGCACCGCGCCGATGGGAAGGCGCTGCTTTCCAAAAACCTCCCTTGGGAAGGGAGGTGGAAAGTGGCGCCTTCATGCCGCTCGGGGCCGCACAGGACAGCTGCCTAGGGACCGGTGTTTTTCCGTCCCTGGGCCGCTATTTTTGGCCCCGTGCGGAAAGGACCTTTGTTTGACATTCAGGAGCACAAAATAATATTTGGCTACTCTGATTGACCAATCTAGCACTAGTTTACAATGTGTTCTAAACTCTCATGCTTAAAAAAATGAAAGAAAATTAAGAGATTTTGATTTCTATTACACTATACTAACCCCCCCCCCCAATGTTACAAGCTAGACCTCCCACCATCCCTCTTGAACAATGTGTTCATCCTATAGTAGATTCAAGTAGGATTTGGTGGATGGGAGTTCACTTCAAGTTAATTCACAAAGGACCTTTGTGGCCTGCTCCATTTTGTTCTTGAAGTTTTTGTATTAATCGAACTTGGTCCAATGGATTGGTTAGGCCACAACTTGAAATGGCAATAGTATGGGTTTCCAGAACATAGGAAAGGTTATTCAGTGTGCACCCTAAGACAGTGGTGGCAAACCTTTGGCCCTCCAGATGTTATGGACTACAATTCCCATCAGCCTCTGACAGCATGGCCAATTGGCAGGGGCTGATGGGAATTGTAGTCCATAACATATGGAGTGCCAAAGGTTCTCCACCACGGCCCTAAGACATCTATAGATGAAGGATCATATCCAAACCAACCTGTCACTGGCAAGCATAATTGCATAGGTAGAAAAGGGTGCTGAGCAGCAATTCTTAGTTGCTGAGAAATGCACGGGAAAAAGAATATGTAGGATAGCACCTCAGCACAGTTTTATGTTCAGTTGGACAAGCAAATGCTGTCTAAATCTGATGTTTAATGTGCTAAAATCTATTTTATGCCCTGGTTCCAACAATTTGAATATTTTTAAAAATTCTGCTGAGTTTTCTTGTATTGTTATACTTATTACTGCCTAGGCAGTTGTTTTTGTTATATTGTTATGACCTTTGACCTCACACAATAAATTTTACCTACCCTAAACTGTCCAAAACGGGAGTCGGGTTGGAGGTTTACACCGATACTAGTACCCTTTTGAAGTTACCTATTAGCAGAAACTTGACCCCAAAAAAGTCAGAAGATGTTTTATGATGCTGACAAACCATACTAGAACCTAGTTAACCCATGCATTTGATTAGACTTCTTTAGATACAAATTGTTTTTTCATATTTATAATACTATTAGTTGGGAACCAATAAGACTTGCATGAGGCATTTCATTGCCCTCACTATTTCTTCTTTCCTTTCCCTGAAACCCCCCTAGCCTCTTCCCTTTTCCTGATCCATTCCTTCCTTCCCAGTCACCAGCCAACTTATCTGTCTTCCTTTTCTTCAGTTTTCCCTCCTTTTTTACCCTGGCAGCCTTTTCCTAGGAAAACTGTGTGGTTCAGACTGCAGGGTTGACTGAACCTAGTTGTATAGTGGGAATTTTAATTTTTGCCTCTGCCAGGGTTTGGAGTACCAGTTGAGAATAGGAATTGCGGGGGGAGGGAGTTCTGCCGTCCCAACCAGGCACTTGGCAGTCTTATCAGAAGTGTATCCAGAAACACTGCTGGCAAATTCAGGTAACAATCCTGAGAATATCTGCTCAGACTTACTCAAGTCTACTCAATGGTTCTTACTCCCAAGGAAGTGCTGTTAGATTAGCAATCTCCTGCTGATTCCCAGGCATTTTTCCAATTTATTGTGAAAAGTGCTATGGATGAAGGTGGCCAATTGGCTACCTTTCCACTGGAATGACTGGCTTTTCTGTCTTCTGTCTGGCTGCCAATAAATGTTCTTACTTAAAATGGAGGGAATATCATGGAAGCCAATAAAAACAACAACCCTGTGCTTTCCAAGAGTTTGCAATCCTTTACGGGCTGGACTCTCAAAGTCTGAAACTGCAGCTATTTTGAGAGGAAAAGTGGTTGTTGTGACTATTATTCTGGGCATTTGCACTTAGAAAAGAGGCTGTTAATTATGCATAGAATGTATTAATATTCCATTTTGAATAATTTATGTGAATTTATCAGACCTTTTATTATTTTCAGTATTGCCTTTACGTTTCTGGTCAAGATTAGCTATTGATTAAGCATTAACTAAATTATGAGAAATGAGGTGTTAATTATTTATATGATTTTTAAAAAATAAAATAAAGGAGCCCAGTGTAGATGCATCAAACTCCAGCTTGTTTGTGACTTTTGTCTTTGAGGACTGATCTGTCATTCTAAGATGGCTGCAATTTTTGAATGGTTTTGGCTTCTACCAGTCTCACATTTCCAGTTTCCATGGCAATGAAATTTTAATTTGCCAGGCTCCCAATCTCAGAGGCCACTGTTATGATGTCATTAGATCATCTCCCTTTTTTACAACTGTTCCAAATAAGTTTGCCAAATTTCTGTCTTAGAAACTGCCCCCTTCCCCCAAGGTATGCTACCTGTCTTGAAGCACTTACAGATTTCTTTTACAAAACCCTGGACATCCATACAGATTAGGGCCAGTAACCAAGATTCTCCAATGAGTCCAATTATGTCACTAATCTATTAATTTAATGTTTGAATAATAATCAGGAACAGCTAAGGTATTTAATATTTAAAATTTAAAAACGTATATTTTACACATATGTATTTATTTAAAGGGACTATTCATTGTTTCAGGTGAGGTTCAGCTAATTTTAAAACCAATAACTGAGTAAACTCCTTTACAAGAATGTTTCTTTTATTCCACAATTTGAAATGTTTAGATTTTGACTTCATTTTTTAAACCAATGTATACTGTATTTTCAGCACTAAAATTACCAATCACTTGTGGTGAATCTCTATAGTGACCTTACAGAGATAAATTACCCAGGGGGAAATGGCTGCTTTACAGGGTGGTCTCTATAGCATTATGTCCCCCTCCCTAAACCTTCCTCAGGCTCCACTTCAAATTTCCAAAAACTTTCCAGTTCAGGCTTAGCAACTCTATTTCCAGGCTCTCCCCTCCCCCATTTTGTGTTAATAACTTGCTCTTCTGTGTGGCATTCAATTCACTGCTGTGGTATATATAGCTGATAACTCTAATATTCACTGCCTCCAAGAATAACATTTGCAACATGTGCAATTCTGTCTTCACACCAGAAAGTTATGCCCTTCAATTGTAGGGTACAAAGGGCTGTTTGCTGACTTTAGCAACAAAAACTACATTAATAGACTGTGCTTTACTACTGGGAAAAAGAGGTGAATTGTTTTCTCAATGTATGAGTCAGGCAGCTTCATAATCATAATAGTCTAAATATACTCGGCCAGTATATCAAGTTCATGGTTTAACAAGTTAAGCCTGCAATTCCCTTGGTCCAAGTCTGCCACCTCCAGAAATAAAACTGGTTTAATATTGACCATATTGAACAAGTACGTACATTCTTTAAAACTAATCTAAAATTAATTCTGACTTTTTCTTCACTTTTCTTTAGTAAAAATTAAGTCCACTTTTTCTTCAGTAAAAATTAAGTTCCAATTCAGACATTTAAGCATCCTTCCGTCAATGCAGCAGTGTAAAATGGGAGTAGCTGCACCAATGCCTGATTCCTGAAAAGTTCTACCTACACAATTCGGGACTCATAAAATGTATGAACAACACCCTAATCCAGATCTGGGAGATGGCCAGAGATGGTGCCACCTTCAGAAAACTTCCAGGTGACGTAGGAAGGCAGCCACAATACCCCCCCCCCATCACCTAGAAGCCCTCCATAGGGCTTAATGGAGTAATGTGACCCTTTTGGTGGAATAACTCCTGAGCCCTGGTTGCTGCATCCCCAACCCTAAAGGACACTTGGAAGCCAGCTAAAGTCCACTTCACCTCCAAGAACACCCTGGCCCACCCATCACCCTTGCACCAGCATTCGATCAGACACCAGGGTTGTTTTGCAGTGGCCCCAACTTCTGGGTTTTGCTGCCATGGAGCTGAGGGTTGCCTGGCCACTGGCAACTTGGTTCTCTCTGCTGGCAGGGGGTCCTCTTGCATCAGCAAAGGGGGCAAACACATCTGCACAGCCCTCCGCTGATTCCACAGCCCATTCAGCACTTCCCATCTGGATTGGGCTGTAAAAATTCCAGAGAGTGGATGTCACCAGTCCCAGTGTGGTACAGTTGTTAGAGCGTAAGACTGGAATATGGGAGACCTAAGCTCAAATTACTTGTTGAATCAACTTGGACCACTCTCTCTGTGTATAGCCTACCTCACATAATTGCTGTTGTGAGGAGAAGGTAAAGTTAACCGTTTTGGATATCTATTGGAGAGAAAAGAGGGGTATAAATAAATACAATTAAAAACATTTAAAATGTTTTCTTAAACTCCCTGTGAATTAAAAATATAAGTATAGGTTTTCTGCAAACAATATAGACAAAATATGAGTAGAATGCACGTGTTACACTTTTGCTTTTCAAAATCTGTGTTCAATTTCCAATCAAGCAGAAATATTAGAGTTGGCACATCATTCTTGATAAGGGAATGCCAATCTTTTCTTTAATAAGGGGTACTCTGGAAAAAATGAAAAATATTCCATGAGACTCCCCCAACCCAGCATGTTACCATGCTCCATCCAAGAAACAGAACAGGAACTAGGAAGAAAACCAGAAAGCAGGACAAAATAAAATCCTATGAAATATAGGTAGTTTTTAAAACATGTCTACTGTAGCAGCTATGACTGGCTCACAGTCTACCTCGCAGAGATGCCTGTTATAGATCATGCAACCCTCTGAACAATAAATGTTTTCTTTGGGATTCTCCCTTCTTTCCTCCTGACGACAAACACCACATAAAATACCATTCTTTTCATTGTACATGAACAAGTGCGTCAATAAAATAATGTTGCATCTTAGTATGCATTTTTCAGTCATATGAAGTAGCTTCAAAAGTGGCATTCTTCTCCTTTAGATTAAATATGTTTTAATAATTCGTACTAGAGACCAGGGATTTTGCACTAGTCTAATGTTAGGGACTAATTTATTTATTTTTTACATACCAAGCACTGAAGCAGACAAGTGTATTATTTCTAACAGTTCCCTAATGTCTGTTTTTAATCTAATTTATAGGACTATTTCATACTATCTCTGCTTAGAAGCAGAGTCATCCTCTCCTAAAACACCCTTGATTACTTATTGATAATGCTGCATTTGATAATAAATATTTTTCAATGGTCCCTCTGCTTGTGTGGTCCTTTATACCAGCCATAAACTACTTAGCAAAGAACAATTGTGTTCTGCAGCATTGTACCTCATGTCCGTATTATACCAGAATTCATACAATGAGATGATTCCAGGGAAAATCCCACGGCTCAGTTCTGCTCAGCTGACAGTTTTATACCATTTGGAATGGGATCTGTGGATTGCCTTTATTCAAACTGACCAACTTGACAAAAATGTTATACCCGTTTTGTTTTTTTTAGTTCCGCAGATTTCTTCAATATGTTGTTACAATAAAAAAACAACAGCAGCAAAACAGGAAACAAATTTTCAGGCCATTCAGTTGGGGTAGTTGTTGGGATCAGTTATTGGGGGGGGGGGTATTTGCAGAGGAATGTTTTGGTAATTAGAATTTCACTGGTTGTTGGTCCAGTATTTCTATTAGAATGTATGAATTATAAGTCACATCAGAATATTTGTGCAGAATCCATGGTCTCTGTTGAGAAATGTAGTCAAGGACTGGTGAGCACATTATTTGTTGCTACTTTTGACCTGAACAGAGGTCCAGTGGCACCTTGAAGATTAACTACATTTATTCCAGCATGAGTTTTCATGAGTCAGAGCCTCAGATGCAACTGAAAGAAAATCGTTTTACCTATTTATACACAGAAAATTGCAGAAGGGGAAGAGGAAAGGTAAAGGTAAAGGAGCTGCGCTCAGTCCTAAACCTTATTACATTTAATTAATTGAGAATATTTCTATGCCATCTGTTCAGAGTCCTGCCTAAGACTGCTCTCAATTAAAAACTACACTATTAAAACACAAGCGATTAGACATTAATAACATAAATTCATAAAACAGAAGCTGACTTTAAAAGAGCTGGGAAGATTAAACCCCTAATTTTAAAGCCTGTGTAAATAGAGGGCAGGGAGCTCCAAAGGCCAGCAGCCACCACAGAAAATGCCCTGTCTCTAGTTGCCATCTATCTCATCTCTGAAGGCAAATCTTATTTAGTGGGCTGGATATTGTGGGAGGAGACTGTCCCTTCAGGTAGACTGGCCACAAGCTTTTTAGGACTTTAAAGATAATAACCAGCACTTTGAAACTTGAGATACTGGTGCATTGTGGACACTTGCTTGGTGCTAGAGTAAATAGTGAGCATCCTGTGTTCTCCCAGCCAAGTTCTTAACCAACCAATCCAAGCAGCCGAGAGCATAACAGTTGTACTAGAGGTCATAGTAACACCTCCTAAACCATTATGGAGCAGCATTCTGGCAATGCACATATGCTAGCCAAATGCTGGAGTAGCAAACCCCAGCACACTGTCCTGACATCACCATACCTTCACTCATGCAGAACAGTAAAATGGTCATATAAGCAAGGCAGGATGAAATGAAGAGGCAGTTATTTTTCGTCGCCATTGAGTTCAGTGGGAAATTACTTATGCCAGTATTTTGCATGGTAACATGGAAACTGGGAAATACAATTAAGGGGCATTAAAATGCCAGGGAAATCCTCTCCATTCCCAGCAGGCCCTGGACACAATTCATTTCTGGACCATTTGCTGGTGCAGTAAAGCAAACAACACATTGTGTTTACAGCGCATTGCGTATTTTTGGTATTATATTTGAATTATAAATTGGTTTCAATTTTTGAATGATGCATCTTTGTTTGGTTGTAATGGTTTTTCAAATGTATTTTTGTTATATATATATATATATTGTTACCTGCCATGGTGGCCCTTAGGAGGACAGAATGCTGAAGTATACATGTTGCAAATAGGTACTAACTAAATATATTTATACCATGCCCGCCTCTCCAAAATGGGGACCCTGACTATACATCATTTTCCTCTCCTCTGTTTTATACTCACAAAAATCCTGTAAGGTTGGTTAGGTTACCTACATCTGGAAATCATATCATGTGAATTGACTTTTGATCATAGTTCAATAGGAATGACTTTAAAAAGCAGTAGAATTTGTTTTGCATTGTAGGAACATCTGCCAATTGCTGAAAAAACCTATGCTGTAATCATTTTGTTTCTAATATAAACGCACATTTCAAAAGAAAGATAAGTTATAATTGTACCTGTAATAAAAGAAATGACAAATTATCCTGAGTAATAATATCCCAATGTAGCAAGTTTTATGACTCTGTCAAACAATTTGCAAAGGCATGCCACTAAACAGAAGAATATAAACCTGCAATCTTTGTTATAGTGTATTCCTTGACCTGTCTTTCCTCATGTCAGAGCTTGTGCCTAAGAGGCCAGTGGTAAAAAAGTGCATCATTTGCACTTACAGTGATCCCAGTGGGTTGATATTGCATCAATCTACAACTATGCTTTTGGGCCATGCCACCAAACTACACAAACCAAACCATTTCATGAACCAGTTCTCCCATTTTTCCCTATTACATTTCTGTTCCCCATCCCACCCCCAGGATCTGACTTGATCTATTTTTTCTTGTTTTCATGTGGAACAGAAATGCAGTGTCTATCATGTATGTATGATCTTGTGCTACCATTTTGTCACATTCTCAGGTTAACATGTATTTGAGTCATGTGGTCAACAAAAAAACGCACAGACGGTCCCGTTAGTTCGCACAGACGGTCCCGTTAGGGGCGCAGGCGAAGGCACAGCCTTCGCACAGGCTGTGCCTTCCCCAACCGGCTTACCTGCTCCTGCTGGCTGCTGTTGCATTGTGGGGGCCAGGAGACACACACCCCTGGCCAGAGCGACGGCTCTGGAGATGGAGGCCAGGGGGGTGTATCCCCTGGCCTCCACAATGCGACGGAAGCCAGCAGGAGCGAGGTTCAAAAGTGGCGTTTCCGCACTGCTTGGATGACGTGAGCGAATGCCTCCCCAGGGATGGCATTTTTGCCTGCTGTATTGGACGCCTGTATTGGACGCCTGCTGTGCGAATGGCTCCCCAGGGATGGCGTTTTTGCCGCCCCTGGGGCGCTGTATTCTGCCCGTGTGGAAACAGTCATAGTTATAGTTATCCATCTCCAATCTGTTTGGTGAAGCTGACATTTTTACACCATTACACACCCTTGAGAATTTCATGAGAGGCATATTTATACTCTTGACTAACCTTCTGAAGGCAGTGTGAAAACCATTTGTTTCAGATGGCTTTTGAAAACATGAAGCTGCCAAAAGGACCATTTGTCTATCAAGGTCAATATTGTCTCTTAATTATTCTGCTGCAGAAGTTTTACCATAAAGTTCATTAATATTGTAATATGTCCTGAACATGAGAAAGATGGGATAAAATTAAATAGTAAGTAAGTAAGTAAGTAAGTAAGTAAGTAAATAAATAAATAAATAAATAAATATGCATTTTAAAACATTTAGGTGGAAGGATGCAATTGTGCATTTTCTCTGACCAAAATCATGTGCATATATTAGTGGAAGTATGTTTTAAAACATTTTGTTACCTGTGGCCTCAAAACCTTAACTTCATCTATCAGTTGTCTTCAGGACATGACTGGTGCTAACGACTGGCAACATGGTTCAGGTCTCATATAGCCACTCATATTAGGATAACTGAGGGCAGGAGACCTGCCATCTTTCTGCTACCATTGCCTACTGCCACTCTGTTGGGTAGTTGGAGGAAATTCCCTGATGCAAGATGGGGCCCAAATCAGCACCCTCAACATGTTGTTGATCATCATCACAACAACTAGCATTTGTCCAAAACTCTATGGTTAAACCATAATCTTTGGCAAATGTAGAGCTCCATCCCCAGTGCAATTATGCCATTTTCAGGTTGCACTGGAAGTAACATCATTGGGAGGGGGACACCAATTGCCCCCTCCCCTCCCCTCCCAAAACTCCCAATTGGCCATGCTGGCAGGGGCTGATGGGAATTGCAGTCCATGAACATCTGGAGTGCCATAGGTTGACCACCACTGTACTAGGCCATGCCTAACAACTCTAAGTAAGGTTGCCAACTCTCCATTGAGAAATTCCTGGCAAGAGACTTCAGTGGGCTGTAAAGAATCCACCCTCTAAATATGCCATTTTCTCCAGTGAAATTGATCTCTGTCGTCTTCTGGAGATCAGTTTTAATTCTGAGGGCTCTCCATGCCGCACCTGGAAGCTGGTAAGCTTAACCTTATGTATTAGTGCTACCACTTTTGAGGCTCATGGATGGTGGATCACACTCTCTGTTTGCATGGGGTCTGGCAAAGCTGGAGGCAATGTGCAGAACTTCAGACCTTGAAAGCCCCATCCATAATGACTTTTGCACCCCAAGGAATCTGTTTCAGAGAAAGCACATTTATGTCTTTACCAGCCATATCCCTCCACCACTAACTAGTCCATACACATATAACAGGCGTGTTTTTAGGATCCAGTACTGGAAATAACGAACAAAGGGAATTTAAAAAGTAGGCTTGTCACCTGAAAGGAACCAAATTTCAAGAGAATGTCTGCATTAGCTTAAAGTGATTCCTAGAGCTTTGAAGTCTAACCTCTCTTTGCCTAGCTTTCAGCAAAGTTGTAACTTTCTTTTCCCTTTCAAGAAAAAAGGGCAGTTAAATATACCCTTCCATCTTAAATGGCTGGCAGATTTTACAAAGCCAAATTCCCCAAAATCACGAAAGGCGAGCATTTTCAAAGCTCTGAATTGTGCTTACTAAATACTTTCTTGAAGTTAATTTGTGCAACAGCATAAAATGTTACAACTTAAGCAGAAGAGCATGGGGAGTGTTTGAGATTTTTATTCGCTGGCATTTTACAGCAATAGTTCAGCAGGAGTGTGACCCTGTGTCTTAAAAGATAATACAGCAGTTACTGCACAGCAGAGCTAATAAAGTGTTTTTCGTGGCCCCCTAGAGGCCAGGGCCTTTTCAAATGGAAGTCCTCCTGGCAGTTTTGTGTTGCTTTGTGTAAATTACATGAAAATGCATAGCAGACTAAAACAGAACCAATAAATCAAGGGTTTAAAGATGAATACCCATTAAAATAGATGAGATTTATTCTGCAGACAACTCTCCATAAAAATTACATCCTTACAAATTTGAAAAGGGGAAAAAAGCAAGAAATATTGAAATCTGTTGCAATGCATTCTCATTACTAACTTTTACTGTTTCAGTAAAGTATATAAAGGCAATTAAGGTTGACACTGGCTCTTGATATCAAAAATAAGGCAGTTAATAGCCTAGGATTTTCATCGTCTTTTTCCACCTTTATAGTTAATGTCTTTTCATATTATAAATATGTGCATCTTTAGAGACCAATTAAGTACTAGATTTTTGTCTCTGTCTTGTAAAACTGGTTGCAGTAAAGAAAGCCAAAGATTTGGTTTATGCTTATACCGTCACTATGTAAAATGGGAGTTCCAGGCTCTACTCACATTTACACTCCTCTCCTGATGCTTGCAGATGTTTGTCCATTCATTTAAATCCATGCCTTTTAAAAAGGATACACAGAGAAGGAGCCTAGTTCATATGTTACGTTTTTCTGGCTGATACGTTCATGAGGCAGATTGCATGAATGATCTACTGAGATGAATACAGAAGGCAACTCACACAAGAGTTTTGCTTCCATATAGAAGGGAAAACAACTTCCATTCATAAAGGAAGAATGAAATCTTGTACCTACTCCACCCCTCCACACACACACACACACACACATTGTTACCATGCTTATTTTATATTTTCTGTGACGGAAGTGCCCTTTCTTAATAGATTTTTGATACAAAACGTAATCTATAAACTTATATCTATTTTTAAAAATGGATAAAGCACGTGGATACATGTGTACTAGTCCCAGGAAACATATCTATCACATTCTCCTTTGCCAAATGCAAGTGCCAAAACCCTGGCCAAAATGTTTACCTTTTCCTTGTTGTAATGGCCCTCTGAAGTGATGTGTTGATTTTTCAAGCACAGAAGAATAGTTTCAATATCTTAAGTGACATCCAGCTTCTCAGGAAGTACTGGGCCTTTCCCCACTCCCTTCCATCCCCCCTATGCCGCGCGCTGCTCTCAGCGTGCGGCATCCCAGGCGCGCGCCCAGGCATCCCCACGACTCCGCGCTCAGTGCGGGGTCGTCAAAAGGTGCCGTTCAGAAGAGCGCCTGGGATGCCGCACGCTGAGCGGGCCCGACAGCAGCAGCGTCTGGGCGGCTGCGCTATGGCCGCCCCTGCCGTGGGGAGGGAGGAGGAACCCCGCGCTACTCTCCTCTAGTAGCGCGGGGCTTACGCTAAGTGGGGAAAGGCCCACTGTCAACCCGAAGATTTTAAATTAGTCTTATGTTACATTTATCTTGTGAAGTTGATTGGCCCAGAGGTCCTGAAGTTAAAGTTCTATTTCTTTCAGATCTCTTTAGAGAAAAGAAGCTGAAAAATGTTAGATCTGCTCCAGTCTGGGGAATTTCCATCCTGAAGATTTTAATACAGTTGTTTAAGGACCACCTAAGAATATACAATATACAAACTTGTCTACATCCATTTTATTTGTGGATGTTTTTCTTCGATTATTAGATTTTTTTAAAAAAACCTCTTCTCTGTAGCCACTGTCAATAAAAATACTTCCTTGCAAAAATGTCGGGTTGGATTCAGTCAGCTTTGCGTCTCAGTATCACCTAATTCTCTTCCTTACTATCCCCACTGTACATTATTTTTGTGCATGCAAGTCCCAGAGTGCACAGCTAGCTATTTTGGTGATCTAAGGGGATCCTTCATCCCTTTTCAGTTGAAGAAAAACTGGTTAGATCCAAACTGCAATGTATCAAAACAAATTCTATACATGTGTATGGATTTAATGGTTTGGAAGTGGTACTGATTGTAAAGGAGTGTATATAGAAAGATTGGTGGAGGGTCTTGCAAAAAGACATTTATTTATTTAAAATATATATTGCATATCCTACGTAAAACATATTCCAGGTGTTTACCACCCCAATCCAAGAGGGGAAGGCTGAATCCACATATGGAGCCAGCATGGAGGTGCGCCAGCAGATTTGCTATCCCTGGGACAGATTCACCAGCGGGCAGCCGCCACAGCTCAGAGAACCGTGTCAGTTCTACCATGCTCCTGTCACGTTCCCAGGCATAGTTGTGGGTGTTCAGAAAGTGTGGCTGGAGATGGAGCCAACATTAGTCCAGGGTGAACTGGGTTTGTTTCCCCCACTCCTTCCTACGAAGCCTGCTGGGTGACCTTGGACTAGTCACAGTTCTCTTTGAAGTCTCTCAGCCCCAGCTACCTTACAAGGTGTCTGTTGTGGGGAAGGGAAGGGAAGGTGATTGTAAGCTGCTTTGAGAAGGCTATAAAAACCAACTCTTCTTCTATATCAAAATTATGCAGCCCAATGGTCAACATGATTCTGGCATTAGATGGCCAACAATGTCGTTCTTAATTTCTTATCACCTCCTGACAGTAATTTCAATCCCAAATTTCTCTTATGTCTGCAGAAGAGTAACTAATGCAATGGGGGGGGGGGGGAGAGAGATTTCCACCAATTCCCATCCCTCCTGTCAGCCCTAAGTGCTGAAGGTTTCTCTATCCTCCTCTGGATATAAACCAGTGGCACTCTAGGACCTAAGCATTATATATAACTGTTAGTATAACAAGGTTGCACAATCAGGAAAGCATAGAATCATGAGCAGTATGCATATTTCAAGCAAGTACATTACAAAAAAAACAACCCCATCCATTTTGTTGTAGAAAGGAGACAATCTAAAAAATACTTTCCCCTTTCACAAGTGGCCAGCTGATCAAACTGCACAAGTGTTGAAGTGTGAGTGCCTGATTCTTTCCCTAGCATGGTCCCACAGGAGAGGCCCACAGAAGCATCTTACCTGTTGCAAGTCCACAAGGAAAGAGAAAGATCAGAAAGGTACAGGGAGAGAAAGAGGGGTCAATTATACTCTTTTCAACAAAAAGAACTACATGAAATTGTAACTTCATCTGCCATGTGCTGGACTGTCTTTGTTTTAGAATGCTCCATTTGGGTCCTGATGCCCACCTAACAGAACTAGATAGGCACTAGCTGCAATGGGGACATCTGGAGCGGCTTGTCCCAGATGTCACCATTGCAGTCACGTGGGGAGGTGGGGTCGGGGGTGTTTTGGGGCGGGGCGGGGCGGGGCAAGGCATGGCAGGGGCAGGGTGGGCGCATGCGGGCAGTTCATGCCTCGGGTACAGTTCATGCCTCAGGTACAGGAGCAGCAGTGGCGTAAGAGGTTAAGAGCTCGTGTATCTAATCTGGAGGAACCGGGTTTGATTCCCAGCTCTGCCACCTGAGCTGTAGAGGGTTATCTGGGGAATTCAGACAAGCCTGTACACTCCCACACACACCAGCTGGGTGACCTTGGGCTAGTCACAGCTTCTCGGAGCTCTCTCAGCCCCACCTACCTCACAGGGTGTTTGTTGTGAGGGGAGAAGGGCAAGGAGAGTGTGAGCCCCTTTGAGTCTCCTGCAGGAGAGAAAGGGGGGACATAAATCCAAAACTCTCTTCTTCTTCTTCCCCCTCCCTTTGTCACTGGGCACTAGGATTCAAGTGTAACAAAGACGATCCAGTTTATGGTGGTTGAAGTTACAATTTTACCTAGTTCTTTTTGTTGAAAAGGGTATAGAAACTTCCAGCTTAGACAACAAGAGGCATCCTATTCAGTAAGAAGATAAGAGAAGGTACATAGAATCTGGTTCTAGTGCAAAGAGAAATATAGCCCCCAGTGTCTGGGCATGTTGAGTGGCTTTTTATTCCAATACTAAACTGCTCTTAACTGCTGAATAATTTGAAATGTTCATTGCATTAACGTTTCTGCAAAGGAAAAAAAAAGAATCTGTTCCTCTTGATTCAAGATTTATTTACTCAGTAATTATTTACTGGAATTTTGAAAGTGTTGTTAGGCTTTGGCATTAGCTTTGTTTGGGTTAATTGAATAATTTTAATTAAAACTACTGAACTCAATCCATCTAACTTTAAGTACAGCCCCAAAGGCAGAACTTGGTTTAAAAAGTTCAAAAGAAAATTAATATTTGAAGCTCAGAAAAAATACTCGATAGGGTTGCCAGCTGTATTAGAACAGAGGTTAATAATCATGTTTTTGCATACACTGACATAAGTTTAATTCTCTTTTTTGGATGAGATTATTAGTCAAATTAATTGGCTCCAGTCCCCAAGTGTGTGTGTGGGGGGGAGGGGAAGTAATGTGATTATTTGCAACAATATTTTAGAGCAATCTGCTCAACATTTTCATGAAGTAGTTTGCTCTGTGTTCCTTTGACCCCTAACTGTAATGATTAAACTGTATTATTTTGTTTAAAATGTTCATTAGTTACTATCAATTAACACAGCAAAATACCTTTCATTTACTGAAGAAGCATCAGCATCCAACAACCACCACTTCATTAGGATAGGTGCTTCCAAACTGAGTTCTGTACATGCAAATTTTTTCTCACAGCCCTCATTAAATAGAAACGAGTTTAGAAAATTTGCCCTAGAAAAGCTCATGAAGTGATCTTGCACCTTGTTCCAAAAGAGAGAAGTTAGGTTTAAAATTAGTAGCAGCAGGTAAAGCCAGCAGCATTTAGCAGCTGCATTTTCTCCAGGTCTGACTGGATAGAGGAATTCGGGGCAGCCAGATGCAGACTTTTATTCTCACTTGGGGTTATTTTTCTTTCTGCTGGGTAACTGCAGCTGTACCAGTGAGGCTCCAAGTGGCTGCCTGTGATGAGAATTAAAAGGGTAACTGTGGGTATTTGGAGATTACAAACATTAAACAGCTGCCTGACATACTTCTTCTGTGGGTTCTATTGCCCGTGGGCATTATGTTTGTACAGGTGCACATCTTTGTCCCTTGGCCATTGCTCCTCATAGATCTTCCCTCTTTTGCACTCACTTTCCACAAATGTTTGATCATACAGCAAATGGCAGCTTCTGCTATGTGACTACTTACAACGTTTGCATCTCTTCTATGTAGTTGGGAAAAATACTCTGTGATCTCTAATTATGCCAATACAATTGAGCTAGAATCGCCATGTTGCTTAAGGACATTTTAAATGCAGGACTTGCACATGTGTAACCAGTGGTGAGATCAAAAAATTTTAATAACAGGTTCCGATGGTGGTGGGATTCAAACAGTGGTACCAATTGGGCAGGGAGGTTGCTTTAGTAACCCCTTCTCGGCCCTCAGAAAAAATTAGTAACCACTTCTAGAGAAGTGGTGAGAACTGGTTGGATCCCACCTCTGTGTAATGTGACACCTATGCCATGTTTCAGCACAAGCAGAGCCACATGCAATCCTATTTCACTTAACTCCGATTCTCATATGCGCGTGTGTGTGTGTGTTTCTACGAAGATAGCTCAGTCAACTTTTTAAAAGGAAAATCTATATGTTGCCTGAATTGGCAGGAAGAGCTGAGTTGAATCATATATTTTATCAGCTATGAAGTATCACAGGCAAAATGTGGGCACAACAACTTCCTGTGGCAACTTCAGCAAAAGGCAGGCTCAACAGAGGTTACAAGCAGCTGCGGTGAAAATGGAAGTAAAGACCAAGGGAAAAATAAAATGGGCTGCTCATTTGCACAGCTTTGGGGAGAGCATCTTCAGCTCGGCTTGCGGAAAAAAGATAGCTGGTTTCCCAATTTTTGAAAAACCTGGGTTGGGAGAAATAGCTTGCCCTGAATTCATGTTGGGAAGGAAGCTATGCAAATTTCCTCTCCAACATGCTTCTATTTTTGTCCTCAACATGGGATTATTATGCTGTTTGGAAAGGACCAATGTTTGAATCCCCAGTGTTTGAAATGATCACACTTTTTCAAATTAATTTACCTCATAGGGTTGTTGTGATGATAAAATGGGGGTGGGAAGAAAATGTAAGCTGCTTTGAGACTCCATTGGGAAGAAAGGTGAGGTATAAATAAAGTAAATAAGATTAGCCCTCTGCAGGTGGTAATTTAAAATACAACTTCAAATAATAATCTTGACTGTGTCCCACCACTGCCCTCTCTGCTGTCAAGGCCCTTTTTTGCACAGATCACTGAAAATGTTTTGAAAATGTTTTCAGTTCCCCCCTTTACCATGATATATGTCTGTACTCACACTCTCGAAACGATTCCCTGCCATTACATGTTTTTCCCTTTTTGTTTTGAGTTCTGTGTTGAATTGATGCTTCGGTGCCTTAGAGCTCTTTGCCACAATTCTCTATTCCTCCTACAAATCAATGCCTTGAAGATTACCCCCCCCCCCAAATAACCGGGTTACATAGCGTCCCATAACCGTGTTTCTTAGTCTGTGTGGAATGGGCCTCAGAGTCATTATTAGCTATTTCTGCACCTGACACAAGAATATACTTTCATCCTGACCTGGATACCCAGGCTAGCCTGATCTTGACAGATCTCAGAAGCTAAGCAGGGTCAGTCCTGGCTAGGACTTGGATTGGAGACCACCAAGAAATACCAGGGTTGCTATGCAAAGGAAGGCAATGGCAAAACGTCTGTATTAGTCTCTTGACTTGAAAACCCTACTGAGTTGTCCCGAGTCAGCTACGTCTTTACACACACATATACTTTTATAGTAGTTATATTGGTAAACAGGTGAATACATATGTAACAAGAGCAATAATAACACAATATTTATTTTAGTCATGATACCCTTTTTCTGTGTGCTCATGGTGTGCGTGTCCTTGTTACAGCTCTGCAATCAGTGTTAACTCAGGCACCTATGCATTCAATAAACACTTGGAGTGCTAAGGTACCCAAGCTATTGTTGTCTCCATATAGTCAGGTGTTTCTTCCTGACAGCAATTCATGCACTATGCAGCTGATCTGTGGACTCACTAACTCCATCAGCTTTAGAGACATACAATACAATACAATTCAGGGAGGTAAATATTGTTTTTCTTCCAACAACTTCTTCAGTGTTTTCCAAAAACAATTATTTTTTAAAAAATGAGTAAAATGCTTTTTTAAGAAAAAAAGTTTTATTCAAATATATATAGCATGAAAAAGTCTGAAGACCCCACCCCCAATATTTACATTAAAATTGGGTGGTGCACTGAAAACTCTTAAATGCATTTTCACCCTTTTGGAATGAGTGACATGTGTGAAAACAGCATATGGCAAAGAAGTCCACCAATTTTTCTCTTTTAGTACTGGATGTATTTGCAATTTTGCTTGCATAAAACTGAAAAATGTATACTTTTAAATGAGAGAAATAGGCCAATTAATACAATATTATATATGCTAACTAAGTTATTAATGATGTATTTTATGTTGTTAGAGCAGCAAAATAGCTTTAGGTTTGATAGGAAATTTAGTACTGCATATGTTTCAAAGCACTCCCCCATTTTTCTACTCCCCCCCCCCATTTTCCTCAAAGCTTCAAAATTTCTGGAGATTTTATATCTCTAATCACGATAAGTATGTGTGTGAAGTGATGTCAGTTTGCTTCTGGCCTGTGAATTAATGTCCAACCTCCAAAATGTCATTGTTAACAACCTTGCTCAGGTCTTGTGAGCGAGGGCTGTGACTTTCTTCAGAGAGTCAGTTAATCTCATATTGGGTCGTCTTCCTCTTTTCCTGCTGCCTTCCACTTCTCCTAGCATTACTGTCTTTTCCAGCGACTCTTGTCTTCTCATAATGTGGCAAGTAGGATGGCCTCGGTCTGGTCATTGTAGTGTCCAGGGAGAAGTCAGGCTTGACTTAATCTAAAACCTATTTATCTTTTTGGCTGTTTGTGGTATCTGTAAAACTCTCCTCAAATACCACACTTCAAACGAATCCACTTTCTGCCAGCTTTTTTCACTGACTACTTTTCACATGCATACATAGTCATCAAGAATGCTGTGATATTAATTATCTTGATCTTGGTAGCCAGTCGTTACACTTAGCAGGGACGTCCTGTCCCAGGGACATGGGGACACCCATGTCCCTGAGCGCACGCCTTTCAGTCACTTGGGGGGGTGATGGGCAGCCCCACATGACCAAATGGCATGCGTCTCAACTACATGCCACCAAGCCCTGCTTCTCCATCTCCCTGCAGGCTAGCTTTTGAAAGCTGGAGCTCTGTCCCCCCCCCCCCGAGCCCCACCCCCGGTCTCCATGCTTTCAAAAGCTCTGGCTTTCAAAAGTCAGCTGGCATGGAGGCCAGGGGCAGGGTTCAGGGCAGAGACATGTCCTGAGCCCCGCCACATGCACGGAGTTGTCCCCTGACACCATTCTCCCCTCCCCCCAATACGCCTCTGACCCTTAGGAATCATTTCTAGCTTCTTCATGACTGCCCTTCCCAGAGTCAATCTCAACCTTATTTCCGGCTTGCACTCTCCCTTTGGGTTGATGGTGGATCTAAGAAAGAAAAAAAAACCTGTAACAATTTCAATCTCTTTATCACCAACCTTAAAATTGTATAATTTCCCAGTGGTCATTACTTTTATCTCTCTGATATTCAGCTGTAATCCCTTGCTGGCACTTTCTTCTTTAACCTTCATCAATAGTCATTTCAAATCTCCATTATTTTCTGCCAGTAATGTGTCATCTGCATGTCTCAAATTGTTAATGTTCCTTCCATCAGTTTTTACTCCTTCCTCATCTAATTTTAATCCAGTTTTCCTTATATGTTCTGCATACAGATTTAACAGAATGGGAGATAAAATACATTATTGTTTGATACCTTTCCCAATTAGAAACCATCCTGTTTCTCCAGTCTCTGTCCTAAAAGTAGTTTATTATCCAGAATATAGATTGTACATCAAAACAATCAGATGTT
The DNA here is from genome assembly GCF_021028975.2 of Sphaerodactylus townsendi. Classification (NCBI taxonomy): domain Eukaryota; kingdom Metazoa; phylum Chordata; class Lepidosauria; order Squamata; family Sphaerodactylidae; genus Sphaerodactylus; species Sphaerodactylus townsendi. The sequence continues at coordinate 150,600,243 of NC_059425.1, read as the reverse complement.
TTAACTCACCTATTTCTTTTAAAAGCAACCTTAACTTTTCATGATCCACACAGTCAAAAGCTTTGGTATGAAACACAAACTGATTTTCTTCTGAAATTCTTTTGTATACTCCACCATGAGTTTTCAATATAATCTCTAGTGCTCTTTTCTGAATCCAGCTTGAATACCTGCCATTTCTTGTTCCATATTTGGTAACTGTTTTTGTTGTAAGATTTTCAGCATCACTTTACTTGCAACTATTCATAGTTGTCCTCCACTCTTCCCCAATAAAATGCCATCTGACCTGGGAGTTCTGTCTTCCAGTGCTATATCTTTTGTTGTTGTTGTTGTTGTTGTTTTGGCTTGTCTTATTGAGGCAAAAGATTATCAGAAGTGGTTTACCACTGCCTTCTTCTGCACAGTACTAACCAAGGTTTGCTGAAGGGCACTGTGGTTGTCTGCGAAAGATACCCGGTGTCACCTTCCACTACCGTTTCAGTCCAATAGTTACCCTTCAGCAATTCCTCTAACTCCATCATCATTGGAACTGTTCATTCTCTTCTTCGGATGTGGCTGTTGATTTGTGAAAGGAATGGATGCATCTTACTCTAGAGTTTCAGCTGTGGCCATTACATCTTCAGTTACTCTATTAGGACTTCAGTCTCTTGATGGAATCCAAACTCCTTACAGTATTGCTCTCAGCTTCACTAACATGCAAATCTCCTCAGCACATTAAAATGTGTGTCCAATTTTGCATGTTGAAGTTGCTCTGTGGCTTAGCCAGGGAGTGTATCTGCTGCGAGGCGTCTCACTCTGCTTGTAGTTCCCCACTACTGCCAGACTCTTTTCCTCGCTTGAATCAGGGCCCATGAGGGAAGCCCCAAATGGTTCCCCGTAAGCCCAGGGCTTTCCCATAAGCACCGCTTAAGCACAGCGAACTCTTCTGCAGTCTCTTATGCATGCACGGGCAGCCTCCGTTTCCTGCATTTGGATTGGCTGAATCTTGCCCCATTCCCCCCACTTATTTTCACTATTTTAGTTTTAAATTACTCTGAACACAAAACAGGCACTGAGAATTGGCGCCCTCACCCTCACCCATCTAAAATCCTTGCATGTGTGATGTGATCGCCGTCCTCCACCCCCACCCCTCAAAAATCTAAAATCCTTGCGATAGAATCACTGACCTCCCATTTGCAGCACCTGCACATTCCGCTTTTCTGCCCAAGGTTTCTCCATCCTTTCTAAAAACCAAAGTTTTTCCCTCCATTTTTTTCACTGCAAGGTGGGAGGGTACCGCTTCTTAGCACCTGTCCATTGGTGGGGTAAGCCAGAGCTGTGAAGCGGGAAAACTGTTCCCGGTTCTGCTACAAGGATATTTTGCATGGCGGTGGAAGCCTCCAGAGCAACAAAGGAGCATTTCAAAAGAACCTCAACATTTGCAGTTCACAAAATTCACAGAGCAAAGCCAATGCCGCAGGGAGGCTCCGGGGCATAAACGTGGCAGCCATGCTGCAGCACCAGTGGCAGTGCAAAACTCCCGATTGCATCAGGGCATTCCCCATGCCAACAGAGGAACAATTTTGGCTTGCAACATCGACCCAGAAATCAGATAGATATGGTAATAAACACCATTCAATTCAGTGGGAATTATTCTGAGTTTAATATGCTAGAATCAGACAGAATATCACTAAAGGTCTTTGGCCATTGATGTGGAAAACCTTAATTTTTTTTGTTTGTTTCATTAGAAGAAATCAGTAGTAACTCACACACACTATTCAGCCCAAAAGATTCAGAAGTGTCAGAAGCAGGGTTGCCAACAGACCTGGGGACTATGTCCTGTCTCTTTTAACAGAAGGTTATTGTGTGGAAGTGGACAGTTGAAACTTTTAACGGCATGGAGGTAAATTACTTCAACTGGTATATAACATCCCACTAAATATCTACTAAAGAGACGAGCCAGTTTTGTATAGATCTGTTTGCAACTGTAAACTGGCAGGAATAGAAAGCAGAAAAGACAGCAAATAGCTACAATGTTTAGAGAAGCTGCTTTTCAGACACAGAAAAACTTAACAGGCATTAGGGTTAAAAATAAGTCTCTCCTATTCCATGTATTAGATCAAGAAAACTCATCTGATCCCAGGACAGAAGGGGAAGTGGAGAGCTGCCCTTCTAGTGGAAAACTGGGCAGTTGGGAATCCTCATCGTGATTTTTTTTTTGCTTCAATTTTAAGAAACAGTCCATGAAGGGAGGTGAGAATTGGGAACGAAAGATATTGCCTGCTTTTTTTCTCACCACAGTTAATAGCAGTTCAAAAGAGCGCAGGGGGAGATTTGTATTAGGAAAGCAACATAAAAGAAAAGGGTAAACTCCTTTTCATGATGCCATGTCCTGATCTTGCTCAGGTTACTCCCATGGCGGTTTTTTTTCATTTAGATCAAAAGTGTTTAGAGATCTGATCACGGATAAGACCACCAACTCTGCGTTGAGAAATTCCTCAAGATTAAGGGGAGGGCAGGGACATAGGTAAGGGGGGTTCTCGGGTTCAAATTCCTCCCATTACATGTCCAGCTTGCTTGAAACAATGCATGGAATGGAACAGCCGGAAAGCTTTCCGTCACCGAACCCACCCTATTAAAACTCTATACCTATGTCACTGGGGGAGGGCAACTGGGGAGGTTGGATCTCAGGGAGCGGGGGGAGCTCAGTGGGTAAGTAATATCCTAGAGTTAACCCACCAAGAAACTTCCAGGCCTCTCCTAAACATATTCATGACATATGTAGTTCAGCCTTTACATGTATAAAGTGATGAATCATAGTTCCACACTCCCCACAAAATAACTTTTCTTCTCCTCTCCCAGGCTTTCCAGTCAGTTCTGACATTCCATTTTCAGACCTGTCCAGTGATTCCTGGCTAGCTGCAGCTTATTTTTCAGCACTTGAAATGTTTTTTTCTATTAGGCAAAACTCAGTTTGATTTATGCTGCAAATCAAAACTGTATTCTTTTTGCCTTTGGGCCTGATCCTGCAATTCAAGTGAAACAAATTACCAGGGGAGAGAAAGTGTGCCAAGTATTTTGCGTGGGTTGGCTTTTAACTTCCCAAGTCACAGAAAGTGGATAACTGAAGCAACAGTGAATCCCAACTAGGCTGGCAGGAGATCACGATAACATTTTTGTTGGATTGTTTTTCAAAAGTGTTGACAGGCAGTTAGAATATTGCAAAGTCTCACAAAGCTAGTAAAAATGCCATTGATTACCAAGCAAAATTGGAAAATTGACCAGCTTCCTACACAACTTGTTTTGCTGTAGGATAAAAACTTTAGCTTTTCAGTGTAACAGTTAATTAGAATGGGAAAACCTGCATAATGATACTATTTTAGTGATTTCCTGCAGACTATTATCCTCCTGGCTTCTAGCAATAATAATATTATTGCTTTGTCATTTAGTTTGCTGGATGGTTCAGTTAATACATTTATTCTTGATTTGTCACATCAAACCAGAAAGGGAAGGGAAGGGGTCACAGGGAAACTAAGCAGGAGAAATGTGTTTAGTCATCTGGGGTTCCCAGTCTTAGTAAAATACGTTGTATGTTCATTAGTTTATATTTATGAGCTTGCCTGCTTGTTTCTAGAAGACCTACAGTGATTAGTACTGAACAGAGAACAAATTAAATGTACAGACTTTTCCCTCAAGCTTAACAGTTAAAGAAATCTGACAATCTAGGAGAGGGGAAAGAAAAAGATAAGAAAGGAAATCAGTCTGAGAGTAACTTTTTGTAAGACTTTCAATCCATTTGAGCCCAAACTATCTCTCTTCTGTTATTCTGTTACTGAAAACAAAATCAAAAAGCATATACATAGATAAACATCCCCATATGTGCAAATCTCATTTAGACTCCAGGTATATTAGGCCTCTATTTCAACAGACATGGCTATGGTTTACTATTGGAGTGTACCAAACAGAATTGCCCAGTAGAAAATGTATACAGAAATAGCTGGTTCAGGTTAGTATCATTATTTCTTGGAATGATAATACAAATCCAGGAGTTTTGTATAATGAAACCCTCCTCCCCGACAATCCATATTTTGTTTGAGTTTGCACGCTTACCATGAAAGCAGCATGCCTAGTCTTTTTCTTCATTCCACTGATTTTAGGGACAATGGCACTTCTCTCTTCCAATCAGATCATTTCAAGGGAAGATCACAGAGTACTCTAGCCAATTACCTTTGAAGACAAGGGGAATATCTGCTGTTCTCCCTCCCTTGTTCCTTTTTGAAGGTTTGGGGGCAGAGTGTTCAGGGGCTTGTGGAATTCTAACTCTTGGCAGCAGCTGCTCCACTGCAATTTTGGTGCCATTTGGTTAAAAAACAGCCACTGGATCTGAGGAACAGACGTGATGGTTCTGGAATCATATAAACTGCCTTGGGACTGGAATGACAGCCCCCAGAGCAACGATTCTAGTCTCAGGATCATTCCACTCAGCATCATTCCACTCTGGGGACCATCATTGCATTGCATTTGTCATTTCAAGCCTAGGGCAAGTATCTCACACTTCATTCTACTTTTCCATTGCAACTGTTTTGTGCTGTAATATATTTCAAAGAATCTATGAAACTCTGTTGGCATTCATTGTATGGAAAGGGCCATTTTCTCCAGAGAAAATTACTTCTATACTCTGGAGATCAAGTTATAATTATGACACACCTCCAGCCCCCCAGAAAGTTAGCAATACTATCCACATTTGTAAGCAATGCCTATGAGTGAAAAGGAATATCACCCAGTGAAGGCATCAGGGAACAGGCCTATCACCACTCCCTGCCCTGGTGGAGAAGGCCTCATGTGCAGAAGATCATTAGGTCCGCTGCCTAGGTGAGTGCCCTCTCTCAGCCGGCACTGGTTGGAACCTCTCTGAGGTAGATGACTGGAGACATGTAGGAGGCAACTTCCTCCTGGGAGGGGATGCCTATTGAGGTGTCAAGAAAGCTTTCTACCCTTGAAGGCTAGAGGGGATTAACGTGCGCCCAGGCAAGTACAGAACCTATGCTGCAGGTAGGCAAGAGCTAGGGTGTGGCCAGACAAGCCAGAGATAAGGCAAGCAGTACATGAGGCATAGTCAAACAGTCTGGAGTCAGGGCAGGCAAAGGTATGGTCAAGGCAGTCCAGGGTCATTATCTATAGCCTGGCTGACTTCTTTGTTCTTCTCCATCCATAAAATTATATGAACCCAACATGACTTGAAGTTTGAGCATAGACTTCCACAGTATTTTTGATGAAGATTTTTTTTAAAAAAAATGGAGTACTGATAGGGTTCCTGTATGACACGTTCTGTGGTCACTTTGGTATTAGCTAAAGTGTGTAAAGTGTAGGTGTGTAATCTTCATAATAACCTAATTTTGTTGGTACAGTCCTCTCATACTTTTTGTACTTGTTTTATTTATTGTCATAGAGGTTTGCCTTAATCCTTAATCCTAAAAATAGAAGCAATATGTTCACAAAATACGGTCACATTCCTTCAGTCCTGGCGAAAGGTCAACCGCTGAAACAAAAAAAAAACCACAGAATTAATTTGCTTAATATAAAAAGATAAGTGTATAATTGAAAATGATAGGTATGAATTCAAGATTATATGAAAGTACCTCTTCTGATCAGAAAACTCACTGCAGAGAAAAATTAATGTATTATCTGACCAGCATCCAGATTTTGAGATTCATTTCAAGAACTCATTCAACTGTTGCCATCAGCACATGATTCTGTATCAGAGTCTCATGGAATAAAATCAGTTTTCACTCAACCAATAATGAAAAGGGATTGCCAGATGCATTCTGCCAGGTGTTAGCAATTAATTATTGATATACTTAGGGAAGAGTTAAGAGAATATTCTGAATCCAAAGAACAGTTTTGCTTAATTCCAGTATCGAGTTACGTTGATGGTTTTTGATCATCTTGATTGTGTTGCTGGGGTGGGTTTTTGCTTTATTAGGTTTGGTCACTTATAGTGGTGGTGCTCAGAGGAAACATTTCTGGAGCGAAAAACATCTAAGGATACTCCCCCTAGCAGGTTGCTGTATAATTTGTAGAAAACACAGTTTGAAAGAAATGATTTTGGAAAGAAATAATGATCCTAAAGCCTTTATTTCAAGACAGTTTTAAGGTCCTTCCTTGGTTCTTTTGTTTAAATGAGGATTGCAGTGCCATACATTTAGCATCAATATAAATGTTTATATGAATTGAGTTATTAACTTTTTAATGCATTGAACTGCAGCAAGTGAAATAATGGAACTCTACTATTCCTTTTAAGAGCTTCCCAGAAATTGTACCAAAGATTGCACCAAATATGCCTTCTGAAACTGGCCCTCAGCAATGTACACATTCTTTAGACCTTTAACCTTAGCGTAGACCTTACCAGTATGACTCTTATTTCCCCTGGGCTAAAAGGAAAGGTAGGTCATTTATGCACTGGGCTTCTCCACACAGAAAACCTACTTTCTCGTCAGGCCAGATTTTCAGTTAAGCAACATATTTGCTACACTATCCAGGTGTGATTTTCATTTACTCAACAGTCCCAAAGCCACTGTGCTTTTGATGGGCAAATGCATACATCTTCCCAATTGTTTATATGTTTCTGAGTCCCCGTGAAGGGTTCCCAACTATCTGCCCCAACACTATCATGCTGGGTGACATTTCAATTAGATTGGCTTACCTCAAGGCTCAGGTTCCTTGCCCAATTGCCATCAGGGTTCACTTTACAAAGGTCCTAGCTGCTTCTACTGCTTTTAAGAACAGAGTGAACTTTAATGACATATGCAGAGCAGCTACATGGTCTACTCCCTTGACTTTTATCAAGCATTACACTGAGGACATCGATGCTAGGGCTGAGACGAATGTGGGTCAAGCTGTATTTCAATCTGTGGTTCATTACACAACCACAACCACTTCCACAGTATGTATGCTTGTATTCCCCCACATGGGTATGTACAGAAGCCACAATGATGGAAAACAGTGTTGCTCCTCAAAACTGTTCTTCATCTAGTGGTCCTCTGTACAGACACATGTCCCTTCCACTTTCCCCACTGCGGGCTGTCATCTAGCCTGGGTAGTGACTCCTCATGGTGACAAAGGAAGATCTAGAGGGAGGGAGCACACTCCTCCTCCCTAGTCACATGACCTGGGTGGGGAAAGTGGCTAGCCCAGATATGTGCCTGGGGGAAGGAAGCACTTCATATCAGGCTGAAGCTCTTAATGCTATCAAGAGGCCCTATGGCTGACCTTGAGCAAGTGCAGTCCCAAATGAGTCTGTACAGAGAACCAGTAGATGAACAACAGTTTTGGTAAGCAACAGTGCTTTTTCTTTGCAGTTTCTTTGCAGTTTCTCCCCCACCAAATGTTGGGAGTTGGACTGCTGTTCCCCTTTACATCCTTGCCTACACTTTATGTCCTTGTACTTTTTAAGAACAATGGGAGTTTGATTGAAAAGGTTTTTATCCCACTTGGCCAATTGTTTTTTTATACAACTACCATTGCGTCCCAGCAACTATAAAATGCACAATCACAACTTCACAAATCTGCATATTCCAGTGTCTGTAACCATCTGTTGTGTGTCTTATTTTGTTCTGGTTTGAGGTGTTTTTGGCTTGTAATGTGGGGGGGGGGCGGAAGCTCCCAAAATATTTGCTGATTTTCAATAATGTTGGCCACACATGAATGTAGTCTCAGAACTGCACAGTTGTATTAGTTTAACTTCATGCAAATGTTTAAAAAACACCCCATGATCGACATCACGGGAAATAGGCATAAATGCAGGGAATCAAAAGCCAAATCCTCTGCACAGAGTAATTGACACTCCTCCACAGATTTGGGGGAGAAGGTGAGGGAGAAGTGGGAAAAGAAGTGAGTAATTGATTTGAGATGCCCCAGGCAGAAAAGCTCCATTACATGCGATGCAAAACTCAGGGGCAGCTGTAAGTGTATAAATGGCCATAGACATTTTCCTACTTTTTCCTTCACTCTGCATAGGAAGTAATACCCTATTCACTTGTACTGAAGATCTCTATGGATCCATAAATCATGTTCTCCAGTCAGGTATAATTATCAGGTTCAGCTAGTCTTGGTATATTCTGTCAGTGTATTACTTGCAACCTGGAGCTAATATGATTGGCTAGAGAGAGAGAGAGAGAGAGAGAGAGAGAGAGAGAGAGAGAGAGAGAGAGAGAGAGAGAGAGAGCTCAAGACCCACACAAATTCTACCCTTCTTCCGAGTCAGACATGTATACATGGCCTCCTTTCATCCTTCTAATAACTTTGTGAAATGTCAGCCTACTTAATTAGAAATAGTGACCTGGCTAAGGTTATATATGGGTGAGTCACACTTTAAATTTGGATTTTCCTGATCAAACATGCTAGCCCTCATAACATCATGGCTCCCAGTGTTTAGAAATGTTTAGACATTTTCATAGAAATCAGAGCTTAGCCCCATCAGTTTTCACAGTTAGTCTTACAAGCACTGTCTCTGTCCAAGGTTTCTAAGGATAAAATAGTGGAGGAAATAATTACACATGCTACCATGACCTCTGAGAGGAATGGCAAGATAAATATTTGAGAGTTTTGCTTTTCTTCAGAGATATCATATTGTCCTACTTTGGAGCAGCAGCAAATACTCCACAAGATAGAGATAGAATTCAATTAGATCTGAACACACTGGAAAAATGGGCAGATTGGAACAAGATGCAATTCCACAAGAATAAGTGCAGAGTTATACATCTAAGTAACAAAAATGAGGAACACACCTACTGGATGAGGGATACACTACTGAGTAGCAGTGTGTGTGAACAAGATCTTGGGGTATGGGTGGACAGTAAGTTAAATGTGAGCAGCTAGTGTGATGCAGTGACCAAAAAAGCTAATGCAGTCTTGGGGTGTTTCAACAGAGGCATAACACCCAAATCACAGGATATTATAGTCCTGCTGTACATTGCATTGGTCAGTCCTCACCTGGAAGCCTCACTTCAAAAAGGATGGGAACAGAATGGAGTGGGTGAAGAGGAGAGCTATGATGATGAAGAACCTGGAGACCAAGCCTTATTAGAAAAGGCTGAGGGACTTGGGAATGTTCTGCCTGGAGAAGAGGAGGTTGCTTTCTTTACACATTTGAGGGGCTGTCAGAGGAGGTCAGGAAGCTGCCCCATTGACAGCAGAGGATATGACTCACAATAATGGGTATAAATGACAGGGAGAAAGGCTCTGACTGGATATTAGGGAAAAATATACAGTAAGAGTTGTGCAACAGTAGAACTGGCTGCCTGGGGAAGTGGTGAACTCTCCCTCACTGGCAGCTGGACAAACATTTGTCTGAGATGCTTTAAGCCAGGGGTGGCCAACCTATGGCACTCCAGATGTTCGGCCAAGTGCCAAGTGCTCTAGGCTGATCCTGCACTGAGTAGGGTTGGACCAGATGGCCTTTATGGCCCCTTCCAACTCTATGATGCTACTTATTCCTTGTGATTAAAAATTTGTTATTTAGTTCAGTAGTCTACTATGGCCAAAATTCATCATTTTATTTTATAGTTCCTTCCAAATAAAAAGAGCCTGCACCAACAGAAAACAAAGGATAGGAACTGATGCTGAGGCCTGCTCGGATAAATAGCAATAGCACTGATTAGAGTTTGTGAAAGAGGAAGAACTGGGTCAAAAATAAGCCAAGTGATTGCTGTGTGGAGGCTTTTAAAAAATAGTTGCCAGTTTAAGTATATTTACTTTTTATTGCAATATTAATGCATTTTATTTATCCATTAAAAGAAGGTCAATCCCACCTTTTTCATGGTAGTTTACAAAGCCAGTTAAACTTAATTAGGAAACAGTCTCTAAAATTACAATTTTTATATAATACAATTTTAATAATTAGCTTGCACCCTCATCTGGGTGGCCAAAGGTAGCCCAATCTCATCAGCTCTCAAGCTAAACTGGGTCAGTCTTAGTATTTGGAAGGGTCTATGCAAAGGCAGGCGATGGCAAACCGCCTTTAAATTTATCTTGCCTTGAAAACTCTATGGGGTCATCAAAAGCCAGCTGTGGCTTGATGGCACTTTCCACCACCAGCCACCCTGCATAATATTCATCAGCATAATGAACCACTCATCCTAGGAACCATCAAAAGCCGACAGAATTGGGGCAAAGTTGGAGCTTACCTCACCTCCTCCAGGAAACCATTCCATGGTGCCTGAATTATCTGAATGTTTATGTTGATAAACATCTTTGCTTTCTACCAGTTCAAAGATATAGAAGTTCATTTCCTGAATGTCACAGAACGTACTTGCTGCTGAACCACATTAAAATTAGAGAACTCTGTAGAGATTTGTCCTGAATGAAGTCCAACAATTCAGTAGGGCTTGTTCCAAAAGATTTAACTGCTCCTGCTTAACAGCATACCTTGTTGCACTCAATAAGTACATGGGATGAATGGGAGTAGACTGTGAGTCTCATTGATTTGAATGGGATTTAGTCACAACTAACTTTCATTGATTATCCATGCAGAATGTTCCTGATTTGTCTCATAGAAAATGCCAACTGTCAATTTGTACGTTATCAAGAAGCAGGTGCTCTTAGAGGATGCCAGAAATATACATATATAGCAATGGCATTTTTAGTTAATTTAGGCAGGAAACCAGAACAGATTTGATGTTTTCTTCTTTTAACTGGAATATTTTTCTGATTACTTTTTATTTGCTTCTGTTCCAGATTAATTAATTCCAATTTCATAGCAGAGAAATATTTTTCAGTCCCAATCTGAAAACTGATATTTGCATTTTTGTCCTTAATCATCATTTTACAATTTATCTGAGCCCCTCCCCCACAAATTATATCTTTTTCACAAAGTATGAGTACCAAGTTATAACATGTTGTTAGGATACTCTGAGGTTAGTATTGTTTTAAAATGCTGCCATCTGGTGGAATGTGTGTAGTAAAAACATAGATGTGAATGGGTTGTGTGAGATAAATGTGCTGCCATTACAGATTTGGGTTACAGTAACCCATTATTATCATTCCTCTAGTCCATTCTCTGTGTGATGTGTGAGTACTAATATTCACACATTCACTAAAAATAAGCAGAAGGTTAGAAATGTGGTTAAGGAATGTGTGGGCTTCCTCTCCACATATCTTCAAAAGCATGGTGAATGAGATGAAAGATTACATTTGGTGCCTGCTTCTTCTCTTGCTGAGATGCTTTCTACACGTGCATTTCCAAAGAACACAAAAGGAGTCTCAGTTACAACAAGTTAACATCTGAATCTATAAAACATGTTTATGACTCATTGGCTCCAATGTTTGTTCCATCTCTACTAACCAGGGATTCTGGAGACTTTGCCAAAAATAAAAATAATCTTTGAACTTACTACAACAAAAATAATGTAAGCTGAGCTTCTTGTCAAAGTGCTTGATGTTCTCATGGGATGTTCAAATTGGACAGCATATTGAGCCATGTTGTATGTGCATAGTTTGCAGTGTTCAGTCTGGCAATTATCGTTATTGCCTCTTGGGCATGCTTTCCTTTTATGCTACTTCATTTGGCTACATAGTCATGGGCTGGCCATTCCTTAGTATTTATATTTGAAGTAAATACATTTGTGACTTACATGTTGTAACTTGCTGCAGCTTTTACACTTTTACAACTGGCAGGCAGAATGTTCTTTATCATAGATGTATCCCCCAGGAAGTGGCTAGATCATTAAAGTGACCTGAATTTATGAAGCAAGTACAATGAGCCAAGAAATGCAGGAACCACACAGCTAAGTTTCTAAGCTAACGTGGGGGCAGACCTGATTTTTGATCCTGTCCAATACTGCATTCAAATAATAACACTGTACATAGATCACTTTCAGTGTTCAAAGTACTTTGCATATATTACTTTGTAACCCTTGCAAGTAGCCATGTACAGTAGGGCAGCATTATTATGCCCATACTAAAGATGAAGGGATACTGAGGCTCAAAGTCCACCTGGGGAGTTTAAGAGAGAGAGATGCAATCTGAATTAAGAACTTATAGATCACAGCTCAGTCAGAATACATACTAGTACAAGAACAAAATAAGATCCCCTAAGAAGCTTGAATGAATGAATTTCTTCTTTTCAGTGCATTAAAAGAAGATGTTTGATCCAGATGCGCTGAAAGATCCAGGCTAAGGCTACTAATAGGAGCATATGAGTATTACACCAAGAAATACAGCAGTGTCTCTTGGAATCGTTTGAGCCAGAACTAACAGCTCATAATGGAAGACACCCAAAGGTATGAAATATGTTAATTTGCATAAGCAGCCGCCAGTATGTTCAGAGAATGGAATGATTCCTTCACATCTGCAGAACATGACTCAGCAGATTTTATTCTCACTCTAGAATGACTTCAATTCATGTCCATGATTCACAGCAGATATTATCCTCTCCCTCTTCAATCCCATCAGCCATGCAAGTGTGCAAAACTGCTCGCTCACCAAGCTTGAATCCATTCCTTGGTTTAAAATATATCCTTTTAAAAAATGCATTATCTTCATGAGCTTGATTGTGCATGCATCCATTCAACCCAGCAATGGCTTAACCTGATTTCTAATTTGCATTAAAAACATAAAGAACCTGGTAACATCCTTCCACCATGCAGAAGGGAATATACTGATCTGGGCAGAAGAGAAGACCATGGTTCAAATTACATTACCATCCTGAAAGACACAAATTTTGCTATGAGTGTAGTCCAATTTAATATGCCCAACTGTAAGGATCAGATGTAAGGGGGTTTTTTTTTTACCAAAGGTGCAATTTTTTTTCAAAATTGTGCATGCACAGAAACTTTGCTAGTCCAAATGTATCAGTAGCCATTCATGCTGTTAGCCAGCATGACCACCATGAAAGCCTACGAGCAGCATTCCTTAAAAAACCCCAAATGCACAAGTTTGTACATTATTAGTTAATTTTTAAAATTTGGAGGCAGCACATTTAAGAAAAATATTCACAAGCAGTTCTCACAGCCTAAATTTGCTGTCAGAAATTCGCATGGCTATTCCTAAATCTGATTTTTTAAATAAACGTTTTCATTATGTTTTAATTTGGCAATCTAACGTTTAATGTTGCTTCAAAATTAGGAACACCGGGGATGCTCACAGTGCAATCCTAAATAGAGTTAAACCTCTCAAATCCCATTTCCAACAGTGTAATTGTTGGAATAAGTACAGTCTGGTGTAGAAAAAAGAAAAGAAGGCAACCCTGCAGGGGGCAGCAAGAGCTCTCCAGCTTAGATCCAGAGATTATATCCTTCAACCCCCCCTCTTCCATTTGTCCCACACCAAATGTGCCTTACAAATTCTACAACAATTGCACTATAGAGCTTCAAAGAACATGGGAACCATTCGCACCTTCTTGCAGGAGAGCTGGCGCCAGGGAGTTGCCAGGATGGGAAGAGGGAAACATAAAAGCAGTTACAGGGAAACATTTGCAATTCGTACACAGCACGACATCTGGGCACTGACAGGCCTGGCCCTTAACATTAGATAGGATAGAGAGGTCAGCACCTTTTCTCTTAAGTGTCATTTCTTGTCGGTGTGCAGATTTTCTACTCCTTTTTCTTCTCTTAAGTTCCACACATTGTCTCTCTGCTAGTGCTATTGTTAGGCTCTGTCTGTCTCTTCTCTTCACTATCAAATATGTTAGTTCTGGAATAAAGCTTTGTTCACTTTAACCTGGTTGTACACCTTTGCTGTGTTAATTACTCAGCCAACCGTAACTCTGCTCATTGTCAGTTACTCGTCTGTTCAGTCAGCAATCTTATATTCTGCGTGGCGTGAAACCTCCGGATTTGCTTTTTATTGCAATTATTCTTTTTCAAGCCGTTATAATTCGTGTAAGGTTTTTCTTTCTCCTCTAGGAGTAAACCTATTTTCTTAAAGTTAATATTGCCCATCGAAATAAAAACCAAATCTGGAAATGTTATAATAGCCTACATGCTTACCTGTTGAACTACATTAATAATATTTTAAGTCATTACCGAGAAAATAAAAATAGAGTTGTATTCCAATTTATTATTGGTTTAAATATTACTCATTTTGTGAGTAGAAGTATGCATTGGTGTAATTACTTTGTTCTTTATGCTATTTAGACTGCCATAGAGGATCGTAGCCTCTCTCCCCTCGCTTGCACTATCTAAAAGCCAATAAATTTGAGTCATGTTAGGCTTTATTGGCCCCCAGGCTATTCAACTCTACCAAATAGCCTGGAGTTTTTTATTGGTAAAGTAAAAACCTTAAAAAAAACCCTCCGGGGGAGGGGGTTGCGGGAGTAATTTGAATTTACCAAATCACCAAGCCTAAGACAGAGCTGAACCAGGCTTGGCAACTGGGGTGGTGGTAGAAGGGAGCCACACTTGGGTTCAGCTGGCATGGGGGAGGATGGGATTCTCCCATGAGTCTTGTGGGCTCTCTCTCATAAATTCCAAGCAGGGCCTATGAAGCTCAAATTTTTTTTTCAATGGCCATTCAGCATTGGCTGGAAAACATTCTGTGCATGCATATTTGCAGAATGATTTCTCCTTATTTGTTCCTCATCCATCACTTTTTTGTAGCCAGTATGGTGTAAACATTGGGGTGTTGGATTAGGATCTGGGAGACTAGATTGAAATCTCCACTCCTCAGTTACTTTGGGCGAGTCACACACACTCAGTGTCACCCACCTCACAGAACTTTTGAGAAGATAAAATGCAGAAGAGGAGAATGATGTAAGCCATCCTAATGGAGAGAAAGGTGAGGTATATATGAAGTAAAGTAATGCAAAGTAAAATAAAACAATCTGTTTTAAATGGGGTTTTTGATCTTGCTTTGCTTCTCGGTTCCTAGCATAAGGAAAAGCAGCTTTCTAGTTCAGTCTATCATATTTTTATCACACCCATCCCCCAAGCATACATGATCCTCCCTGCACCATTTTCTCTCCTCAAAAACACTCCCCTTCCGCACACACAAAATAATGCATTTTCAAACCACTTTCACAACTGTTTGCAAGTGGATTTTGCCATTCTGCACAGCTTCAAAGAGCACTGAAAGCAGTTTGAAAGTGCATTATTCTGCATGTGCGGAATGAGCCTCTGTGTGGTATGTTACTTGATTTATCCAAGATGAGCTCGATGATTAATCAGGGATTTGAATGCAGCCAGTCCTTGACTAATACAAGCACTACATTATACTGGGCCTCTAGGCATGAGTCATATCACTGAAACCACTTCTGGAAACTTTGTGATACAAAGGAAAATATGAATTCAGATCTTCCCTGAATCCTCTAGAAAGTACATTACACAATTAAAAAAACCTCAGCATACACATCTCCTGTTTTTCCAGAGGGCCATACTACCAAAAAAGAATATCTTGTCATTCCCCAAATACATACTTCTATGCAGCTTATGTATAACCCTGTTTAGCTGACACAATATAACAAATAATGTTCACAGAATAGGAACAAAAAGTTGGTTTATCCTTTTGAAAAAGAAGAAGAAAAGCACTTAACTATAAATATCCCTGCTTTTGGTCAGAAGTATATAACAAAACTGACAACATATTTTAAATATCTTTCTCGAGAAAAGTTTATAAATGAATACAAGTAACTTCTCCTTCCAGTACAAAAGAAAAAATTGTATTTCCTTGAATAACAGTTTTGTTTTATGGAGCAGAAAAACATGTCCTTTTTAAAATTCACCTGAGGAAGCTTTTGAGCATACTTCTTACCTCCCAAGTAAAGAAATTACATATTATATTTTCATGGCACATTTTTTGTCTTTTTTTACTTTTCTCTTGTTATTGCCCCTTATTACTTCACTATTAGCCCAAAGTGACTTGACAGCTCATAACATACATTTCCCCCTTTGTTATCATTATAAAAATCAACAGGGTTTTTTTTTGGTTCATTATCAACCATCCAAGGACACATGAAGATACAAGTGACACTGAGGCCACTAATCCAGTGAGGAAATACTCTGGAAACTGTTTTTTTGAAAGACACTGACAGTCCACAGGAAAGGGATGCCGTATAGCATAGGTGTCAAACTCGGAGCCCTCCAGATGTTATGGACTACAGTTCCCATCATTCCCTGTCAG
Source organism: Sphaerodactylus townsendi (assembly GCF_021028975.2). Taxonomy (NCBI): domain Eukaryota; kingdom Metazoa; phylum Chordata; class Lepidosauria; order Squamata; family Sphaerodactylidae; genus Sphaerodactylus; species Sphaerodactylus townsendi. The sequence continues at coordinate 150,584,154 of NC_059425.1, read as the reverse complement.
CATCATGCTGGCGGGGGATGTTGGGAACTGTAGTCCATAACATCTGGAGGGCCACGAGTTTGACACCTGTGCCGTATAGGGTTGCCACCAGAAGAGCTCTACACAAGAAACACATTGTGATACTCTAAGGAAATGACATCTAATGTGCCACAGAACATTAACTGTGTTTTATTAGAATATACCAGGGGTAGGGAACCTTTAACACTCAAAGAGCCATTTGGACCCGTTTTCCATGAGAAAAGAAAACACTTGGAGCCGCAAATAATTTTTGACATTTAAAATAAAGATAACACTGTATATATTGGGGTTTTTTTACCTTTTACTCCGCTCATTCTGAGAAGCGCATGGATGCGTCCGCCCTGCTGCCTGCAGGGCAGGCAAGGATGGGACCAGCGGCTCAGCCTCGCAGGCCACCGGGAAAGCGCCCACCCCGCTCCAATGGGGCAGGTGAGAGGGGAAGCCCACGGCGCGGCCCAGCCGGCTGCGGGCAGTTGGTGCGCCCACCCTGCTGCCTGCAGGGCGGGCAAGGATGGGGCCAGCGGCTCGGCTTGTGGAGCCGCAGTGCAAGGGCAGAAGAGCCGCATGCGGCTCTCGAGCCGCAGGTTCCCTACCCCTGGAATATACTGTTCAGTACCCTACTTTAGGCTGGACAAGGATTGAAAGAAGAGCCATTTACAGGGAAGGAAATGTCCTTAATCTGAAATGTAGTTTCAAAACTTGGTTCAGTGGACTGGTAGGATGCAGGCCCTTAGCTTTGTGATATATTAAAACTGCTTGGCAGATACTGCTTTTGCAGACATATTTTGTTTTACATGGGCATTTTATTAATACTAAAGTTTGGATCCTGCATCCACAGCCTTATAAAAAAGAGGAATTGTTTGTAAATTAAAGACAATGCTCCATGAGAGTTTTAAAAGGGAAACAAAAATTCCCTGTTATTGAAAATGGGCAAAAAATGTTTTTGAATCTTTACAAGTAACTGTAATAAATCCCTCAGTACCTTACAGGTACTATGAAATTGTAAAATTCTGCTGATAGCAGACTCATACTGCAGTTTCTCAAAGATAAGAGCAAGCCATTAAAAATCAATGAGCTGAAATACTAGTGAGAATGTGTGTGTGTGTGTGTGTGTGCGTATGCATCCTCATGCTTTAAGTCTGCACTATGTAAAGCAAAAATGTCAGATACCATGTGATTGAATGGTGCCAACCAGGGACATAGGTATAGATTTTTATGGGGTGGGTTTGGGGGGCATGGCCATGCCTCCCCAAGCCCCGACCCCAGCCTCAGTGCTTATAAAAGCAACTCTCCAAGGCCAGGGATGGCAGACTGTTCCCCCCCCCCCAGTGGGGTCCCAGCCGGCAGTCCCTTCTGCCCTCCCCTCCGGGCAGAGGCCTATCTAGGGAAAATGGGGCCTGGTGCAAAATCTGAGTTTTGCAAGGGGGGCCATGGGCGGCTGCTGTGATGCTGGAATCCACCCCCAAACAGCATCACTTTCAATGGTGTTTAAACTAGGGAGGCCAGGTTCTCCTTTTAAATCCACCTTAAAGGGAGAATATGGGGTCCCTGTCTTCTATTAGCTCCCATTGGAAACAATGGGGGATGGGGCACCCCCATAACTTTTGACCCCCTGAGCCAAACTTCACCAAACCTGGGTGGTATGAGAAGAAGACTATTCTGATGATGTCACCTTGGTTTAGTGAAGTTTGGTTCAGGGAGTCCAAAGTTATGGACCCTCAAATGTGTAGCCCCATCTCCTATTAGCTCCCATTGGAAACAATGTGGGATGGGACACCCCTTTTGGGAGTCCATAACTTTGGATCCCCTGAACCAAACTTCACCAAACCTGGGTGGTATCATTAGAAGAGTCTCCCAACAAATCCCTGAAATTGTGGTGCTGCTAGCCTAAGAACTGTGCCACTTGCAGGCCAAAAACTATAAAATGCTTAAAAATACAAAAAAACACAAATGGGGCAGAGCTTCGAACATGTAATGGGGGGGGTTAAACCTGGAAAAAAACCTTACCTATGTCCTTGGTGCCAACCACTCTCCTCACAACTTCTCAAAACATTCATCACAGCTAAAAATTAAACATGGGAACAATCTGTGGTCAACTAAGTCTCTATAGGACCTTTTTAAAGTATCGGTACAGATGATTCATACTAGACTCCTGAATGCTTGTGATACAGTAAGTAACTAAGCACAGGGAAAATCCCATGATAAACTAGATAGTAATTCCAAGTAAATGGCCACCTCAGTTTTAAACATACTTTTTCAGATATGTCCCACAATGCTTAATCCAAAATAAATATGTACAAGTTTGCAGTAGTAAGCATCTAAGCAAAACTCTGTATGATATAAATGATGTACAAAATGAACGATTTTAAATTGCTATTTTGAAAAAAAGACATTTATATCCTGTCTTGCATTGAGAGGTCGTGGTTCAATATTCAATATGCAAAAGTCTAATAGGTTGGAACAGCATTTTCGAAATCAGTCTTGCTATATGATTATGTATACTTGTTCTAATACAAAGCAATCTGAAATCAGTATCAGAATGTTTATGATTTATTAAATATTGCAGGCATGGAGTTTTTTGCTCTGAATCTATGCTTCTGCTCTTATGCAATGAAATCCAGAATTTTGCATTTAGCATACACAATTTTTAAGGCAGCTCACATATTTGCTGTACCATCTTCATTATTTGTAAATTGCTGTGTTTGAAATTTGTAGAACTGAAATTGACAATATCTAAGTGTGTCAAGCTGTTCTTAGCTCTTAATACAAAAACTTGCAGGAAAAGCAGAACTCTGAGCTGTGTTAACCTTATGCCTGTATTTTGATTTGCCTTTTTCTGATACCCAAAATTTGAGTAGGGGACCATCTCCCCTTGTTGCATGTTGAGCCATTTCCACTCTAAAGGACAGAAGGAATGGTATCTTACTTAATCTCTTCACACAATCAAAGAAAAGTACAGCCCATAGAGATGTCAATCATCATCTAGTGGAAAAACAAATAAACAAAAACAAGGAAGAGGCCCTTCAGAAAACCAAAAGTCTAGAAAAAAGCTTGGACCATCCAGAACATCCAAATTATCACACAAAAATAATCTTCTATGTATAATTCCTAGATGGAAGGAGCCCTATTTTATTATCAGGGGAAGTAGCTGACTTGCCACTGAGCCTGAGATGTATAAAAAAAGAAACAGAAACTTTGATTAATAGATTACCTTTAAAAGAGGAAAGGTCAAAAATACAAAAGAAACAAGAATCCTAACAGGTTAAGATTATCAAAGACAAACACAAGTTACCTAACACAACTGAACTTAACTAGCTTGATCTAAAAGAAGCTGACCTGGCCCATTCCTCCCTTAGCCTTCTGGTTGCCTACTACTACTCTGAACAGTGGGAAAATTACTTAAAAACATGGCATGAAGTATTTCATCACTTCTGGGAAAAACCTGGAAGTTATCATGCAATTTTATGAATTTACAGTTTTACTGTAAAGTTTCTGGTGATTCCAAGAGCAACATATCATTTCTGGGTTCTCCCCAGAAGTGAATTCACGCTGCATGTGACACTGCACATCCTGCCCCCTAAGCGCTTGTGGTTTCTAGCATGGGGGATGCCTCCCAATGGCAGCCTCTGCCCTGCTTACCAGTACACAGGATCCTAGCTTTTATACATTACTCTCAGATCCTCAATAATGATTCAGGATTGGTTGCCAATCCTGCATCCTGATTTCTCTAAAGTTCTGGACTAGAAGAGGAACTAGTTCCTCCCCCCCTCACTGGGAAAAGTTATCTATTAAGCTAATTAAACAAAAAACAACCTGAGGCCTCCTAGGGCCACAGGAAAAGTGGGGAAATCGTCATAACCAAATTGTCATAACCAAATGGGGGAAATGACAATTAACATGTGGTCTTCAAGCCCACTGTTCCTTGACTGTTTGTATGTCTCTCTGTGTTAAGCAGCATGTACAACAATGAGTGGCATGTACAAGTCCTCTCTCCAATTACTACCCTCTGCCACTTACCCTGGAGAAATGAGCACAGACCCTGTTAGGCTGTCCCACATATCCCAGCATTGGCAAGACGGGGAGTCAAGAAATTGTGATTGACCAAGACCAACACTACTGTTAGGTCAAGCAATAACAACATCACTGCCCCACCTAAGTCGTGATGTTGAGGCAAGCAATGAAAAACAACCTCCAAACATCCCATATCTTGAAAACCTTACAGGTCAGCTATGATTTGACAGCAAAAAGAAATAGAAATAGAAAATAAAAAAATATGTGGTGGAATGAAGTTTTCTTTGTTATGTTCATGTTACTTTAGTATGGATTTGAGACAAATGAGAAATGGACCATATTACATTGTTAAATTAGAAACCCTACAACTATTGGAGGTTAAAAAAAAATCAAGTTTATTAAAGAAGTGCCCAACACACTCAACAGCCAGTAATAATCAAATACCACAGGATGAAAATTAAAAAGAACATGAACACTTTGGTCAGTTCTTTTCTGCCCTTCCTTTAGTTATCCTTTAGTATGGACCCCATAGGATAGGGACACTTGGTTGCAACTAGCATTGTTAAGAGAGATTTTATTCCATACAGTCAGCTTTCCTTTACTTATACAGTGAAGACCCTTGCATTATTATGACGTTTGCTGCCAAAACAATTTTTAAAAATCTCCATAGCCAATGAGATATCCATTGGTCAGAAGTAAATGTCCCACCTGACCCAGTCCACTTTCTAAAAACATTTGGTAGGCAACAGGAAAGGGGTGAGTGGGTTTCCATGGTGCCCAGAGGCATCAAATTGGGAACCCTTGAATTAAACATTTAGCACTGTAGAAGAAGTTGGGAAATGAGGACATTATTCACATTCTGATTTTCACTTTCTGATGCACTATTCCATCATTCCTAAAACATTTATTCAATTCTCTATTTGATTAACAAGGATTTATAGGATTGCACAGAATCTTTCACCATACATAACAAATGTTGTACCTTATGGATCTAAAGCAATTCCTTAATTATAGAAGAGCAGTTATTCTCATTCAAAGCAGATGGTTTATTCCAGCTCTTGAAATACTTCTTCCTTCGTGGCTCATTGAGCAACTATTACCCATAGCAGTCTAACACCATAATTCGAAATCCACATGCTATGCTTCATTTAAAAAGTTTATGATGTTATTGTTATGTGTATTCACAAAAAGCAATTCCACTGTAAAGGCCCGTGACTTGCTTTTAAGGAGGGAATTCTCTCTTCTTGTATATGTTGTGAATGTCTTTTGCAGCTTAAGAATGGAAATATAGTATCATTCACAAGTCATTAATAGGGATAAAATTTTCAGGTGTGGATTCAGAGGATAAAATGGCCCTGGCAATGTGCCCTGCCTGCCCCCCCAGCTTATACCCTTGATGGAGGGGGGAAAGGAGGGGAAAGAGTGGGTTGCCCATTTCATAAGGGGTGAGGGCTGCCAGTTAATGTAAGGTGGGACTAGAGGCTTATGGACGCAGCAGCTCCAGTCCATCTCACATGAGGTGGGGGTCACTGGCTTCTGACAGCAGTAGCTTTTGCTAATGTTGTGCAAAGATGGGGTCAATGGCTTGCTGCAGCAGCTCACTCTGGTCTCCCATGTGATGAGGGCTGCTGTTTTGTGGCAATAGTTGCAGTGGCAGCTCCCATATGCCCATATGGGGCTGAGCCTATTGGATCTTGTCCCCTTTGTGTGAAGTGAGGGGGCATCAATTTGCATCCACCATGCACAAGGCAGGGGTTTCCAGCTCAAAGCTGTGGCTTGCACCTACCTTCTGCAGGGCAGCCAGAGTTAAGGTGAGTCTGTATTTTTAAACAGCAGTGGAACACTAGGAACTCTTCCTCCAACAAGGTGCACCACATGTTGGTTGAAATGAATTAGGATATCACTGTTTTCTTGCTAGGTTTGGAGCATGCATGAATTATCTCACAATGTATACAATAGAGTTGGGCTATGATTGGTGTGTTTATAAGGGAAATATCATTCCTATCCTAGAGGATTCAGTGACACCACTGCATATCTTTTCTGACAGATTATATTGACAGTTGCTGCAGCTGTTGGAGAGCTTGGACATTCAAAGATTTGGGAATGAAATCTACCTGACTGATGGGCGGGGCTCAAGAGACAAAAATCACCATCACATGTGGAATTAACCTTGTTGGTTCCCAGCCCAACCCATTCTGGATTTCATCAAAAGTGGGTGTTGCTTTTGAAGGGCCTGGATGTGAGTATTGATTTACTTCCTGAGGAGAACCTCATTCATGCCATCTCTACCAGAGCAGGAAATGAGTTTTGGTTCCCAGATTTAGTATATTATTCTGAATTATTTTAAATTGTTTAGATTGTGAAATAACTGGTAAAAAATTGCAATTAGAAAAGCCATTGTAAGTGGGATATAAATTAAATAAATAAAATTATACAAAAAGTAATAAATACAAAAAGCCATACAATTCACATTTTGAAAGTGTCTGGCTTACCAGAATTCACAGTGCTGAAGAATAATTTAAATTCACATCCTTGAATTAAATGTACAATTTAATAATGATTTGGATTTCATTGCATCTTTTATTAACATCATTCATTCATTATTATTGCTGTTGTAATTGCACCATTACATAGTTGTGCAGCTCATATTCAACCCACCTATGGCTGCAGTTGTTTATCACTTCAGTCCTCATCTAATGGATTTTCACACCTGACACACTATAAGTGCCTAATACAAAGAAGAGTACTTTAAAAGTGCCATTTGGATTTTTTTTTTAAAAAAAGGCAGTTAATCTTCATCATTATATAACTGATCTGCACCAGTCCTTTGGAGATTAAAAATTTAATCACCTGATGATTAAAGGTTTCATTACAAGGCAATTAGCACTTAAACTTTAAGTACTAGAACCGTAATTCCATTTGGGGACCCAACTGTTAATTAGCTAAGCATGGTAAAATAGATAGGAACATTATATGGAAATAGAAATAAGAATCTCTTACTGTATCCCTGAAGAGAAAGGGTTAAACATGAGAAGATCAGAAAGAGATCTAAGAAAATTTACTGATAATGGCTGATTAGTTCTTGGTTTCTGAACTGAACAAAAAGGATATCCACCAAGAAACAAAATATTCAAATGGAAGGATAGATCTCTGTCCAAAATTTTGATATTCCAAAGGCAACCCAAAAGATCCGATGCCTAACCATCACCAACCATGATCCTGGCAAAACATCTAAAATTACTATAATTTCACTGTCTGTTGTTCTAATGTTACAATATGCAACATTTCTCGTAATTACTAATTAATTACAAATATGTTATTCATTGATTTTTATGCAAAGGGTTTTTTAATAAAAGAAAACGTTGCTGTAACATTGTGCTATCATATCCCATGATTTTTGTGGGAAATGCTCACAAACTTCAACTCAGAGTTTGGGACTTAAGTTAATAATATACTCCTTCCTATGGTTATCTGCCACAGTATTGATGCTGATTGGAAGCGACTTTGTTTCCTGCTTTTCCACAGTATCTTTGGTGTACCTCTGTGGGTTTACCTGTTTTGTTTTTTATAATCTTAATCATACCTGCTTTGGGGAAGATGACAGCAAAGCCTGCGTGGCTACTGTGTGCATGGAAAAGTTCAGATCTTCCTGGTCCCACCCACTCAGCAACAATTTCCCCCAGAGTAATCTTTACTAGCCTATATCAGTATACCTCTATAGTAAAATATACATAGGTTTTCTGAATTCCAACTTTAATTTTTTTTAAATCTCTACCATCTATTGATATAATGCTATTCAATCACCAGTTTAAAAATCTACCAGGGAACCCTACTGTGTAGAAGCCCTGTTGCAATTGTGATATATTAGTAGCTACAGAAGCAAAAATAAACTACGTAAGTCTGTCCTCATGTGAAAATACAAAACAGGCCATACAATTTTAAAATATTAATATCCTGGAAGGGACTGTGGCTCACTGGTAGAGCATCTGCTTAGTGTGCTGAAGGTCCCAGGTTCTGTTCGTAGCTTCTAAGGTTACAAGGAACTGGCAATTGGTCATGTGAAAAACCTCTGTGTTAGACCCAGGAGAGTTGCTGCCAGTATTTGTAAACAGTACCGAAAATGATGGACCAGTAATTTGTGTCAGTATAAGGGAGTTTCACATGTTCAACAGTAGATCAATGTGTGCTTTAGTTTTCATTGTATTTACTTATTTATTTTTATTTACAGTACTTCAGTTCCTATTTCTTTCTGAGAAAATCCAAATAAACAAAGATAGTCGAATCAAATGTTGTTTCCGCATGGCCAAAGGCAGCAGCTTCCCACTGGCTTTGATGAAGCTGGTGGAGCGTCGGGACCATTCGCATGGTCCCATGTGGGCAGTCCCAACACTGATGCTGCCCGCAGGGGCGGCTCAGCATGGAGCCGCCCAGGGAGTCTGTGAGGGGCTTACCTTGCGTTCCTCTGGAGCTCCAGGCGGCTGGGAAGACATGCCCATGCTGCCCTCCAATCTTCAGGGGTCACAAAGCAGCATGGGCTGTCCGGAGCTGCAGAGGAATGCAAGGTAAGTCCCTCGCAGACACTGGAGGGGCCAAAAGTGGTGCCCTCACACCAGTGCGGTTCGTACTGTGCCAGCAGAAAGACGCCGCTTTTCAAAAACCTTGCTCAATGAGCGAGGTTTAAAAGCGGCATCTTTGCGCTGCTTGGGGGGCAAGGACAGAGCTGTTGCAATTCAGCAGCACCTCCTGTGCGAAGAGCACCCTAGGGATGGCGTTTTTCCGTCCCTAGGGTGCTGTTATTTGGCTGTGCAGAAACAGCCAAAGATTTAAAAAATGATGTGCACAAAACTACGAGGAATAAAAAGAGTTTAAACATAACCTGATAATGTGTATGACATTTTGGTTTGACAGAAATCAGCATCAAAACAAAATTTGAAGCTTCTCAAAGGCTCCCAAAATGACACTTTGCTTTGCTGCTGATTATCTTCACTGTCATGAAAGGGTTTGCTTCAAGAAAAAAAATCATTATAATTTTGGATCTGGTAAGGATCCTGTTTAAGATTATGTTTAAGATTGCACTGATAATCTTCTCCCTTCCATCTTGGAATGTGGGTAATTTCGCAGTTCAGGGACTCTGTTTCCTTGCACAGTTTTTAAAATATATGAATCCAACCTCTTTCAGAAGGCAGATTTTCTTCATTGAGAACAGTGGGGTGTTCTTAAATACCTATTTGATCTTGTGGCACAAAACTGTTCTGAAATTTTGCCCTGTTTTTGGACTTGCTTCTTTTTAAGACATCCCCTGGACATCTTATTTAGGGTGTGCCAAGTGAAAAGACGTTGCCTCTTTTAAAGCATCCTGCAGACGTCTTTTTTGTGCTGTGCGGAACGGACCATAGACAGTCAACAAGATAAATAAGTGAATTCTAGAACAAATCAAACCTGAACTCTCCCTGGAAACTAAAATGGCAAACTGAGGCTGCTGTACTTTGGTCACATTATGAGAGACAAGAGTCGCTGGAAAAGATAATCCTGCTAGGAAAAGTTGAAGGTTCCAGAAAACAAGGAAAACTCAATTTGAGAAGAATTGATTCAATAAAGGAAAATAGGAACCTCCGTTCACAAGACCGGAGCAAGGCTGTTAATGATACAATGCTTTGAAGGTAACTAATTCACTGGGTCACCATAAGTCAGAAGTTACTTGATGGCCAATTAGCTAGAATTTTCAGAACATGAAAGTCAGTAAATTATCTACAGCTCCAAAGATATCAAATGAACTCATTAAACCCCAAAAATTTATGGAAACATTTTTGTATTACTTTATTCTGCCTTTTTACTAACCCAATGTGATGATAACAAAGGAGTTATTGATTGTCAAACACTAAAAACAGGATCAGAACGATGCTCGTCATAAGCACCTAGGACAGAAACAGATGAAAGGGATTTTGAAATGCTGGATTTTTTTTTAATCAGAGAAGAATGAGTAGAATGAAAACGATACAAAAGTCCTTCATATTCTGTTCACAATTATATTCCAACATAAAGGAACTCAGGATTCGCTTAACGCTTCCCCATTGTTGCCATGTGATAACAGCTGCATGTATATGATCAGTTCCAGAGAGTTTTATTTCCAGCAGAAAGCAATCCCCATTCAGCATACTAACTAATGGCATGGCATAGTGAGTTACTTTCTCAACTATGAGCTCAGTACTTTAAAAACAAGGTATGGCCTTATGAAAACTATCATTAAGCTATCTCCATTTGATATGTGCAGCTGCCTCCATATGCTGGACATCTCCCAGTATACTCCAGTATGCTAGTTGCATCCCTCAAACAACCTTCTCCTGATGGTGTTCTCACCAGGGATGGTGCATTTGGGAACAGTTAGGGTATTCTCTGTAGTTGGTCAGCTTCTGCCAGAATGGATATGATGGAGTGCCTTCACTTTTTTTGCATCCAGGAAAGTATGTCTGTCTGTTATATTCCAGAGGGCATTTATCTCTATGTCTCAGCTTTTAACATCATGTACCAGCTCTTAAATGACTGTAATAATGCATTAGCTTTAACCTGTTGGACACTTATGATATCAGGGCCCTGCAGCTTTTTCCGGTTTTGTTAGCAACCTTGAGGAGAAAAGAAAGATATAACTATTTTAAATAAGTAATTGATTGAATACAGTGGAAGACCTCTGTATTTACTATGGGTGAGCCTATTTTTAATACAAGTATATAGGACCTGAAAAATATTAGTATACCCAAATTTTTGGCACTGCAATACAGGTAGGGTATTCAGATCAGGTTTTATTTGGGAATTCAATATTATTGGGTTCCATTATAGCCTATGGGGAACCTATCTAGAGGGCTGGTGAGTTGTTTTTTAAGCTAGAAGTACCAAAATTGCACTCCCAGATGAGCTTTATTTTGGTGTGCATCTCAGCAGTGGCCATAGGGGGAAAGCTGCTCAGCTGGAGAGGTGGGGGAGGAAGAGAAGCATAGCTGCTTGTACCCCTGCTCCTCTACTGGTGGCAACATTCCCCTCTTGAAGTGCATATATGCTGTTATTAGTCGTTCTTAAAACATTCCCCTCTTGAAGTGCATATTAGCTGTTATTAGTCGTTCTTAATTGCTGCATTTTAACTTAAATTATTTACAGTCTATTATGTAACTGTTATTTTATGTTGTTCACCGCCCAGAGCCCTTCGGGGGTTGGGCGGTCTATAAGACTGACAAATAAATAAATAAATAAATAAATAAATAAATAAATAAATAAATAAATAAATAAATAAATATGCAGGGAGAGCTCATATCTCCATAGAATGAGCTGGTTGGCCCACTTTGTGATCCCGCCTTTGAGGATGGTTCACACATGGTCACCACCATAGAGCCCTTCTGCTTGGTGTGAGCCGGAAGCCAGGACTCAATTCCTTCTTGCAGCTTCTGCACTAGTGTGCACACTGCTGGAACCAAGCCTGCATGTCCTGCAGTTGGCTCCAAAAAGGTGGCCATCTTCTTATAAACCACCCACATCATGGGCATGACCACAGCTAGGGTTACCATGTCAGACAAGAGCAACTGTATGTAGTTCTTAAACAGCTTAAGGACTTCTACTATCTGAGAGACAATCAACCACTTGTCTCAATCTTAGAGATCAAGGAGATCTGGGAGGGTGCTTTTCTGCTCTACCAAATACTGAAGCATGGCATAGGTGGAGTTCCAGTGAGTGCTGGCATCACAGATCAGACAGGGCTGTGGCATGCCTGTCAGTACCTGCTTCTCATCCAGCTGACAGAGAGCCTTCATACTGTGCAAGAAGTGTCTTGTGAGATGATGGTCCTTTTAGAGTCTCAGAGAGCTGAAAGTGCTGGTATTTGGGAATCTCAAATAAAATCCATATTTTTTTCAGATTTATTCAGATCTGGGATAACAAGCTGTACAAGGAGATTTTCTGATATGTATTTTGGCTTAAAAATACCTGAAAAAAAGATATTCTGAAGGGTTTTTTTGGGCTATTCTATACCGAGTGCACACCCTTAATATTTACTGCTGTGGTATATTAATCTAATCTAAGCCACTCTCTCTTTTTTTAAAAAAATAATAATATATGTTTATTAACCATTTCAATCATTACAATAAACTCATTAAATTCTATACAAACAAATCAGCACATCATAATATACAAAATGTAAAGTTTTTCAAATAGCAAGATAATCTAAGCCACTCTCTTGATCATCGTTCCTTCGATTTAATTGCTGTGAACATCCTTAGGGATGGACTGGATATTTGCAGGTTACTCCTAAATCTGGTGACAGGATCTCAGTAGTCTTTCACACAACCATGGAAAGCTGCAGCAGCAGAACAGCTGTCAAAGTAAAGCTTTAAGCATATGGCTGTAAATCACTGGGACTCCACTTTGTATGCGGAATGCTTGAGCAGGTCGGTGAATAACAGAAAGCTGTCCACCAGTGTGCAGGGGAAAACAGATGTGCAAGGAGGATGCTGCCAGATTTTCACCACGTGGATTCATACTTCTGACAATAGTTCTTCACTTGTCAGTTCAAGACAAATAGATTGGGGTGGGGGTGGGGGTTAGGCAGGCAGCTTCATATTCCTCATTGCATGCCTCAAGATTTTGTTTAAAAACTATGAAACAGCAAGGAATTGTGAACTGTTTCAGCAATGCATATTCTAACAGGCTGACTCCAAATTTCATTTCTTTATATTCAGAACAGGCACTTGAGGTTTTTACCATATCACAATGGTTATACAACCAACCCTTACCATGGTGCATCATAATGTACAAAATGTAAAGTGTGTTTCAATCCGTACCTTATTGGTTGTTGTCATTGTTCTATGGAAGTTGACTGTTTAAAAGGTATCTGAGTGTTTCAATCGGTTCCTTATTGGTTGTTGTCATTGTTCTATGGAAGTTGACTGTTTAAAAGGTATCTGCAGGAGACTACTTGGAAACCTTCCCTTAAAGTTTGTTCCTTAACGAGAAGGTCACAATATTTTATAAAAGTTTGGAGCAATTACTAAGATTACTTACTGGCAAGGAAATCCTGTTGAATTTCCCATATCTGCCTTTTGCCATGCATGAATTGCCATGGTTGTCATTCCTCAGGGATCAATTCTCTTTCAAGGATCTCCGAAAGTGCTATCTCAGTGGAGGGAACAGCAGTTTCAGAGGACCTCTAATTCTTCATGCATGCAAATCTGTGGGCATGAATATGAAAGAGCTGCGCATCATAGTGCACATCAGCATCATAACAAATAATTATACATAATCTTTGCATCTTGAGTAGCTGGAATAGCCTAGCTTATCCCAGGCTTTTCACCACATTTCTTGAATGGGAGGCCACTGAGAAAAAACTGGGACTGCTAAAAGAAAAAGCAATGGCTAACCACTCTGCCCTTCTCTTGATTTCAAACCCCATGGTCTTGCAAATGCCGTGAGTCATTTGCAACTTGATGGCAAGTGATCATTAGTGTACTTTGAGCAACACAGTTTACTTTTGAATATACATGTCCAAAACTTCATGACATACCAAGCAAATCTTACAATGTGATTCTAAAGAGAGATACTCCAGGCTAAGCTCATTGAAATGAATAGGCTTTGCCTGAAGTGGTCCCCATTAGGATTTTACTGTTAGTTACAAAGACAATATTGAATATGTGTGTACTTGTGCTATATTATGATCCAAAATAAAAAGCTATATGTAGGGGCATTCACTGGAAAATTATCATTTTAATTCCATATTGTATTTTAAGAAAGGAAAGATTATTTTTTAAGAATGATCAGAAATATTGTTGCCCTATTATGATGATCTGAGTTACATTTCTGTTTTCATTAAGCTTGTATTGTACGTCTGCTCATTGTATTCCAAATGCAAAAGAAAAATAGTTTCCTGAGCAGACTTCTTTAACAAAATGGTATCAAAATATCAGGGGAATGAATCCACTGTCTTTTCTAAATATGCCCTAATTTTCAAGTGAATTGAATAAGGTGCATCCAACTGTCCTCCCTGATTAGTAGACAAAAGGAGCAAAAATGACCCCTGGTTTTATGGAGCAGCTTTTCTTCCTCCCCCCCCCCTTTTTTTTGGTAACCAAACTTAGTAACTGCTAGTAAAAGCAGTTCTTCCAGAGTATCTGTGTTATGAAGTGCTTACCGGAGGAACAGTAGCCTAACTGTCCAAACCTAAGCAACGCAAAATGTGACGTTACTCAATATCACTAACTAATCTGCAGAAGTGTGAGACACACATAACCTACTGATTGTAGGAAACCAGAAAGACCAACAAACCAAGAAAAAAACATAATAAAAACAAGAAACTCTCTCCAAGCAACTAAATTTGCTCCTCTTACTAACTCAAGATGCAAAGAGCAATGAGTGCAGCATTTTTGCAACACACATGCAAATTGGGCAATGGTATGGATGTAGTTTCAAAAGACTGTGTTATTGGCCAGGGCAAGTTGCTTAATTGGTGCTAGGAATAAGATTGGTTGGGACAAATGTTGTTTCCTGGAGTCTGGGAACACTTTTGTTTAAAAATGGGCAGGCAGGATCCATTAAATTATCAACAATTATTTCATAAGGCTGTGGGGCGGGGGTGGGGGCGGGGGAGATTATGTCCAGGAATGAAAATGTAAAAGAAATCCTACCAGTATTTCTAGTGACTTCTTGAGTGACCCTTGTTACTTCCAGGTAGCTCTAAGAATGACCATGGATGCAATGGTCAGTATTTCCTATAACTGGACAAGACCTTTTTTTTTCCTTCTCATTTTGTACCACCTCTTTCTCTGCACCCTGCCCACCCAGTTTGACCCCAGGTTACATCTACAAATTAGGCACATCAGCAGGCAAAGGTCACAGTTACCAGGAGGTCTCTCACCATAAGTGGGCAAATAAGAATCCTACTAATTGTTCCAGGAAGTCTTTGACTGCCTCAGATAAAACCTACCCAATCCTATACTGGGTAAAGTTGGATGATTTTTAGGATTGGCAATTCTTAAATCACTGTACACTAAGGGTAATCTCTCACTGTATTTTTATCTCACCCTTTCTCCAAGCTGTACAAGACTCTCATTTCTCCATTTTCTATCTTCACAGCACTACTGTGAGGTAGATTAGGCTGAATGGCTCAAGGTCTGACAGCAAACTTAAGGCAGACTGGAATGGAGCTGAAGAGTATCACCACAATATTCCACACAAAAGCAAGCACATACACAGCTTCACTGAAGAAACACTAACTGTGCAATCCAAAAAATGGGGGTCAAATCCACATCGAAAGTAGTGTGACTCTTGTACCAGTGACAGTGCCTCTTGCATTGTCCAAATAAGCATGAACACTGACACGGGGACCCTTAAATTGGTGCCAGGAAGTGGCACAATAGTGAAACACCCAGGCACCGTGGAAGGCTCACCACTGACCAGGGGCGTACCTAGGCAAACTGGAGCCCCGGGCAAAACCTGAGTTTGATGCCCCCCCCCACGGGCGGCCAACCTCTCCCACAGTAACCAAACAATGATTTTTTTCCACCAGGTTGTTTCAAAGTCACCATCACATTATAGAACATGCCCCAACTCACAAATCTGAACACAGCAGAAATATTTTTGAAAACATTTTCAAAATGCTTTCGAAATGTTTTATTACTGCTATGAAAACATTGTATAGTGTTGTATCCAATCCCCCCAATTGGGGAAAACAGCATCACTTTCAATGTTATTTAAACAGAGGACCCCAGATTCTCCCTTTAAGGTGAATTTAAAAGGAGAATCTGGGCTCCCTAGTTTAAACAAGTGATGCTGGAATCCACCCCCAAACAGCATTATTTTCAATGGTGTTTAAACTAGGGAGCCCAGATTCTCCTTTTAAATCCACCTTAAAGGGAGAATCTTGGGTCCCCAGTTTAAACGACATTGAAAAGTGATAACTCTTTAAGTGGATTCTCCTCACTCCTGAAACAGCATCACTGTCAATGTTTAAACCGGGGACCTCAGATTCTTTCTTTAAATCTATGCCGAAGGGGATGGATTTAATAATAATAATAATAATAACCTTTATTAGGCATTGAGAGAATAAAAGAAAGAAAGAAAACAAGCATTGGCAGGAAGGGTGTGGATTTAGAAGGAGAATCTGGGGAAATTTAGGGGGTGCCTGCTGTCAGGGGTGCAATTATTAAGATAGCAGCACCAAAATTTCAGAGTATCTTCGTGAGACCCTACTGATGATACCACCCAGGTTTGGTGAAGTTTGGTTCAGGGGGTCCAAAGTTATGGACCCTCAAAGGTGTAGCCCTCATCTCCTATTAGCTCCCATTGGAAACAATGGGGGATGGGACACTCCCTTTGGGAGTCCATAACTTTGGACTCCCTAAACCAAACCTCACCAAACCTGGGTGATATCATCAGGAGAGTCTTTCGAAGAATCCCTGAAATGTTGGTGCTGCTAGCCTAAAAACTGCGCCCTCTGCAGGCCAAAAATGGAAAAAAAACATTGAAAATACAAGAAATTCCACAAACGAACCTACGCCCCCCCACAAGGCTGCGCCCAGGGCAACTGCCCACTTTGCCCAATGGGAGGAATGCCTCTGCCACTGACACTCCTCCAATGCAGGAGCCTGCACCATTGTGGATGGGGATATTTGAGGGGCAGAGCTGACTTTAATCAGCTTCCAGTGCCCTTTCAGTCAGCTTCCAGTGCCATTTTTTTCCAGGCACAGACTTATGCCACCAAGAAGGGTGGCATAATCCATCACCCTCAATGGGATTTTTTTGCCAGCTGATGGGTTTTTCTCTTTGTGTACATGGCAGATGTGCTGCCAAATGCCTCTTTGGGGGGTGGAATGGCAGTGCTGTGCTCAGCCACTGAGGATCTATTTCCCCTTTGGATTGGGGAAATTGCAGCCCTAGACCCATTTTTATGACATCTTACATGGCACAGCGTCCTCTTCTCTTGAGTTGCAAAAAGGACTTCCTGACATACAAGCATTTTAATTATAGACGTATTCCTTCTTGCTCCCCGCAAATGTAGTAAGCATAACAATTGCCAAAGTGTTTGCTACTATCTGTATCTGACAGAAAGCCTTGGGCTGCTCTACTGTATATATCATTGGCATAAATGTATTGGTGATAGCATAACTGTTCCAGGAAACAGTGAGGCTTCGAACAACACACTCCAGGTGGCCAGCAGCCAGCTTGTTTTAACCATGAAAATATCTAAAGGGGACATAATGAACTGCACTCTATATTATCTATAAACTGGGGAAGAAGGGAAGCTGTATTTAAATTTTATTTCATTAATTCCAGAAATGCTTGCTTTATAGCATTTTTTTAAAAAATAGATTCAAACCTTAACCATCAGTAAAACATGGATGGAGGGAAAATAAAATCCTCCTGACAGTGCCTAGCTTGAAATTCGATTTTGCTCCATTTCCAAAGCCCTCTTTGTTCAGGTTCTTCATTTAATCCTAGGATGCTGTTCCTCTAGCCTGTTTTGAAACTTTATCCTTTGAAAAGAAACCCTACTCTTCAGTCAAACATGCTATTGGGATGACTGTGTTTATGCAAGCTATTCATATGATCAGAGCTACTCTTCATCATTACTCATATCAAGAAAGAGTAAAGTTCTGGCTTTTTTTTCCTAAAAAGGCTCTAGTGATGTCCTGGCTAACATCAAATCATAGACAATTGTCCTATGACTTCTTATGATATGGACGTAAATTTTGACTTATGGCAACCCTATAGGATTTTCAAGGCAATTGATGTTCAGAGGTGGTTTGCAATTGCTTGACTCCATGTCATGACTTTGGCATTCTTTGGTCACCTCTCTTCTAAATACTAGCCATGGCCAACCCTGCTTAGCTTCTGAGATCTGATGAGATCAAGTTAGCCTCACCTATGCAGGTCAGGGCATTTATATTTAACTTATATTTTTTATATTTGTATTCATGAACACTAGAGTAAAGGTGAATCCACCTATGCCCTAATGGCCCACACTGAATGGTCCACTTCCAGCTACTTGGAAAAGGACTGATAACTGAAGAATAACAGTTCCAGCTGTCAACATGCATCCACAAAATGGCAAAATTAGGACAGAAATTTACAAAGGATGGGGAAACCAACAAAAGGCAACTGCTGCAAGTGAAAGCCGGGCCACCACCATGGCAGCCTTGTGACAGGTCAGGACTGGACATCTTAGCAATCAGTAGCACAGAGGAACTGGGGATGGACAGACTCTGGGAAACATATAATGGGGAAGGATGGACTCAAAGATAGTGTGGTTTAAGTGGCACTGAGGGTTGCTTGGGAAATTGACCAAGAGGGAACTCTGGAAGGCACTCCCTGATGGTGCATCCAGAAGGGAACCCCCTGGTCTGAGGTCACTTGATGACATGCTCCTTAACTCTGTAGTCCAACCTAATGGCTTGGAGTGGGAACAAAAAAACAATCTGTTTCTTTCTCCCCTTGCCAAACTAAGAGGGAGCAATCTCCTCCTTTTATCTGCAGCCCAAAATGGCAACCTGGGTTGCAAAGAAAAGACAGGATATCAGCTTGGCTTCTGATCACCCTCCCCTCACCCCCACACAAAAATTATTGCATTTCAGGAGGGCCGTTTGTTCACTTGTGCTTACTTGTCAAAAAAAATTCTCCGGCTCTGAGTTGAATTGGACTGTGGGGGACAAGGAAACTGGAGCCATCAAACAATCTCTTTCTGCTTGGAGGCACTGGTTGGAGGGGGAGGAGCACCCATTTGAAGTCTGGACTGATCATAAAAATTTGGCTGCTCTCAGTACTCCGGGTCGCTTGTCCGCCAAACACAGAAAACCTCTGCAAGGATAGAAGATCAGAAGAATAAAATTTTTGGTAGCTAGTCAGCTTCTAAATCCCCCCCCCCCCCCGCAAAAAAAACCCTTTTCTAGGTACAGAACAAATACTCCCCAGCAGGAGATCAAGAGCTGACTCCCAGGTGATACCTCATGAGCTGGGATTTGGCTTCTGATGGCTGCAAGTAGCCTGCTTTTACATGCAGATGCAAAGAAGTTATGAACAGCCAAAGATCCTTTTGATTAATTGGCTGCCTTATAACTACTGGAGAACAGGAAATGAGTCAAACTGGCAGGTGTTCAAGCATCCCTAGAGCTTATATATGCCAATGGAAATAATATGGTGTATCTCTCCCAATATTTGGGAGAGAAATAGAAATAGGCAGGAAAATAGTACACTGGTCTGTTATCACTGATTGCTATGATGGTAAATACTGCAATTTCATACATATCATTTGGCAGAGATCTTCCACTTTTCCTGTACGCATAAAAAGCTTTTTGCCATTACTAATTTTGATTAACTTTTTAAAATATGTATATTATGCCCTGCTTTTACCAAAATTAGTCCTCAAAAGTTGTGGACAACTGGAGACTCTCATTCTCAACCTTCCTCTGCAATGTCTTTAATTTCTCTGGCATGACAAGGTAAAACTGAAAATAATTCTTTCCTCCCTGTGTCCAATGGCTGCTTATCACTCCCTACCGTGTTACTGTTTGTGACTGTATCAATACAAAAATGAGTTCTTACCTCAAAGGAGTGAGATTGTGTGTGCTGACGTTTGGGAATTTGGATAAATGTTCAGAGCATGACTGAAGTGCTATATTATAATGATATTTGGAGTGTGACAGCTTAAAAAGAGCCAGAACCAATACAGTGTAAGCTCCCAATTGAAAGGTAAAAGACTCATACAGAATCTCAGTGGGTTTCCAACAGCTTTATTCTATGATTTGCATAATTTTATGATGCTGTGAAGAAGGAACATGGAAACTTCCCAGCGAGGTTGCAAGAAAGTGGGCTATGGCCCAGTCCCTCCTGGTTTCCTCTTGTAAAGAAAAATAAAAGACAGGCATATCTTTAAAGATGGGGATTTCAGATATAAAGTACAGCTGTGGGTATCTGGAACCAACAGTTATAGTTTATACCAGTTTTATCACCTTATTTCAAAATATTTTAAGGACTGTAGTTAATAATGACCTGAATTTTCTTTTTGGAGACCCATAACTAACCTCTTATAGTTTCAAGAGGATAGCCACTTCGGTCTTCAGTGCAATAGCTAGATTCGAGTCCACTAGCACCTCAGAGACTGAGATTTTCAGAGTATATGCTTTCAAAAGTCACAGCTCCCTTCAACATATACAAAAATCACAACACTCAAAAATCTGTGGGAGAACATTCCTTTTTACAAATGGTAATTTTCTGCCTCTAAGCAGTTCTCTCATTTTCTCATCCATCTGATTACTTTTTCATTGTACCTTTGCATCCTGACTCCCTTTTTTGCAACTTCCTTCTTTGCAACACCCCCTTCAGACAGGGAATATAAAGACTCATGGATCTCCATGCCTATTTGTATCTGACAAAGGAAGATTTAACTCTCAAACGCTTCAATCCCCTGTATCTTGTTGGTCTCCAAGGTGCTACAGGACTTGAGCTTAGGGCCCTTTCTGCATGGGTGCGAGCAGGGGTTCATTGGCATAAACAATGTCAACGCACCCCCCAGGACCATTTGCACGGATGGTCTGCGCTGTCCCTGAATGCCGTACCTCGTCTCCTGGCTTCTGGTACATTGCAGAGGCCAGGGGACAACCCCCCCCCCCCCCCGCAGGCTGGAGTCGCAGGTCAGGGGGGCGACACGTTGGAAGCCAGGAGACGAGGTATGACTTTCAGGGACGGTGGGGGGAGGGAAATGGTGCCTTCCAGCCGCTGCTGTTCACATGGCAATGGTTGGAAGACGCTGCTTCCGAAAAATGCCACTCGGGAGGCCTGTGCTGCTGCAATGCAGCAGCACCAGCCGTGTGAACCCCTCCCCAGGGACAGCATTTTTGCCGTCCTTAGGGTGCTCTATTCCACCCGTGCAGAAAGAGCCTATGACTCTAAATGTACTGAATCCAAGGTACTGTGTAGTGGTTAACAACAGCAGAATTTAATCTGGAAAACTGGGTTTGATTCCCTTCTTCTCCACATGAAGGCTGCTGGGTGACCTCAGGCCAGTCACAGTTCTCTCAGAACTCTCTCAGCCCCACCTATCTCACTTGGTGCCTGTAGTGTGGAGAGGAAGAGATTGTGAGCCACTTTGAGACTCCTTAAGGTAGAGAAAAATGGGGCATAAAAACCAACTCTTCTTCTAATACCATGTCAGTCAATGGGATTAGAAAGGTGCAAATCTAGTAGGATTTCACTGTCAGTTTTGTATTAGATGGATCTGTGGCAATACACGTACTTTATACTTACTATATTTTCAATGAGTTAACTGAAATGATGAAAAATATTAACAAAAAGGAAAACTCACAAAACAGCATGTTGTGCTTCTTCTCTTGTTTTCTTATAGCACTGCTTCATTGGCCTCCTGTACTCTAGCAGTGGAAGAACAAAAAAAAAGATGGCAAAGTTTACATGAGAACAATGAGGGAAAGAACACTTAACAATTTCTGAGTCCATTTTGGATTAAATGCAGCTATTTTTATATGCTGAACAAAAACATTACAATAGTTGCAAGCTGTGACAGCCAAGAATTCCTTGGAGGCAATCCTTATTAGAAAATGAAAGATGTAGGACCAACAGGTAGAATAAATGAAAGCTTACAAAAGAACGATTCAAAACAATCAGTTAAGGAGCAGTATACCTTATAGAGAAAAATAAATAACAATGGAGAAAAGACAGGAAACACTGCCAAAGTAATCCGACATTGTCATTCAAAGCTATACCAAACCATCACAGGCTTCATATATTTTTCTCACATTTTAAACATTTCACAATAAATTATTCTTTTTTGAAGAGTTTCATTTGTTAACATTCAGTGTGCCTGAAGTTGAATCTTCTGAGAAGTAACTTCTCAGTATATATGAGAAAGGAACTGTGGTTCATTGGTTGAACAACTGCTTTGCATGTGGGTCCCATATTGAATCATCAGCACTTCCAGTCTCAAGAATCAGGAAAGATCTGAGACCCAGAAGAGAGCTTCTGAAGTCAAACAATGCTAACTCTGATAGACCAATTGCCTGACACAGTGTCAGGCAGCTTTGTGTTTACAGGTTCATATAAGTTGTTATTACTTGGGGCAGCAAGCTACACAGTTTCAGATATTAGTAATGTAGCAGCTACCTCATTTGCCTGCATTTTATTCTATGGCAATCAAATGTGCCACCTTTGGAATAGAGTGGAATTTGGACAACTGCTAGGTGACTCTATTGATGGGTAATATGAAACTGCCAAGATTGCTTGAGTGCGTCTTCTGTAAAAACTATTTTAAAAGAAAACCGAGGAAGCTGTTGGTTTTTCAGCAATTGTAGCACCAATTCAAATATACAGGATGAAATCATGTAATTGTGCTTACTGATTGGCTCCTTATTCAAGTAGGAAGCTAAATATCCCTGGAGAAGTAGTTCTATTTCACAGTGGACAAATGTGAATTCTTTGGAATGTACATTCAGAATTCTGCTAATCAGATATGGCCCCAATAATAGCAAATTTGAATTATCATAAATTTTCCAAATTTAAACAATTATTTCAGTCAGTCAACAATGAGCACTTCACCTTTAATGTAGAGTGTCCGAATCAGCCATGCAGAGTGGGTATATTTATTATTGCTGATGCACATCATAAGGCCTCACCCAGGCCTCCGTCGCAGAACAGGCTGGAAACAGGCACAGCTTGCCCAACAATGACGAAACTGAGCCACTACATGGAAACAGTGAACATACACTACAGTAATGGGCTGGAGCAGTAAAATCCAACTCTAACAGCATATTGAATTTAGAGCCCCATCCAAGGGGGGCGGGATCCACTTCTGGGAGTGGCGTACTGCCATGCCAGCAGATTTTCCCTCCCTGGGTCACTTACCCAGGCAGAGTGGCAAACTCACTAGCATGCTGCTGCTCCTGCCATCCCCCTGGCTTGGGGACACTGTGCCCCAGTACCCCCATTGGCATAGCAAGGACAGGCCGGGGTGGCGTTGTCAGCCACAGTTCAGACTTAAGTCAATCTTTTGGCTGGCATAAGTCCTTTGCGGCCCATTGAGGCTTCTCAGTGGTGGGGAGGCTGGGGAGGCTGTTGCACTTTGCAAGTCTCCACATGCCACCAGGAAGTTTCTCTGGGGGCAACTGTCGGGTGCAGCCGTGGCCAGGAGCCCAGCTCATGGATGGGGCTGCCCATTGATGGTTCTTATGTATTTGTCACAAAAGTCAACTAAGCATACTTCATAATTTTTTTAAAAAAATATTCAAAATATATAAATGTACATATTTATAAGACTGTCAATCTCCATGTGGAATGTGGAGCTCTCCCAGAATAACAGCTGATCTATAGATGACAGAGATCAGTTCCCCATGGGAAAAATGACACCTTGGGAATGTAGATTGTATGGTTTTATAGCCTATTGAGGGCCTTCACCTCCCCAAACCCCCACCTTCCATGTGTTCCAGGAGTTTCCTAACCCAGAGCTTGCAACCCTAACTCTTTGTGAATTTGAAATAAAATAATTAAAAACTAAACAAAACAGCCAAAACTTTTTTTAAAAAAAATGTGATTATACAACTCTTATAGGCTTCACTTCAAAAAGGGTATGGACAGAATGGGGTGAGTACAGAGAACAACAAAGGTGATCAGGAGTCTGGAGACTAAACCCTATGCAGAAAGACTGAGGGTTTGGGGAATGTTTAGCCTGGAAAAAAGGAGATTGAGGGGGGATATGATTGCTCTCTTTAAGTATTTGAGGGGTTGTCAGGAGAGGTCCGGGAGCTGCTCCTATTGGCAGCAGAAGATAGCACTCACAATAATGGGTTTAAATTGCTTGCAGATGGTGAGACCCTTCTCCGGCAAATGAAGACACTACAACGACAGGCTTGGAAAATGGATTGGGCCGCAGCCCAATTTATTAATATATAATAATATAACTATTTACAGAGAAGCAGGGCAGCAAACGGGTCGCAACATCAAGCGATCCCCAATCTCCATTGGGGCCACCTGCAGGAAGCGGGAGCCCCAGGGGCGAACCCCCGGCTTCAACCCTTCCTGCTGCTTCTGAGGAGGCAGGCACCGGCTAAGTCTACTGGCCACCTACCGACCCGCCATCCTCCCCAAGCTTGCTGGGTGTCGGGCACCGGCTAAGCCTACCGGCTTGCCTACCGGCCCGCCACACACCCCGGCCCTTCCGCAGGGTGCAAGCATGGGAGAACCGGCCGGCTGGCTCGGTTTCTCCCCAGATGTTGCGACATCCGTTGCCAACCTGCTGGGCTGCGACAAAGTAAGCAAACAACAATCTTTGTAATATAGGGAGGGTGGGCGGGCTGCTATTTATGATTGCTGCTATTCGATTGCTGCTATTTGGTTGCTGCTATTTATGAGCAGAAAGGTTCTGACTGGATATTAGGGGAAAAAATTCAGTAAGATTCATGTAGAAGTCAAATCAGCTACCTAGGTAGGTGGTAAGCTCTCCCTCATTGGCAGTCTTTAAGCAGTGACTTGACAAACACTTTTCTGGGATGCTAGACTTATCATATATTAAGAAGGGGGTTGGACTAGATGGCCATTATGGCCTTTTCCAATGCTATGATTCTATGGTGCTGTCAAACAGAAAAGGAAAATCTGCACGATATGGTTCCATCTCATCAGATCTCAGAAGCTAAGCACATTCAATTTTTGGATGCAAAACAGCCAAGGAAGGTTCTCCAAGAAAGGCAATGGCAAACCACCTCTGCCTTGCATGTGCCTTCAAAGCCCCTTGCTGGAATTGCCATAACTTGATTGCAACTTAACAGTCCATTTGTATGTACTTATACAAAACACAAAGAGGGCATAGTGTTAGCAGTCAACACATAAAACAAAGCAAAATCCCATACCCAATCTGCTAAGTAGGCAAAGTTCAATATTTAATACATAAAGTGCAATATCAGGTTCAAAAAAATATTATGCATTGAATACAGGTTTCAAGATGCTTCAACTGTAATCAACAAACTACACCAAAGTGTCCCTGAAGCTAGACTTCCGAAACATGTATAAAATGAATTATTGCAAATGCTAGAGTCCATGAATTGCTCCATAATCAAAAGTCCCAACACACATGGGTTCCTATGTAGCAAAATCACAATTCTGGATTAAGATAGACAGCTGTAGATTCATAAATCTCCAAATAAGTATCTAAGAGGGGTTCTGAGTTAACACCACATTTTCATTGGTAAACTTTCTCAGAAAATATTATCACTGCAAATCATTTAATGAATTGGGAAATAATTCTGTTGGCGAACAGCCCTTTGAGCACAGCAGTTTAGGGACACTATGCGATGATACATGCAGTCTTGCCTAACAACAAGGACATTTCTCAATAATTGCTATGCCAATGTCCCAAGATTGATTCAGGCACGCTTGCTAAATGTTGTGGAGATTTATGAATCTACACTCATATGTACTAGCAAACTGACTGGACAGCATCATGTTTTAATGCATTCATGAGTAATTCACAGTCAATAAGTTATCTGCACAGTGCAAATGTGGAGAGGAAGTGCCAGCTCATGCATTTGCTTCCTGTGATCAGTACCATTACTGATCATAGAGAGTGGGCATGAGTGCATTTACTTCCACCATACACTGTGCTAATGACTGGGCAATAGTGCAGAAATGAGGGCAAGGCCACTGTGTTTGTGTCTGATCTTCTTCTCCATATAAAGACTTAACACGGACTTGTTTAACCCCAATGGAACATTATTTCAAAAAACTTCACCCCAAAAAATCCAAAAAATGAACACATCTCATGAGCTGTGCATTGTAACTTCTCAAGAAGGCAGAGCGGGCCTCTTTCCTATGATGCAGTCTTAAGAATTCAAGCAATATATCTAAGGTAAAGAGCTTAGCTCCATGAAATATGAAAATTTCACTTACTTGACATCATGTTGGCTAGCCTGTTGTTCAGGGAACGTTGCTGAGTAAATAACAGAGAAAATTCTAGCATGATACTGAAAGAGGATCGTGCTTACTTAAAAAATACATAAAACAGCAGCTTCATGCAGAATTTTTGGCTGAGTCCACTTCATAAACAATAAATTAGTATGTATGCAGCTGTCCATCCAAGAATTAGACCATGCAACAGGCAAAATCATTAACAAGCACATTAACATATATTCAGTGCTGCTAGTAATTGTATTTTCTAATATGCAAGTAATGGAAAGAGGCTTGGGAGGATTTATAGGGCATTCACAATAGTTATTTTGCTTCATAACCACTCTTCTGCAATGTCAAAAAAACTGCTGTGTAAACATCATGGATACTATTTGTAAGATAGATACCAAACCAAGATCAATTAACAATTCAAACAGAAGCTTCTATTGTTGTCAGCATGTGGGATTTCTTGATGAAATTCGAGTCCACTGTTCTTAACCACTATACCTCATTGGTTCTCTAGTGATATAGAGGCCCTTTCTGTACAAACACTTTAAAACAGTTTGAGGCAGGAAATAAAACAGTTCTCTAAAGAAGTTCTCTGCATTGTTTTTATCTCAAATTGTTTTATTTGCAACCTCAAAATACTTTAAATGAATCCTCTTTTTAAACAATTCTCTGGCTGAACCATTTAACATTAGCTGTGCCTTTAAGATGTTCTCTTTGCCTCTCTGCAGGTCCCGGACTTCCTACTTGGCACCATTTTCTGTGCTCAGTCTCCATTCCAAACCTCCTGTTTTTGGAACCTTTCTTTTGTTGCTGTTGTTTGTTTGCCATTTGGGATGGAGAGGCTATTCTTTGAGGGATGCAGCAAAGAAGGTGAAAAGAATTACAGCACAAAACTGTGAAACATAGGCCCTTTTCGCACGGGCCATGTACAGCGCCCTAGGGATGGCAAAAGCTCCGTCCCTAGGGAGCTGTTCCCATGGGCGGTGCAGCTGCTTCGCAGCCGCGCCGCCCTCGCTCATCCCCAGCGGCGCAAAGCCACCATTTTCTCACCTTGCTCTCCGAGCAAGGTTTTTTGAAAACGTCGCCATCCCTCCCCCCCTTTCCCAATCGACTTACCTTCCCTGTGACCGTCCGGCGCGTCGCCAAGGACTGGGGACACGTCCCCCCGCCCTGCAACTCCGGAGCGGTCGCGCAGGGCAGGGGGCATGTCCCCTGGCCTCAGCGATGCACCAGACGGTCGCAGGGAAGATACGTTGATCGGGCGACGGCACTCCGTGGCGCCGTCTTCCCTATCGTTCCCGGGACTGTTCGTGCGAACAGTCCCGGGGGGTTGGGTCGGCGTCATGTACCCCGACCCAACCCCCAGCGTAGCTGTGTGGAAGCGGCCATAGATAGCAGGAGCTGACAGCATATATGCAAAAAAGGGTGAAAAATCACAAAATGGTGGCTAGAATTCATTGTGAGGGGGTGAGCGCCGACATAAATTGTTGAAAGGGAGGAATTAAAAATGTTTTAGAAACATTTTGGGAGTTTTGTGCAGAAAGAGCCAGATTAGCTGTAGCAATTTCTGGAAACACTATGGATTTACCAGAATGTCCTGTGATTCCTAGAACTTTTCTATGCCATTTCTAGGTTTCTATAGGACATGATGTAATGCTGTAGCCAGCACTGTATTTCCCATTTCTCCATCCACAATCCTCCTGCTGGTTGGCAACCCTACTTATTATTTATTCTGAAGAATTATGCAGAATAAGATGTTGATATAAAAATTATAAAGATATGCTTGTTGCAAGATCACAGTTGAGATATATTCATAGTTAAAAATACATTTTGTGGTTGCTCTCAGGAAATCAGTGTCTGGGTGCTAGTGGAACCGCTGCGTTTGCTATTTTGCAAGAACCAGTGGATACTTGCTCATGAGTGAAAGGGCAACACTGAACACTGACCTATTGGTTTGAAGCATGTGAAGATGGTTCACCCAACTGGTTAGGCTTTTTGCTGATTATGCTTACTGGACAGAAACTATAAGTAGCCCCATACGTAACTAAGTCAGATGATGCTGAATGTATGCTTTTAACGCTGAATGTATTCTTTTAAAAATATATATTGGGAATGTGCTGATTTGCAACAAGTCAAGATTGTGAGCCTGCGTGGACAGCCGGCCAGGATTGGCCAGAAGTGGTCAGAAGGGTCTGTTCAGAAATGTCTTAAAATGAGCTGTATTGTGATGTAGACTTCAGAGAATTGATACCATGGTATTGCTCTCTCCATGTCTGCAAACATGTTAATAAACCTAGCTTGCTATTAGCCAACTTGGTCTGGAGTTTTCAATGGGTAAAAACTTCCATAACATAACTATCTGTATTTGTTTATCAATTAAATATATACAATGACATTGCAGTTAAAATCAATTAAGCTGCCTATCGATATTAATAATAGAAACTGTTTTTATCCAGTTTACCAGTTTACCAGTTAATGTCAATGTATTCTTAGTAATAAGATTATAAATGCAGATCCATTTCATACTTAATTTTGATATAGATTATACTAGATTTTAATTATATAAGATTATGTATTCATTACAATTACTCTTTTCAATTGTGAAAATTGATATGACCTATTTTCATTTTTTTTATTTTCTGTATTTCTTTAATTGGTAAAAATAAAAAATGCAGAAAAAGGAAAAAGAAACATCAGAGAATGTTAGACGAAAAAGACAAAAAAATATTTTTAGCTATGATTGTTTCTGTGATACATTTTAAACAAAATAAATAAGGACTATAGTCCTACATGTTAGAAATCTTCTGTCCGCTAGCAGAACACTAGCAGAAAAAAGCAAATATCCTACCAACTTCAACTTCAACAACCTTTATTGGCATAATAATACAATTCTATCAACAGAGAATTCAGTCACCGAACAGGTAATGAAAATAAAATTATGAATAAATATCAGTATATAAATTAAAAGCTAAAACAAGGGGGAGAGGGGGAGAAAGGAATTAGGCAAGTTAACCCTTGGATCTCTGGATTATATATAGGTCAAGAAATTTGGCTACTGGATCTGTTACCTTGCTGATGGTGTTATCTAATAAAAAGATGATCTTCTGCAAATCGGATGTGTGCTCTTTTTTTGCTAACAGCGGAGATAACCATTTTGTTCTAGGTGCCATAAGGAGGGGACAGTATAATAAAATATGTACTATAGAGTCTGGGCAGTGCCCATTATATGCACAAAGCCTTTGCTGATAGGGAGTTTTGGCAAACCTCCCTGATAGCACAGCTAATGGGAGAGCATTACAGCAGACCAGCATCACTGCTCTATGAGACCTGGGCGGGATGATTTAGCCCCCCTGCTTCCCGAGCAGGAGATATCCAGGGCGAGAGGAGAGCAAGACCTTGTGGCCTTTTCAATTAGAGTTTGGTGCTCCTGGTCCAGCAGCCCCCCTTTCAGGAGTTGAAATATTTATTTGCAAGGACATAGGTAAGGGGGAGTTCTCGGGTTCAATCCCCCCATTACAGGTCCATGGTTCCGTTTCTCTGCAGAAGCAAGGTGTGTTGCTGGTCTTGCTATTCCTCTGCTTCAGAGCAACTTTTACCTTGCCTCAGACCCTGATTCTCGAGCTGCTTCTCAGACTACTCCTTTGGACTCTGTTTGACTCATTGTGCTTTGACTTCGGACCATTTGACTACTCCTGCAACTGCATTTGGGTTTTCCCTGCTTGAAAATGTCTGCTGCTCCAGTCACCAACCAGACCATAGCAGACATCATGTGTAAGGCTTCTTCACATTTAAAACATAATCCAAGTTGACTCCAATATGGCTTAGTGAAGTCACACAATTTATGAACCCCTACACCAAAGGTATCCTATCAGAGATTTCTCATGCCCTGCTGAGGGTTTAACAGCCCTCTTATTATTTGTATTTATTTCTCCCTCATATTTGTATACTATCGGAACTTCTGGGCCAGTGTTAAGTAATAGGAAGTTTATTGAGCCTCTATGGACAATCCTACATTGCTAAAGCAGGCCTAAGTTCTGTAAACAGGAAACATCTGACCACAAGACATCTAGTTTCATGTTTGCTCTGAATACTTAAGCTTCATGAAGTAAGAGCTGTAAAAACTTGATTGCAGCATTTCAGTGAACAGCTGGTATAATAAAATTTACCAACCACTGCATGTTACTCTTAAAAAATGCATACTAAGTTTCTCATATACTGAGATTTAATGTGAGATCTAGAAAACAAACACTGCTACCTATGCAAAAATAAAAATGTTTTGTTCTTCACAGCATCTCCAGTTTCTCTGTAGCTTTTGCTTCATGAGACTCAGATATATTATAAGCATGCCTGCCATCTATTTTTTTGCCATTTTATGCCATCCTTTTTGTTCTATGATATTTAGTTACAGCAAAGCCACTTGATGGTTACCTTTGCCAGTTCTTAAATGATGAAATGCACTTGACAAGTGAGTGCTAAAACGTCAGCTTGGGTATTCCTCTGATGTAGGAGAGTTTGGGGTTATTTCTCATCCAATTTTCTCCCTTTCTCAATCTTTTTCTAACCCTGTTCGAAAAAACCCATCTTGGGCACATAACAATGACCATACCCACAATAGTTCTTTTTTTTTTCAGAGCTGGTATGGTACAGTAGTGAAGAAAATAATCCATGATCTGACCAATGCAGGGAATTTACTAGGTAGAAGACCTGCAAACCTACATTATAGAAATAATAGTATCAGTCTATTCCAGATCTATTGTAATGACTGCATAATGTATGGGAACTTTTTAAAAACTGCAAGTGCTATATAAATGCTTAATGTCATAGTCATGATTTTTAGGGAAACCATGTACTGGTACTGTCAAAGAACTATGCAATAATTACAAGATTTTATTTTTGATTATATTTTCATGTGTACACTTGTGCGGGTAAAGAGTCTGGGAAACAAAATATCTTCGTCCCATTGGTTTGAAGATATAAAAACTGTTAGTGAGTTGGTTTCGGGTGACCTGAATTGGGTTTTCAGCAGTATCATGGTGAATGCCTCTAAGTATCAATATACAGTCTGTGTATTTCACTAGATACTCCGTTTCTTTGAGATTAATAGCAAGGGTTGCTTTGAATTCACAAAGCTGATTGATGAATTTAGAAACAGCTGCTGTGTGTAGTGTTTCCAAACTCTGCATTTGGTCCCAGTGGCCAGAGAGCTTCAGGACAAGCTTTCTTTTAGAAAAGACAAGAGTTTTGTTCCTGCAGTTCCTTCCAAAGTCAAAAACTGACTGCCCTTGAGTTGTTGTTTTTTCTCCCTAGTCTACCTATGAATGTTAATGGTATATAAAAAAATTAATAACAGCTAAGCAATTCAGAAATAAGGTAGCTAGGCAATACTGAGCGTGTGTTACAAAATTCAGTGCATTGATGAATGTAATGCAGAGAAGGAAGAAGTATCTCCTGAAGGAAAAGAACATGCGTTGTTTCAGAGATTCAGATCTGTGATTATCAGAGAACTAGAAAAATAAAAATGATTCCAGCATTAACAGAGAGAGGACCAAGATGATACTGCTGGGATTCTTTAACTGCAAAGGAAAGTATTTATATATTTAACAAATTTGCCATCCCACTTTTTCCCCTTAAAGAAATACCAATGGTGGCTTATAATAAAACAAATGGAATTCTGTATTGGTCGGCTAGTTTTCACGGTTGGATTCAACTGTTTCTGGTGGAGTTGAAGTTGTATCGCCGTAGTTCTGGTGGATCTTGTTCCTAATGTTTCGCCTGGATCTGCGGCTAGCATCTTCAGAGGTGTATCACAGAGATGTCCCTGTGTAACACACTTCTCTCTGTGATACACCTCTGAAAATGCCAGCCACAGATACAGGCGAAACGTTAGGAACAAGATTCACCAGACCACGGCCACACAGCCCGGAAAACCCACTAGAACCAAATGGAATGTAGTTTTTGGGGATCATATAGTGGCAAAACAGTGTTTCTGTTCCACACAGAAGTACTTCTGTAGCACAAGTTCCAAATCACTAGACCTCAAGGAGCAGTTCTCCATTCCAGCGTCGTCCCTCACTTCACATAAATATTTTTTGTCAGTTGTCACCACCAGAGACAAGGCTTCCAGAGAGATGCTAGGCCCTTGGAAACTGAAGCATCTCATTTGGGCACTAAAACACTTGGGCACCAGAAAAGAGGCTGGTGGGTGTCATAGCACTCACAGGCACCACACTGGGGAGCCTTGATCTAGACTGTAATAAGTTAACAATGTAGACAGCTAAATGAAAGATCTGAAATACTGTCTCTCCAAGAAACTCTGTTTTTTGAGTTACACAGAGAACCTGCTTTTTCATCTTCTGTTAGTCCAAAAAGCACTTTCTTTGTTAACAAAAACGTTTAAATGGTATGTAATGCCTTTACAAATGTTCAGATTTACAAAACAGAAAATTGAATGTGATGATTATTGCAAAAACAGGTCAGATTATTGTTACTATACATGGCTGAAATACAGGGTCATAGCTACAGAAAATAGTACCCAAGGCAAGCACTGAAATTGCACTCCCCACCCCACCCAGATTCCACTGCAGTGGGGCAGTGAATTTTTTTTGGGGGGGGGGGAGAGGCTGAGTTGTGTTAGTAGGAAGGGTGGGAGGGAGGGAGGGAAAGACAGTTGGACATACACTGTGGGGAAATGAAAGAAAGGAAGGCAGAGAGAGAAAGGAAGGGAAGACAGAGAAAGGGAGAAAGACAGAGAAAGGGGGAAGAGAAAGAAAAGGGCACTGGATTCTGGGTGGGGGAATCCCTAGGGCCCTGAGGATTCCCCCACCCAGAATCCTGCACCCCAGCATAGACTCCACACCAGGTAGTACAATGGTCCTCCAGCTCCTCACTCCTGGGGGGAGAGAAAGGGGGCAGGTGGCCAAACGTGCTTCCCATGTGACCTACATAAGTGGCTTCTGGGGTTCCCACCCCTCTGGTTTCCCCCTCACAACATCTATACTGAAATGTAAAATAAAGAAAGTCAGTTATGAAAGTTTATGCCTATAATATTAACTGGACAAAATCCTGGAATCTTGAGGAAGTTGTATTCCAAAATCTTGAGGAAGTTGTATTCCAAAATATTTTATTGAATTTATTACACCCTCCTGATAGCAGTTAGGATATCATAAGCTAATGTTTGGAGAAACAGAAGTTGGCCCCCAGTTGAACTGTCAAGAAAGTCTAGAAACTTGTACCACAAGAACTGTGATGCTGTTGATTAAAAAGCTAGAAATGGTGTGGCTGCTGTCAACAGAAGAATGTCTCTGACTGCAGCTAAAACAGACTTGCTTTTTTCAGCCACACAAAGCAATGTTGCAAGTGCATGACGGTGCATCGTGACTTAAGCAGAACATAAAAGTCTGTAAGTCAGGCCAAACATCTGGTAGACAAAATTCAATAAAAAAAGATCAGTAACATGTTAATAGGACAGAAACAACATTAGGGTCACAAAAGTGACCCTCCATAAAGTCTGAAATTAGGCAGAAGCTTAGGGTCAGAATTCACAATCTAGAGTCACATTATCAGGTCAAGAATCAGAATTAGAACAATCTTTACACTCCAAGCAAATTATTTAGGCACTTTTATTCCTTCTGTCTTACTGTGAAGACTCAGCTGTTTCCTGTAGCTGTCAAAGGTCCCATCCAGTGACTCAACCAATGGCAATACAAACTCACCTTTATCCATGCATTATCCCTACTATACTGATTCAAAATGGGCATGCAATATTTCAGGTAATGCCTTGTACAATCATGCTGAATTCAGTATACTTGACCACTTTGCGCATATTATTTAGGACTGTGCCAAATATTTTTATGTGAATAATTTTGGAATTAAATTATTTCTGGGTAGAAGGAAATATGAATCTTCTGCTGTTTGTTCACAGCTTGTGCTGCCTGATAAGCAAGTGCTTTAGTTCTATTTTTTTAAAACCAAACAAATCCTGGGTCTTCACTTTCCTAGCAAGAGAACCTAGTCAATTGGGAATCATGTTCAGTGTGATTGTATCACAGTGCCAGGTAGCTGATATGACATGAGTCTGGGATGTCATCAAGTAGCTCATTAGAAATAGCATGGCTATGGTTGGATTTGATGCCAGAAGTCCACCAAATAGGCAATTATTTTAAAGCCTCATCCTATGCATATTTCCTGGAATGTAAGTCCCACTGAATTCAATAAAAACTATTTCCAGGGGGGGATTCCCTTCAAACAAAATAGCATATATTCATTCCCATGTCACTCACTTATGAACTGGGATAGCAGTTGATCTTTTCAGAGGAAGTGTATTTAAGATTATCCAAACAAAGTGAACGAAGGATTACTCTAAATTCTTCTAATGCACTTTGCCCTCATTTTAAGTTCCCTCTCTCAATATACCCTTGATTAAAACTTCTTGAGAGTCCTTGGTTCCTCACTGTGATAAATCTTCATATAATCATTCTTTGTTTAACAAGATGAAACAGCTTAGTATATCAAAAGGCATAATTCCTTAGTGTGGATTGTATTTTGATCAAAGCACAAGAATGCTGTGAACCTGCTGTTATTCATAGCAGGAATGGTTCTCACAGGACTTCCACCAGTGCTAGAAAAGTGGTCTCCTGTCCGAAGCAAGTGGCACAAGTCCATCCTGCTGTGGAGCGTATCAGTGGCAATCAGCCCCATTATGAAAGGCTATGTAGACTACATGCAAGGATCTTGCCAATTTAATTGACTCCCTGGTGGTTAAAATGCCTTTAGAATGAGGCCTGACTCATCTCCTTTCTTGTTCCCTCTCTGCTCCATTCTGTGTAATACCACATGTTGGTACACAGGGATGCAAATGCTATCAACTGTTTCACTTTGGGGAAGATCTTAGACTTAGTATCCCTTCCACTGAAAACTGATCTGCTTGCTTTGCCCTTTATTCATATCCATTTCAAGTTCCCACAGGCTGCTACAGCAATTAGATTGCAGTCCTAGGCATCTTTACCTGGGATGAGAGGCAAAGAATGAAATACATATTTCTCAGAAAATATGCAGAGAATAGACCCAAAGAGGCTTAACAATGAGAATATACAATATAAACAAACAGGTAGGTGGGGGCTTCTCAGTGCAAGGTGCAAAACAAATTTGTGAACCTCACCTCCTCCCTGATGAAATCAATCATCTAGACTGGGCTCTGCAGGCTAATGGTTACTCCACTATAGAAATCATAAGAGCTTTAAGGCCAAGAAAAACCCAGAGGACTGAGGAGAAACAGTCCACCACAGGAAAAATATTTCAACCGTACATCAAGGGAATCACTGATCAAATAGGGAAACTGATGAAGAAACACAACCTACAAACCATCTTCAAACCTACCAGGAAAATACAGCAGATGCTACGCACAGCAAAGGATGAGAGAGACCCCCCTCAGTTCTGCAGCAAAGAACAAGAGAGACCTCCGCACCCTGCAGCTGTAAAAGGTCTAGAGCTGTGGAAAGGTCTTGTATTAAGGGGACATACATTGAAAATGCTGGGGGGAAGAATTAGGACTAATAAAAGGAAACATTTCTTCACGCAGCGTGTAATTAGTGTTTGGAATATGCTGCCACAGGAGGTGGTGATGGCCACTAACCTGGATAGCTTTAAAAGGGGCTTGGACAGATTTATGGAGGAGAAATCAATGTATGGCTACCAATCTTGATCCTCCTTAATCTGAGATTGCAAATGCCTTAGCAGACCAGGTGCTCGGGAGCAGCAGCAGCAGAAGGCCATTGCTTTCACATCCTGCATGTGAGCTCCCAAAGGTATCTGGTGGGCCACTGTGAGTAGCAGAGTGCTGGACTAGATGGACTCTGGTCTGATCCAGCAGGCTCCTTCTTACGTTCTTAAGGTAGTTCTCTTTCTTCTCTTTGTCAACAGATCTTCCTCCCAGCTCCAGGGTATGACCCTCAAACCACTTGCCCTTTGGCTCATGCCTCTGTGGCCAGCTCAGTCCCTAAAAGGTTGTAGGTTTGTAAAGTGCCATCAAGTCACTGCTGACTTATGGTGATCTTGTAGAGTTTTCAAGACAAGAGACCACCAGAAGTGGTTTGCCATTGCCTTCCTCTGCATAGCAACATTGGCATTCCTTTTAAGGTTTCCCAAGGCTGACTGTGCTTAGCTTCTGCAGTCTTACAAGATTGGTCTAGCCTGAGCCCCCACATCGATTACCTCAAAAAGGTTACCTTCCACAAAAGGGTGGGGTGAAGGCTTCAGTTATAAGGTTTCACTGCAGCAGGCTGATATTCTCAGCAGTGTATTGAGAGCAAAACAAAGAAAGAAATTCTTGAATTAATGTCTCTGATGTATATAATTGACATAACATGCATAAAAGCAACAAAAGGCTGCCTGGATTTGAAGAACAAGGATACAGCTGTCTGAGCTCTGCAGTTGTTGGTGACATACCATTGCTACATCTTGGCATCATCAGTTTTGGATTGTTTTTAAGCTGTTCACTGTAAGCAGCACAGATTGAATTGACATGGCAGCGGCACACCAGTTGCTGCTTCCAATGCCAGTTTTTGATGTACCAATGCTGTACAAAACTATGGGCAGCTTAAAATCTACAGGAAGAAATGTTAAGCTTTCCCCAAAATGAAAACACCCCATATCCCAAGACATGCTACTACACCAAAAGGATACTATAATTATAATTTATAATAACATAGTATATCTATGAACCCACCCACCCCCATTCTGCTACAGAAGCTTTCTGGGTGACCTTTGGCCTAACTTGCCTCTAAGATTTTTGTGAATAAAATGGAGGAGGTAGAACATTTTATCCACTCTGGGTCTCTACTGGGGAGAAAGATCAGGTGTAAATAAATGGATAGTACAAGGACCTTGACTATAGCTTATTTTTCTGTAGTCTCTCCTCCTTCCTTTATTTGAGTAACAAAACAAATAGGAAATAGCAGTTCTATAAACCAAATAGTTTTTTTTCCTACAAACAAATGGGTTTGGCCTTAGCCACTAGCCCTTTACAGATGAACTGTGTCTCAAACAGACAAAGATTCCTCTCCTTTCTCAAACGGAAAGCTTTAAGCAGCTGTGCCCCTAAGGATGCAGGACCCTTTGAAGTATTCAATTACAAGTGACAAGGTCAGGCAGACATCAGGTCAGGCTTAAAACAGTTTCAATGAAGCAGGTGATGGGGGAGCAAAAGATTGTAGGTAATGAGAAGGAGACATGGAAGAGGAAAACAGGGAAGGGAAAGAAAAGTCTCACAATCAAAACGAAAGGGAGTGTCCTTCGGGCCACAGGAAGAGGAAAAGCATGATAAAAGTAAAACAATCATCTGGAAGCTGTCTGCAGAGGACTATGCACAGTGCATGTAAAAAGGCGATCTGTATGCTATACATCTGCAATTGCAGCAGATGAGTTTGGAATATGGTATTAGGCACAAATTCAGTATTCAGGGCCTGTTCTTGCCATTCTCTCTATGCGTGGCAGTCAGATCTCAAAATAAAACAATTCAAGGCAATTCAAATTCCTAATCTGGGTTTGTAGAATCTAGAAAGGCTATTGCAAATAAAAGCTTTCTATGTGCTGCCAATGCTCTGTGGTCTGTTTACACGTTGCAATCATCCCCATCAAACGTTTGATAATAGTTCCCTAATTTTTGACCAGTTGACACATTCACTATTTCACATACATGGTCACCTACCACATTCTCATCTTTCCCACTCACCCAATCGTGGCTCCTACTGCTTTTGCTGGGCTGCTGCTGTCTTCACTCTGACCTGTGTAGCCCAAGCCAGCCTGATCTCATTAACTGTGCATTCCAAGGGAAGTAATATGACCTCTGAACCAGCATCATTACTATTTGTGCTGCTGAAATGGGCACAGATGATAATGCAGGGGCAGTAGCATCAGTGGTGGGATCTCGTGACTCCATAGTGGCTGACTATGGAAGTTTGCTCTCACACCGCTGGTCCTCTGCTGCAGGAGGCTGCGCTGGCATAGATGGGACATCCTGGGGGCATTCCTGGGGGTGGAGCCAACTTCAATCAGCTTTCGAAGGCTTATGGGCCCGTAAGCCCTTTCATACTTTGCATATGTAAAATTGGTGGCTTAGTCCATTGCTTTGTATACACTCCTTTTAGGTAGATTGGAGGGGTTCACTTTTGGATTGCCCACCACAGTGCTGCAATCCTCTTTGGAGGTGGCATAACTGTGCTACCGCTGCATACCCCCTCCTTTGGATTGGCTGTGTATCTCAAAAGCCAAGCAAGGTTGTCCTTAGTTAATACTTGGATGGGAAGTCCAGATTTGAGTTGCTACACAGAAGCAGGCAGTAGCAGGACACCTCTTTTCATCTCTTGCCTTGAAAATCCTAAGGCTCATCATAAGTTGGCTGCAATTTCATTGCACTTTACACATACAAAGATTGCTGCTGTCCACATTCTTCAAGTGCATAAAATACTGACATTTCATACTAATTACGAAGTGCCTGTGTGTCCTTATGTCTTTGTGACTCAGTATTTATTAAAGGTAAAGGTGTTCAAGCCTTTGGATCAACTGGCATATCCCCATTATTACACGGTGTTATGATTCCATTTAATACACCCACCCACATCTGCTAGATTCTTGTTCTTAAACTTTGATTGATTAACTTTTTATTTCACTTTACCCAAATGAAAGCTGGACTTGGGGCAGCTCATAAACAAACAACATAATACAATAAAATTCACCCCAATAACAATTAAAACCCAGCTCTTAACATTAAAAAAATTAAAAACTTTGGTGCCAGAAAAATTTCCAAGTAAGTTTTTCTATGGGGGGAGATTATGTAGCACAAAACAAACCAAGCTAAAAACTAGGGCCCCTTCCGCACACGCAAAATAATGCGTTTTCAAACCACTTTCACAACTGTTTGCAAGTGGATTTTGCTATTCCGCACAGCTTCAAAGAGCACTGAAAGCAGTTTGAAAGTGCATTATTCTGCATGTGCGGAATGAGCCTAAGTCTCCCCCCACCCAGAACCTACCCTCTTCAATAAAAAGGGAGGAGAATGAGGAGAAAAAAAGGGGGGAGATGGTGGAACAATTGCTGCCTCAACCAAAAGCCTGGTAGAACATCGTTTTACAGGCCCTGGTCTGTAACTGAACTACATCTCACCGGCCCCTGGTCTCAGGTGACAGAGTTCCACCAGGTCAGCAACAGGGCTGAAAATGAGGCTACTTCCAAGAGGTTTCTTCCAGAGCTTATCTCCAAGGGTGATATTGAAAGATGCAGTCCCAGATACGAGGGTCCCAGACTGCTCAGGGCTTTAAATGTTAACACCAGAACTTTGAACTTGATCCGGAATTCAACTGATAACCTCATCCAAGAGCATCTGCAGATAAACTGCCACCACTCTCTCAACTACCTTTCCCAGAAACAACAAATCCAAGACTGGGCAGTAGTTGGCCAGATCAGATAGATGTGATGGTTTCTTCAAGAGTGGTTTCACCATCACCTCCTTCAACCCCCCACCCCAAGGAAGTCCCCATCTCTAAAGCAGATTGACAGTTTCCAGCAGGGGGTGGTAGGTCTCATTACATCTGGCCTTAACCAACCATGAGGGGCATGGATCTAGGAGGCAGGTCATCAGCTTCACAGCTGCCAGAGTTTTGTCCACTCAGCTTGGAAGAAAGACTGAAACGGTCCAATTTAGGTCATGAAGACAGCCAAGGGGCCTCCATCTGACTTACTGTATCAATATTGATGGGGAGGTCCTGGCAGAGCAGAAAAAAACTTCACATCTAAGTGCCAAATTGCTATAATAAAGTGTTCTTTACTGAATAATCTCATTGTGCATTCGTAGTCCATTATTCCTAGAGGAGCCAGTGTTTGTTAATAGGAAATGCTGACAAACTGTTCCAATCTAGATAAATATGTGCATGTGCAAGCTCATACTTTTTCATAGGAGTTAAAGATATTTTTCAGGGGAAGATTTATCAGCCGCTAGGCAGCTGCTTGCTTCTTTCCTCATATTGTGATAGAGAACTGCTCGAATTAGTTGTTCTTTGTTTTCAATTTTGTTTAACAATAAAGCAGAGGTCAATTTCCGCAGTGACACAGAAAGCCTGCTTTGTTGTGGTACTCTCCAGTGGGACTGTCCAAATTATGTTAAGACTGCATAAGGAAATTCCTGCTTGAACTTTACATTGGCTTTGGTACCAAAGCATTAAAAACATTAAAAATGGTGCTGCAAAACCCCCTGTGCCCAGCCTCCAGCCAAACTTCCCTTGCACCCTCCATGCCCCACACAGACCTCCCCCACCCTCATATCATGCTCCTCTGCAAAAAAAATTCAACAAACCTTTCCTTCATCTAAGCAGACCCCCACGTGATCAAGACAAATGGCACCTGGGTTGTCTGCCCTCCATTGTACCAAAATAGGCAGCATGGTGTTTGATTCAAAACACCAGGTGAGGGGCTCAGCTCCTGCAAAGAGCTTTAGCCATGGTATAATTTCACATTTG
Organism: Sphaerodactylus townsendi; assembly: GCF_021028975.2. Taxonomy (NCBI): domain Eukaryota; kingdom Metazoa; phylum Chordata; class Lepidosauria; order Squamata; family Sphaerodactylidae; genus Sphaerodactylus; species Sphaerodactylus townsendi. The sequence continues at coordinate 150,543,700 of NC_059425.1, read as the reverse complement.
TGTTGAAGCCCCTGCTTTGTTGTGGTCTCATGCTTGAAGAAAGTAAGATTGCCCTGCAACCCAAACAAGGCACTGGACACCTCTTTATTATGTAGACCTGATGCCAGCTAGCAAAGTTTAGGAGCCCATGGAAAATACAAGATCAGCGCTGGAGTCTGGAAAGTCCCTGATCCGTTTCATGGGATTTATAGAACCTTACACAGTTACGTGTATCTTAAATTGCAGAAGGAGCAGAATATGTAGAATCCCCATTTCTGAGCTCTTTCATACTTATTTCCTGCTTTAAAAACCTCAATTTTTGCAGTTCACATTGCACTGGCATGCAAGCAACAATCTCCATGAGTAGCAATAAACAGCATTTACTTACTTGAAATTGTGACTACCGTGATGTAAAAAAGCTGTGGAAAAGAACTATCAGTTTAGTTAAAGATAAAGGATGGCCAAATTGAGCATTTGTTTAAAAAAATCATATACCAGGGGGCTATGACTTTTGCACCTATAAGCATGAGAACAAGTGAGACCATGCCTGGTGGATTTGCATAAGCCAAAGTTGTGGAAATCATGCAGAACTGAGCAAAATTGCCAGAAATAGGGACTATTCAGAGGACCAAAGTACTGCTTCTGGGAAATTTTTGTCAACTGGCAAAAGCAGAATTATTTTTGCTAAAGAAAAATATCAATGCAGATATATTAAGCTTCTCATGATACTGAATATGGATTACGTTGAGACAGCGTTTAGACTGTTTTGGTGATAAGAATTCAAGTTGGGATCAAAGCAATAATTAGGCCTTTTCCTATTGATATTTTTCTGATTTGAGCATACACATCCAAGCTGTTATATGTTCTATTACATTATGCTGGTAGGTACTAATAAGCTTTCCCAAGTAGACCAAGTAATGTTCCTACGAGGAAAAGTTCATCTTAAATCAGATAAATTGGAAAAACCCTTCATCCTGTGCCAGGAACTTACCTGTGACAAAATCCTTCTGATAATTGATATGGTGGGATAATGTGGCCTTCAGCCATCTCTGTCTGGGAAATCTCACTTGAAAAGCACAACAGCATCCAGTCAGCCTTAAGTATGTGGAAATCAGTGTTGAAGGGCTTGCTTTAGCAAGAGTTTCTTCTCAGAACACAAAAATGTTTTGAAGATGTTGTTCCACTTGTTTCTACAGATACATTACTCTCCAGTGGGACTGTCCAAATTATGTTAAGACTGCATAAGGAAATTCCTGCTTGAACTTTACATGGGACTCATCTAAATGTTTATTTTATTTCTAAAGTCTATAACTTGCTTTTTTAGCCCAAAGGGAGTTTGAAACAGCTTGTAGAAACAATACAATAATGCCACAATAAAAGTCTTAATGTCAAATAAAACAAAAACAAACATCAAAGATCTATACAACATTTAAAATACAGCAGCCAAGCTACGTTCAGCCTGTTCACAGCTTGAAAGTTTTCCTAGATCAGAAGGTTATGCTCAGATTTCAGTTGATGGTTGTTGCTGAATTAGAGGTGAGGTAATAAAATGCACCTGATAGCTTGGGGTGGTGTTATCTGGAGAAACAATCAAATATGGAATTTGTTACACTATTTGTTTGATATTACTTTGACTTATTGTATCAGAATGTCGCTTTAAAGCATTAACCAATGTGAGACCTTGGTTAAACATATGAAAGACAGGACACCTGTAATAGATATTCTTGACAATAGGAATATGATTATCGAGGAGAAAGTAGCTTCTCTGGTTTCTGCGAAGACCAAAAGCCTACATGGACTTCATTTGCCTCATGTTTTAGATTATGCACAAGACTGCACATTGTAATTTGTAAACTGCTTAAACTACATATAGATGTTGTTATGACCATAAATAAAGCTAAAATGAAAGAGGGTGATATTGGTTAACCTTGTCAAAATTAGGAGGGAGACATGTGGTTTGGTGTGTTTGCCAAGGTTCCAAACTCCAGACCTAAGGTACAACTGTAGAAAAGGCCTGTTTGAATAACTCTTGCCTGCCTTTCTAGAAAAACACGTGAATCAGAGACATCTCAAAGATCTTATGTGAGATCTCATGTGAGAGAAATGTAGAGAGGCTTTCATTCAGATACCCTGGATCCAACCTATGTTATCCATTGAAGCTCAGTCCCAGCACTTCCAACAAGGTTAAGTGGGGTGGGGGTGGGGGTGGAGACTAGTAATATAGAATATTTGTTACATCGTCCTTTAATATCACAATGGAAGGACACCTGTAGCTCCACAATTGTTCAGAATCTTCTGGTTTACACTCTCTTGTAATGCTGGTACCTACTGTGAGATGAAGTATGTAGGAGAGCATGTAACTCGCAAAAAGGCTGCTTTTTGTAACTCTCAACATCTCTGAGAACTCTTGGCTACTGATGAAGTGCTCATTAATTTCAGAAAATTGGATGTGGACAAAAGCAATTCCCTTAAAGTGGCTGAAAGGCAGAAAACCAGTGTTAGTGTTTCTGCCACAACTGCACTTGCTTTTTTGGTTCTGTTCATAGAAGACCAGTTGTTGGAGAATTATACTTTCATAAATAGCAGTGTCTCAGTGAGAGCCAGTTTGAGGAACCAAGGGAATTGCAGTTCAGCTTGAAGGGAAACCATATGTCATTTTTGTGACGTCTGACATTGTTAATCAAGAGGGCAAGTGATATGTTGGTTGTTCAGCTCCTGGAAATCCAATGTGGTTGTCACTCACACAATGGAGAAAAGGTTTAAGAAAACTATCTACGAAGCAGATCTCTACAGTATACAGGAAATGTGTTTGCCATGTGTAAAGTAGTAAAATAATGTAACCTTTGAAAATATCTCATTTGTAAATACATGGGTTAGTGTCACCAGTTCCAGATTGAGAACTACCTTGAAACTGTGGGGTGAGGAGGGGGGGTTTGGATCATGGAGAGAGCAAAGTCTGGGGAAGGAAGAGACCTCAGTCAAGTTTAATGCTATTGAATCCAAAGTAGTTCTTTTCTCCATGGAAACTGATCTCTGTAGTGTGGAAATCAGTTCTAATTTGGTGGGATCTTCAGGTCTCACCTGGAGGTTCACCATATCTCTATATTGGGGGTAGGTGCACTGAATAGATTAAAATAGGAAATCTGCACCAACAAAGCGCAATGTTTCATTGTACAAATGTGTTTATAAACAAAAATAGTTATTTATTCATGACACATGCTGTCAAACTCTTACTACATTAAACAAATGGTAAACCAAAATTGGATGTACCATCTCCTCAGCAAATACAAATAGATATAGACACACTTTCTAAACATACGATATATTATCAAAGAATCCAAACAAAGCATCATAGCAACATAATATAGAACATGATTGATAGCACTTAAAAAGTACTATTTTAGCTCGGTAATTTAAAGGAACCAGACTCAATATCATTCCAAGTTTTGCAATCAACCTCTGGTTTATGTTTGAGTTTGTAGTATTTCTTCATAAAGGCCCAGTTATCTGTGTGCTTAAAAATGAATTATTAGTGAATTTATATGATTGAAAGGTTACTCGATATCCTTTAAAATGTTCAGTTACATGCTCATATCAAGCTAGTCACAAATCTCAAATCCTAGTTTTTCAAAACTCGCTAGTCAGTGCTGTTCTCACTTCCCTGAAAAATAATATTCAGGTGAATACAACTCAAAAAGCAACAACCAAATTAAGTCATCAGCACTCATAATTACTGGGACGATCAATTCGCTGCTTGCTTATTGGCTTAGGCTGTTTCTGCACGGCCGTTGAGGCGCCTCCACGCCAGCAAGAATTCTGCCGGCGTGGAGGCGGAGGCCGTTCGCATGCAAGCATGGAGCCGTCTCTCCCCCCTTCCCCGTCCGACTCACCTTGTCCCTGTCGTCGGCCTGCTCCAGGGGTCGGAGGACAGCGTGGGCGGGGCTTCGACGGCCAGCAGGCCGACGACGGGGACAAGGTGAGTCGGACGGGGAAGGGAAACAGCGTGTTCCTGGCGGTGCTGTTCGCACCATGCCGCCGGGAACACGCTGTTGAGGGAAAAACAACCCTTTAAAGGGTTGTTTTTCAGGGCGGCCTGACGCCGCCCTGGGGGAGAGGGAGCGGAGTCAGGTCGGTGCTGCTGCGTTGCAGCAGCGCCGCCTGTGCGAATGGCTCCCTGGGGGTGGCGTATTTCCCGTCCCCAGGGCCGTGCAGAAACGGCCTCAGCTTCTGTCCTCGCAAGGAAACGTTCTCTGTTGTGATCTAGTTGTTTTGAGGACTAATAATTTAGCTCTATGTTGTATCTACTTCTGCTCTTTTTAAAAAATCAATGACCATGGGTAACCCTTATGGAAAAATTGCATTTCATTTTCTCACTGCTCTTTTAATAATAATTGCATTTCATTTTCTCACTGCTCACTGCTCTTTCTTAGCAGTTGAATTTTTTTTAGCTCATTAAAATATCCCATAAGGTAAGTTACTTTTTAGATGGTGAAAGTGGAAGGAATCACAACGTAAATATGAGTTCTTATCTTTGGGCTTACTGTATAATGTCACTGCTATGGAATTGTCTCTATCAATTTTGACTTATAGGTTCAAAAAGGAACAACCTGGGCACTAAAAGCTTACCTTTAATTGCTCCCAAACAGTTGATCCTTCTATCTGTTCTCAACCCAGTTTTTTCTCCTCAACCTTAATTTCTGTTTTGGCAAGCATGTGTTGGCATGCTCACTACATAGGAGAAGAGAGGAGGTCTACAGTACAATGCTGCCCAACTTCATTTGATAGACAAACTAAAACCATTCTTGGTTTAGCAGACTACTATTGTGTACTACTACTAGGAAAATTTAAATGGTATAGAACATTGTGGCAAAATTGCTATTGGGCTCTTGTCACTAGAAAAGTAAAAAATATTTTTTTAAAACCTGCCCAGCTGCCTGTTTGTTTCCGGGCCCAGTTCAAAGTGCTGGTGAACACTTAAAAGCATTAAATAACCTTGGCCTAGGTTTAATACAGGACTTCTTGTTCCTTTGTGACACTGCTGGAAAAATTCCATTTGAAATTCTGTTGCTGATACTTTTGGGCCTTTGATGTCTGCTCAGAAACATGGCTAATATTGCAATCAGTTCTTGCGATCATTTCTCAAATAGATGCTGCTGACAACACAGACACAAAAAGCAGCCACTGGTGGAGAAAATACATCTGACTGCCCAGGATCAAAGAAATTATAACAGGTGCTCTGCTGGATCAGACCAATGCCCCATCTACAGTCCAGTATCCTATTTTACACAGTGACCAACCATTTTCCCTGGAGAGTCAACAAGCAGGGCACAGATGCCAAGGCCTGCTGTTGCCTTCTACCACTTGCATCCAGGGGTTTGGGGTTTGCTTCTGGAGGTGAATGTTACCTTTATTCATCTTGTCTAGTAAATATCATAGTATCATTTAAAATATTAAAAAAATATCATAGAAGAAGAAGAAGAGGAGGAGGAGGAGGAGTTTGGATTTATATCCCCCCTTTCTCTCCTGTAGGAGACTCAAAGGGGCTTACAATCTCCTTGCCCTTCCCCCCTCGCAACAAACACCCTGTGAGGTAGGTGGGGCTGAGAGAGCTCCGAGAAGCTGTGACTAACCCAAGGCCACCCAGCTGGCGTGTGTGGGAGTGTACAGGCTAATCTGAATTCCCCAGATAAGCCTCCACAGCTCAGGCGGCAGAGCTGGGAATCAAACCCGGTTCCTCCAGATTAGATACACGAGCATTAGCCTGAGTAATCCAGGGAGTTCAAATAAAATATGTTTACCAAGTAAGCATATTTGTGGCAAAAATGTCACACAACTAAGGTAAATACAAAGAACAATACAACAATGTGTGTAACGTATAGATATGGTTTTTACACAACTAAGGTAAACCAATTGCATCATTCCACAGTGGAGTGATAAATAATAATTTATAATATCCTGCAACTGTACAGGAGATTACACTCTTTCCCCTATTTTAGCCTTCAATTTTCTTTTGATTAAACAGTGTTCCTTGTGCCTCAGTATCTTGGAACACACTTTCCATTTGTGTTTGCTCAGTATAAACCTGATATTTGGCATATCAAGTAATATAAGTCTTTCAGATAAGTTGACTATTTCAGTCTTCAGCAAGCCTTGCTAGAAAACTAGAATGCTAATGGTGTAAATGGTAGACTGGGAGCGAGTGGAGATCCTGAGACTATCGCCCTTTCCGCACGGGCCATTAACAGCGCCCTGGGGACAGCAAAAACGCCATCCCCAGGGAGCTGTTCGCACAGGGGGCGCAGCTGCTGCGCAGCCGTGCCGCCCTCGCGCCTCCCAAGCAGCGTGAAGCCGTTGTTTTCTGACCTCGCTTTCCCAGCGAGGTTTACGGAAAACGGCAGCTTTGAGCCACTGCCGTGCGAACGACAGTGGCTCGAAGGCGCCCTCCCTCCCCCCTTTCAACTGTTGACCTACCGTAGCCGCGGCTGTCCAGCACGTCACTGAGGCCTGGGGACATGCTCCCCTGCCCTGCGACGCCGGAGCGGTCAAGCAGGGCAGGGGGTTGTGTCCCCAGGCCTCAGTGACGCACCGGACGGCCGCGGCGACGGTAGGTCGACCGGGTGACGGCGCTCCGCGGCGCTGTCTTCCCGGTTGTTTCTGGGACCGTTCACACGTGTACGCTGACCCAACCCCAATTGTGGCTGTGCGGAAACGGCCTATGTAACATATTAACAACTTCCAGTGATCAGGAAAAAAAATATAAATACCTTCTTGTTATGGAAAATGAACTAAATATAAAACATAAAAAGGCAGAACTGCAAAATATACTTCATTCATGAAAGACAATTATATTGGTTTAGTAATTTTGGATGTAGGTGGGAACAGCATGTAATTCAGCACACAATCTTCTCTTGCACCATAATTATTATTTATACTGTGGGAATGTTTAAAGGCTCTAATCAGAATACACAGAGGTGGGCATTGAGAAAAAGAGAGAATGCATGCAATCTGAAACTGATAAAATGTACGAGTAGATGAAGGAGAGAAAGTAGCATGGAGGAATAAATATATCAAGAACTAAGCTCTCAGAGAACTAAGTCATAAGGAAACACTTTGCTTCACAGTGGAAGGATTTTTTGGTTTTAGTACAATGTGGGAAAGCTTTAAAATATATTTGCAAATCTTGCTCTTGTACAGTAGCATATATTAATCCTCTTCCACTTGTAACCCACGAAACCAAATATAACCCACAAGTCATGGATGGTGCATGACCTAGTAGCTGATCCCTACATTTCATTTTTTGGCTGCTTGTCCAAGACCGCAGTTTGTTTATTAAGTCAAGTGTTACATGGGTCCCCCAAAGGCAGTATGCAAGAATCCTAGAGCAATTTAAAATATCAAAAACTCATTCTATACAGAACACAAATAACAGGCAACATAAGAGCCATTAAATAATCAGTCAATCAAAAGGCCCTCCAAGTGTGGCTGGAATTAAGTAACTGTGAATCACCATTATATCTAATTCAAAACTGGGTTATAGAGAACAGATAACCAATCCACTCAGTGGGGTCAGGGACAGACAGCAAGGACTTTTCTATTATGGTGCAAGAGAAGATTGTGTGCTGAATTAGTGCCTTCCAAGTCTCAGTTAGCAGCAGTATGGGGAAGGGTAGAATCATATAATCATAGAGTTGGAAGAGACCCCAAGGGCCATTGTTCAATCCCCTGCAATGCAGGAACACACAATCAATTCACTCCTGACAGATGCCATCCAGCCTTTCTTTAAAAAACCTCCAAAGAAGGAGATTCCACCACACTCAGAGGTAGTGCATTCCATTGCCGAACAGCCCTTACTGTTTTTCCTGACGTTTAGGTGGAATCTCTTTTCCTTCACCTTGAACCCATTACTCCTGGTCCTAGGGGCTTTCCGCACTGACAGAGTTGTACTGGTTTCTATCTAGGTTCGCCTCAGTGAATCCACACTGCAACTGAGCTCAACATTGTTTTGTCTCAGTTCCCCCGCCCCCCAGAACTGCGACATTCTTGTCGCAGTTATGAACTACACTTTTCTGCCAGAACAAGGTCGATACCTCTTCGAAGCTTCGAAGTGCGGACGCATTGAAACGACACCTCATCTGTTCAACCAATCAGGAGCCGCTTTTGTGGCATGTGCAGAACGGGAGAGTATTGGCGGGCAGAAAGCTCATGTAACTGTAAACTGTAAAAAAAAGAACGCTCCCATTTCCCGTGGTAACAAAAGTTCCAATCACGATCGAGGAGCGAGACAGGCACCAAGATGATCCCGCCCACTTAGCTCAGTTCCAGGGGGCCAAGTAAGTTGCTGTGCGGACAGCCTGGAATCGCCCTCCACTGAAGGGAACCGAGTCGACCTTAGCTCTCCCTTCTGTAGTGCGGAAAGCCCCCTAGTCTCTGGAGCAGCAGAAAACAAGCTTGCTCCCTGACCAACATCCCTTTAAAATTCTAAATATGTCTACCATGTCACCTCTTAACCTTCTCTTCTCCAAATTAAACATACCCAGCTCCCTAAATCTCTTCTCATAGGGCATGGATTCCAGATCTTTTTTTCCATTTTAGTTGCCCTCCTCTGGACCCATTCCAGATTGTCAATATTCTTCTTGAATTGGGGTTCCCAGAACTGTACACAATATTCCATGTGAGTTCTAACCAATGCAGAATAGAGAGGTACAATTACATCCCTCGATCTAGACACTATACTCCTATTGATACAGCCCAGAATCACATTGACTTTCTTGGCTGCCACATCACACTGCTGACTCATGTTCAGTTTGTGGTCTACTAATACTTCCATATCCCTTTCGCATGTAGTGTTGTCAAGTCAAGTGTCACCCATCCTATATCTGTGCATTTCATTTTTTCTGCCTAAGTGTAGTATTTTGCATTTATCTCTGTTGAAATTAATTTTGCTTGTTTTGGCCAAGTTCTCTAATCTGTCCAGGCAAAGGCATAGGGCCCATGGGGATATCTGGGGACAAATGTCCCAGATGGGACCTGTCATGTGGGGGGTAGAAAATTGTCCCCCACATTTATGACCTGGTTGGGCCTGCCTGGCAGATCCTGTGGGAGAGCCCTGCCTATTAAGGTGACTTCACTGGCAGACTAAGCATTGCCAGGACTCTGTTAATACAAACAGAACTCAACTTGATATTTATGTCTCCAAAATCAGTGAACCTTTTAAGTTATGGTGAGTCTCAATTTTATTCTACACAGTTTCCCAGCATCTTCAGGGCATTGCAAATCACTATTTTGTAATTTGCCCTTCCTTTCATCCATCTCGCCCCCTTCCAAAAGATATTCCCTTCAAACTGTCCCCCAGCGTCCTCAGAGCCTGCATGCAATTGAGCCTTCTTCTCATTTGCTTGTTGTTTGCTCCCAAGGAAGCATGATTACCAGGCAAGGAAGGGCTGAGAAAGCAAGGAATAAGCACTAATGAGCATGTGCAGAGTAAATTTCCACATGTTTGTTTCTTCATTGTTGGGGGCTGGGAAATAGCAAAGTCTCTGGCACACTGGAGCAATGGCGAGTTCTGTTTTTTATTTTCATTTCTTCAGTAACTGCTGAGCAGAGCTCCAATTAAAAGAAGCATCCCTGTGAGTCCTTGTGTTTTGGGGAGAGCATGCTCAAGCTGAAACACTCAGGGTTGCCGTGATTATTTGACTGGTCTGATATATTTTGATTTAGTTCATATTTGTCTGGTTTTCTAATGTAGGCACACAGGGTGAGTGGCATGACTAAGGGTAAACCGAAACCTGAACAATATTATCCTCTTCCCTTCTTGATAACCAAATGCTAGAGCTGATAGCACTTGTTTAATAATCAACATGGATGACAACAAAATAGTCTGAGTTGATCATATTGAAGAAATATGAGTGATTAGTATTCATAAGATATGTAAAGTACCGTCTTTGAAAGCGGTGATCATTGCTGAATTATAGCTGTTGCCTTAAAATTCTGGGCCAGTTCAGATGTACTTTTGAGCATTCACCTAATAGGAAAATGAGACTACTTCCCTAATGTAAAGTCTAGCCAGCAATTATGGAATAGGAATCAGTGAAGAGCAATAGTAATCATTCCTTAATGGGTCTTTTGCGGCAGCATTTGACTCCAGTATGCCACTTGAGACAGACAATAGGGAGTTGAAATTGGTTCAACAGAAGTATGGACAAGAGTACACACATAATATTCTTGTTCAACTGTTGCTCCTATGATCAAAAAGATTTCCAAGTTGTTCAGAAGTAGACCAGTCTAGAACAGTGATTTTGTTTTTCACCTTTTACTTAACAGCTTTACTAAGCAGGTCTACCCAGAATCCTATTAAATCAGTTATTACAATTACATTGTAAGTATCCTTGTAAGGAATTCCATAGAAGCAGAAATAAAAGGCTTTTTGGGTGTAAAAGACCGTTTATTCAGACATCGTAGAAAGCTCACGTACACGCAGTGGCAGGAATAAGACCTCCCGCCAGAAACACAGGTTATAACTCTGTCCATCCCATCCCCCCTCCCGGATTCCCATGGGAACGGAGGTCTCATCTCCCTCGCAGAGATAAGGTCTCCGTCGGAGAAGCTGGCCCATCGCCCGGGCTGTGGAATGTAGTCAAGGCCAGGCGGCTGACCCGCTCATCAACACCATTGAATTCTTTACAATCCTTTTCTACAGCCTCACGAAAAATGGAAAGGGGAATTTTATGGATCAATTTTGTATGAGTGTGTTGGTGAACCTTTCTGCTATTTACCATCTGTTCCAGCTCTATCTTGATGTCCAGCCTCCATGTTCCTATATGTTATTTATGCTCAATAAACTTCGAAAAACAGATCTGGCTGGTTCTTCCTCACAAGGGTTAAAATGACAAGAATTCCCATTGCACTAACTGGAGGAGCCCTGAAGAAATACTTGGTCACTGCTTTGAAATTACTCTCCCTATGTAGCAAGGGGGTTTCAACGAAGTGATCAAACACAAGCAACAACCATGGAACATACTTCCTAGGACTTTTGCTAGGAATGAAAATAACTGATAAGGTACCAAAGACAGTTTCTGGTAAATGACAAAGCTCAAGATAGTAGAGCAATATTTTTTTCAAAAAAACAAACCGAACAGTATCCCTGGCTTTTTGTGGACCATGTTGTAACTATGGAAGTCAAATATTTGATTTGGCTACCTAACTGAGAAAACTCACACCCATTTCAGTATAAGAGCCAGCATGGTGTAGTGGTTAAGAGCAAGTGGGTTCTAATCTAGAGAACCGGGTTTGATTCCCCACTCCTCCACCTGAGTGGCAGAGGCTTATCTCTGGAGGTGAATGTAGGCAAACTGGAGCCTGGGGACAAAATCTGAGTTTGGTGCCCCCGCCCCCCGTATGGGCAGCCACCCTCCCTCACCACAACCAAACAATGATTTTTTTTTGCACCAGCTCACAAAACACCTCCCATCGCCAGCAAAACATACATGGCTCTCTCCCCACCAACTCTCCTAATTTTGTCCTCACACCAACCCTATGAGGTAGGTTGATAGCCTGAGAAACCACTCCAAGCCAGTGCAAGTGGGTATTAAGTTTGTAAATCCCTCACAAATCACCCCCAGCAAAACATTTACCAAACAAATGTCAGTATCATCTCTCACAAAACACCTCCAGTGGAATCCACCCCCAAACAGCATAACTTTCAATGGTGTTTAAGCTAGGGAGGCCAGATTCTTCTTTTAAATCCACCTTAAAGGGAGAATCTGGGGTCCCCAGTTAAAACAAAATTGAAAGTGATGCTGTTTTGGGGTGGATTCTGCCCCACCCTGAAACAGCATCACTTGCAATGTTTAAACTGGGGACCTCACATTCTCCCTTTAAGTCCATGCCGAAAGGGATGGATTTAAAAGGAGAATCTGGGGAAATTTGGAGGGTGCCTGCTGTCAGGGGTGCAATTGTTAAGCTATCAGCACAAACATTTCAGGGTATCTTTAGGAGACTCTTCTGATGGTACCACCTAGGTTTGGTGAAGTTTGGTTTAAGGGGTCCAAAGTTATGGATCCTCAAAGGGGTAGCCCCCATCTCCTATTAGCTTCCATTGGAAACAATGGGACACCCCTTTTGGAAGTCCATAACTTTGGACCCACTGAACCAAACCTCACCAAACTTGGGTGATATCATCAGGAGGGTTATCTGAAAAATCCCTGAAACTGTGGTGCTGCTAGCCTAGAAACTGCACCCCATGCAGGCCAAAAACTGAAAAAAACACTAAAAAAGACAAAAAAGACAAACGAATTTTTTGCACCCTCCACTTTGGGGCGCCCATGTTCCTTAGGCAAATACACCACTGGGTGTTTATGCACTCCTACATTCCTGCTGGGTAACCTTGGGCTAGACACAGTTCTTCACTACTCTCTCAGCCCCACCTGCCTCACAAGCAGTGGTGGGATTCAGCAGGTTCGCACCCCTTCGGCAGAACCGGTTGTTAAAATGGTGCTTGTAAACAACCAGTTGTTAAATTATTTGAATCTCACCAACAGAACCGGTTGTTAAATTATTTGAATCCCAACACTGCTCACAAGGTGTCTGTTGTGGGGAGAGGAGGGGAAAGGAACTTGTAAGCCACCTTAAGTCTCCTTACAGGAGAGAAAGGTTGGGTATAAATCCAAAACTCTTCTTCTTCTTAGACTGTGACACTAGATCTGGGAGACTCAGATTTAAGTGCTTACTCTGCCATGGAAGCTTGCTAGGTAATTGTGGGCCAATAACACACTCTCCACTAGATTTACTTCATAGACTGTTTGCTGTGATACCAAATGGAAAAGGGAAGAATGTTGTAGACCACTTTGGGACTCTACTGAAGTAAATAAATAAACTAACAGGGAATGGTATTTTTCAGTTTCAGGTGATAAATCACGCTTCAGAAACTTTTGATATTTTTCCTAGATATAATCAAAATCTTTTTTCAATTGTTCTTCAGTTCCATTCTTGCTTAACTCTTCCCAATTGAAACCTACATTAAGAATTTAGCTATGCTGATATACTTACCGTAATTGAAAGTCACCAATAGAAACCCAACATTCAATAATACAATTATAAGAAAGTAAAAACAGTAAAAAGTATGTGAACACAAAACATGGACATCTTTTTTTGTAACAAAATGGTCCTTCTTTTAAGTATCACAGAATCCTAAGGGGTAAAAGGGATGTGTTGAAACAGGCAGATCCGCAGGTAGAACAGGAAGGATACATGCTGGCAGGGTATAAGGAATTTGAACCACTTTGTAGAGAGAACGGAGAACCAAAAGCAGGATATTTTCAAATCCATTTATCCTGGAATAGAAACCTTTTCAATTAAGAGAAATAAGGTTCATCCCCTCCTCCACCCCCACCCATGCTTGTATCTCTTTCCCTTCCCCCTTCTGTTTCTGTGCCACTTCAGTTTAATATGCTCAGCGAGACACCTATTTCAAACTCACTGCTCTCACAGTCAGAAATCTTGGAAATGAAATTGGCAGTAATGAAAAAAAAGGCTTGCTTCCTATGAATTGAAGCACAGGCTAAAATTGACTGCAGTGTGCTATTCAGTTGCTTTAGAATCTTGGGTGCAGACCTCTTGTTACCCTTGACTTTCTTGTACAATGATTATGGCCAGTGTTTTGGAATTCACCTATTTACATGTTGCCAAGTAGCACCTAGAAGCAAGCTTTTTAAAAAAGTTGTGGTGGGGGAAGGCTGTTTTGCCGGGGGACGGGGGGGACGGGTAGTGGATTTAAGTGTATATAATGGAAAAAGACAAGGCTGTAATGTCCCTGGCCATTCATCCAATGTATTTATTTCAGGAATCACCACTACATGGCAGCTAGTCATATAAACAATGAGAAAATCATTTGGTTAGACACTGGGGTGTTGTGTGATTTGGTTAGACACTGGGGTGTTGTGTGGCCTGTTTGGCCGTGTTCTAGTAGCATTTTCTCCTGACATTTTGCCTGCATCTGTGGCTGGCATCTTCAGAGGATCTTCTGAAGATGCCATCCACAGATGCAAGCAAAACATCAGGAAAAAATGCTACTAGAACAGGGGCATGCAGCCCGGAAACCACACAACACCTCTGTAAATAGATGGTTGGCTCCAGTCAGGGGTCTGGCTGTAGAAAATGGAGCCCTGGGCAAGAACAAAAATTGTACCCCTCCCCAAATCAGACACACATTTTTTAGATAACTGTATCAAAGCAACATCCCCTGTTGTATATCCTCCTTACAGTCAATATCTTTACTCCAAGAACTTTTGTCAATTATTGATCAACTCCCTGTTACAATTATTCTCCTCCCTGCCACCCCAACAGTTCCCATAATTCATTTTTCCACCTTCCCTGAGCCCAATACTCACCTTGCCACCCTTCTACCCATCTGAAGCCTCACATTTCCTTCTCCAGGTCTCACCTTACAACACTCCCCCAACCAAGCCTCATTTCCAAGTCCCCCACCCCAATCCTCCCCATTCCAGCCCCTTCCCATCCCAAGCATCACATTTCCACCATCTCCACACCCCAAAACTCATCTTCCAACCTCCTGCCACCCAAGTCATTCCATTCCATCCTCCCCCATACCAAGCCTCACCTTGCCACCCTCCCGCACCCCAACCCACTCCTCTTCACCCTCCCCCTATCCTCACCTTCCCACCTACCCCAAGCCACACCTGTCTAACCTCTCCCATTTCCAAGCCACAGATCCAAAACCAGATAGGTGGCAAGCATCATGCTGGGAGCAGGAAGATAATGCTTCCTCTTCCACCCTTTGCCAGGGACTATTGCATCTCCCTCACAATGGGCTTTGCTGCTAGTCTAATAATATTAGTAATAATGTTATGATGTTCTGGGAAAGATAGGATCTGCAATTCTGGAATGGAGCAGGAGTGGAGAAAGTAAAGTGGAGAAGAAGTGGAGAAGAAGTGGAGAAGAAGTGGAGAAAGTAAAGAGATGGAGATAGATAGAGAGATAGAGAGAATTAGAAAAATATGAAACAAAAGAAAGAAAGAGAAAGAGATGAAGAGAAAAGAGAAATATGAAAAGAGAAGAAGAGGGATAGATGAAAAAGATCGGAAAGAGAAGAAAAGAGAAAGGAGAGATGAAAAGGGGAAGGAGAGAAAAGAGAGAAAAAAGAGAAGAGATAGGTAAAAAGAGAGAAAGGATAGAAAGATTAAAAGACAAGATATTTGAGACTTGATCACAAAGTTTGAGTGGTAACCTGCCATGCACCACTAAAATTCACCGCAATATTTTTAATTTATCTATTTCATTTGTAGCCCATCTTTGGTACATAGATGTGTGCAATTATTCTGAATATGTGCAGTGTTTGCCATCCCTTGTCCATGCTTCCTCTTCCTCTTCAAGTGATCTTGCTACGCTAGAACACTTGATCCTGAAATGTAAGGACTGACCTCTGTGAGGACCCTAATACTCTCAGGAAATGCTGAAAGAGGACAACCATTTGGTTCCCTCACATAGACACAAAAGTCTTCCCAAAGCTGAGTCAATATATTGAAAATAATGTCATCCTTAACTTCAGTAGGCTGTGGTATATTGTAAATAAATACAATGCCTTTTGAAGGTTTTTGTTTATAGCAAGAGAACTGGGCAGCCTGTGCTAAATACCCACATGCCCCATCAATTTAAAAAGTGAAAGTAGCACAATGCCTGTCATGATTATAAGTGCAATTTTTCTCATGTGGGTTGATTTTATTGGATTCACTCATGGCCACTTTGGGAGGGGAAAAATCCCAACATAAACAAAGGAAGCATTTTAAGGTTGCGAAGGGGACATTCAGTGGTGATAGGGCAAAATTTGCATCAACAACTGAAGGTTACCTCCAAATTAATTCTGCTCTTAGTTAAAAGGGGGAAATACATGTTTGGCAAAGACTGATTCCAGCTATTTTTCCAGGAGGTTTAGTACAATGTTTTCTTCCATTGAGCACAAGTGGGTGGGGATGGTGTATGGGTGTGATACCAGGTCTCTCTGCCTGATCCATCTCCCACTTTCTCCCTCCATGCCCTCCCCACACTTGCTTGGGGCTTGACTTGATCTGCAAAGGTCTGGAGGCACTTCCAAAGAGCAAATTAAATCTGCATGGCTAGTGAAGTGGGAGTCAGAATTTGCACTGGAGAGGACATCCAATGGACTTGCAATGTCCCCACAATGCAGGCTCACTGCTGTGCCCACTGCCTGGACCTGATGTGGAGGGCTGGGCAGGTGGCCAGTGGCAATGGCAGCATTGGATGTGGGCAGGGTGGGAGCTAGCACATGAGAGGGATGGGCACATGCCCCTCTTCCCCACCTGGTGATTGAGTGGTAACATTCTAACTTGCTGCTATGCCCTCTGTCATGCCCCCACAGAAGCCTTTGTTATTTTCCCTATTAAGTATCAGCCTCCCTATAGGTTTAGTTCTTTGTATAGTCTTCTAAGGGGGAGAATTTTAATTAGCCCCTGTCCCTTTAAGAAATCTCCCAAGAGGCAGTCTTCCCGTAATCACCCAGCAATGCCCCTGTTTAACTCAGTTCAGCTCAGCCAGTCAGTTCAAGGTGCGTGGGGAGTTGGAAGTCTGAAGTATATGTTACGTCCAACGGTGTACAAAGAGCTTAAGTTAAGGTTAACAGAGAGTAGAAGCCAGATAAAAGACTCGAGGAATCTAAAGAAAGCAAAGACAAAGTGGACTTTCTTGAAAGCAGCCAAGAAAGAATAAAGTCTACAGCTTCAAGTTTGTTCTAGTCAAGCAAGTACTTTATTTTAGACAGACCCGGGGAGGAGTTAGGGACTCAAATTCTTCTAGCAATAAACCTTTTATTTGAACTGCTAAACCTTGTTTGTGACTCTCCCACTCTGTCCCACCCAAGAACAGGGCACCTTCAGATTGTTTCACTTGTGGGGCAGAACACTTTCCACCCTCACTTTGGGGAGCCGCCTGAGGGGAGAGGCAACTGTGGGCAGCAGAAGCCCAAGCAGGTCGCTGATGGAGGTAGCAGAGGAGGATGTATGGAAGGCAGGGGCTGGCAAGGGGTGCAGGAGGAGGAGGTAGCAGGGAGTGCAATGTTCCAGCTCCATGCTCCTGGAATGGGGAGGAAGGGGGACTGGCAGGTGAACATGCCCCCCACGTGACACACAGAAGTGGCACCCAGGGCTTGAGCCCCTTCTGCCCCCCCCCCCAATACCTATGACTCCAGTCAGCCTTTCTCCTGATGAAATGGGGAAGAGGTTCCTTTTGACCAGCCATAAATATTATGCTTGGGCGTATGTGACTTTCATCCACAGAATCCCTTCTTGGACACAGACTGCAGCAAAAAGGAAATCTGGCTGAAACTGAGCGAAAAGAAAAAGGCTGATTGGATCAAACCTTGGACATTCGCTTTTTCAAAGACTCTATCTGGTGGGTCAGTAGATGCTGGGAGGGAGGGGTGCAGAAGGGGTTTATCCAGACAACAAGGACAGAGACTCTGAAGACTTGATTTGAATAAAAGAAACAACCTAGCATTCTGTATTTTCCAGTTTCAAACCTGAAGCAGAGGTTGTCAAGTACTTATTCTATATTTTAATGTGCCATGAGTAGTAACCCCTCTCTGGAGACAGAAAAACTGATCTACAATGTGCATGATCAAGATGTAAAAGTGCTGTATGAAAGTTTTTAAAATGATCATTCTTTTGAGGGAGGACATTCTGAGCCTTCAAGCATATCAAAGTCTTCATTTGAAGCCAAAGCACCAACATGCATGCAGGGGACTTGCTCCGACTATTATTCCCTCCCTTGCATTAAGCTTTTGTTTCTGGTCATGTCTCTTATACCATTGGCTGGCAGCAAGTTATCCTGCACCACATGAATCACTTTTCTGGTAATACAATACCTGAAAATCCCCAAAGCGATAAATTCACCTGCTTTACAACGGTGTTTCCTTAGCATAAGGTTGAGAATTTGACCTGTGGCTTTCAGTGAAAAGCAATCTTAATAAAAGTATATCATACATTCTATGAAAACATGTACCATCACAGATTGTAAGGCCATTATCTGTTTCACAATTCAAATGGCAATTTATCCGCAGGGGCTGTGTTCTTTTGTGAAGCATTACATAGGTGTCATAGTCTTTATACACCCATTCTTCAAGAGACAGTGACCTGCAGGGCTGTGACAAGGTCCTTCCAAGAATAAATAATCAATAGAGAGTTACCCTACTGAGTGAGAACATTACACTGGAGCAGCATGTTGCTGAAAGTGCATCACTATTTCATACCAAAGTGACAAAAAGGCTGCATCTGAGAACAAATTGGTATGTGGGAAATATTACTCTGCTTTCCCCACATGTGCAATGCTTGATCTAAGCATTTTGGGTGCAAATAGCAGCGCAAATCTCTGGGTAGGGAAAATGTCAGGCATGGAGTATCTCTGACTGTGCACCTTGCAGCTGCCCTGATTGTCTGACTGTTCATGCCAGAAACGTAGAGGGTTGCCAGTTGTTGCAGGTTCTGTAATCTCCTTGGGAGATGTAAATGGGCGGGAGAAACTACTCTATCTGTGGAGCAAAAGTTCTGCTTGCCTTGTTGCCATTGCTGAGGATGAAAAGACAAACACGAAAAGCTGAGCTTTTGATGTAATTCTTTTATTCTTTTCCATACACAAAAAGCCTTTTTTTCATATGGATTTATCTCAAGCCCTTTACCTGAGCCATGGAAACTCTGGCTGTTGCACAGCATCCAGAGGCACAAGTTGCATCCATGCAGACAGTGGCGTAATGAGGGTGGGACATGAGGGAGCGAGAGCCCCTGGTGCCACTTGGGTAGGTCACATGAGGTGAGTTTGAAGGCTATTCCCTTCCTCCCCCCAAACTCCATGTGCAGTTTGGCAGAAGACATACAGTTGAACACTGAACCTGACCAGCGTTCAACTGGGCTTGCCCTACTCCAAACTTCACATGGAGTTTGGGAGCAGGGTGAGCATGTTTGATTCTGGGCTCGGCTTGGCCAGGTCCAGCTTTAAGCTGCAGACTTTGATCCTGCAGTTCAAAGCTTGATGCAGCCAGGCTGAACCCAGCATTGAACTGAGCTGTCCATCTGACCAGCTTCAACTTTATACTGCTGACTGTATCCCAAGTTCAACCTCTGGTCAGGCAGAGCTTGGGGGACAAAGTCAACAGTATAAAGCTGGAGCCAGTCAGATCAACTGCTCAGTTCAAGGCTAGTCTCAGCCTGACTGGGCCAAGCTTTAAACTGCAGACTTTGATCCTGCAATTAAAGCTTGACCCTGCAGACTGAGCCCAGCCTAGAACTGAATGCTGGGTCTAACCAGCTCCAGCTTTATACTTCTCACTCCTCCTTTTAAACTCCACCTCCAAAGGACAGGTGTAGCTTGATCCAGTAGTATAAAGCTGGAACCAGTTAGGCCCAGCACTCAGTTTGACAGCTTTGTGGGGTTGAGCTTTAAACGGCAGGCTCAAAGCCTACAGTTTAAAGCTTGAGCCAGCTGATCTCAATGTGGTCCAGGTGTGCACCACCCCTGAATTCCATGTGGAGTTTGGAAAAGGGGCGAGCTGTGCCTCCGACTGCATAAGCTGCAGATGGAGATGATGGATGTAACCAGCTTACTTGGTAACTCAGGTGAGAAGTTAAGTTCCATTACATTCCACTGGGGAGGAAATGGTGCAAGGTGTATTAGGGAAGGCAGAAAGAAAGTGCTCCAAAATTCAGTTCAGTCCCTGCACAGAGAATGCCGACTAAGGAGAAAATGGTTTCAAATGGGAAAGTGTGAGTGGAAGTTTCTTGCCTGTCTTTTCTCCCTTGCTTTATAGGTAGTTAGTATAGCCTATTCTGTCTGTCTGTCTGATTGATTGATTGCAAATGGTGCAAGCTAGGTCATAATGTAATCACATTTGTTTGTTCCATGTGGTATAAGAAGAGTTCTTACTGCTGTTCATATTCTGTTTTATCTTGTTATATTTAGAATTTAAAGAGGCCTATGCTCCCTCCTTCCACTTTCCCTCTCTTTTCTTTCTATCGTACACTTCCTTCCTTCCTTCCTTCTCACACTTTCGTTTCCTTCCTTCCATCCACTCTGTCTCCTTCATTTCTTCAATTTTTCCACCAGGGTCTCCTGGGAAATGTAGTTCCCACCAGAACAGGCAGGCCTGTTCTCCAACCTGCTCGGTTTCCTCAAGTAAGGGGGGGGCGCCACGGCGGGAGTGCAGGGGGAAGGGGGAGGGGCCAGGGGAATTTTGGACTCCTCGCGTGACCCAAATCCATGTGCCCGGTGCGTGGCGCACCCACCCCCCATCCCCTGGGAGCTTCGCCACTGCCTAGACCACATGCATGCAACATTCTCCTGTGGTTTTGCTGGGTAGTATACCATTTTCCACCATTATTGATTTCTTTGAGGCAGCCCTGATAAACTTGAAAAGAACCCAAACATATGGGAAATCATTGTTTTCCATTTTGTACATTTTTTGTTTTTGTTGTTGCTGATAATCCTCTTTATTCCTCTTATGCTTCATTTTGATCCAGAAGATTACTTTTTTTGCATGGGTGGGGATACTTAACTACAAATGCCCATGTACAAAACACTCTTATCTTAAAAGTTTTTTATCAATTAGCTTCCAACATGTTGCCAAGAACCTTTGGAACCATTGCTCTCGCTGCAGCAAGGGGCAACTTTCTGTCAGTAATCGTTTTAACAATTCTGCAAGTTCCTGGAAAGCCCAGGCCAACCCAGTCCTTCCAACCAGAAATAGAAGAAACGTGTTGATCAGCAGCATCTGGGACCTTTGTAGGAAATCATTTTGGAGTGTGGAACCTGAATGTTAAGTGTTAAGGATCTGAAGCCATGGAAAAGGTAGGTACATTAGGAGGAATCCTTGAACTGAACTGGATTCTTAAAAACAGCCACACTGAAACAAAGTTGTTCTTGTTGAGAGGTTGGATCCCAGTACTGCTTATGCAGAAATTCTGTTCCACAAAAATGGTTGCGGCTCAGATCTGTAAGATATATCCATATTATTATTATAGTTACCAATGTCCTGGAGAGAATGTCCTGCTCTTTAACAGAGGCTTGATATCTGGAAATATGGTTTAAACTTTTCATAGTATAGAGGATATTAACAGCACTTTGTAAATAACATCCTAATAAGTCTCTTTTATTGGGCATGACTTTTTTCCTCCAGGCCATGAGCAACCCTACTTAAGTGCTGTGTGGTTTCCGGGCTGTATGGCCGTGTTCTAGCAGTATTCTCTCCTGACGTTTCGCCTGCATCTGTGGCTGGCATCTTCAGAGGATGATCCTCTGAAGATGCCAGCCACAGATGCAGGCGAAACGTCAGGAGAGAATGCTGCTAGAACACGGCCATACAGCCCGGAAACCACACAGCACCCAAGTGATTCCGGCCGTGAAAGCCTTCGACAGTAAACCCTACTTAAAATGCACATTTGAGAAGGAGGGAAAAGTCTGACTTGAAGGCCACCTAATGAATTCATGGCTGCCATGAAATTTAAACTGGGGATTCCCTCATTCCCACTATTACCTAATGCTATCTCAGGTCTCAATGGACAAAGGAAAATATTCCCATTCCTCCATGAGTAAACTACCCTTGTTAACTAATGTGTACGCATGTATTATGTACTTGTTTAAAATGATATTGTAAGGTTGCTTTCAGACATAACTATTGTGGAGCAGACAGCCCCTGAGGAAGAAAGTACCTACTTAAAGAGAAATCATTTTAATATGTTTCGTTCACTAGGCAAAAAGGTCTGCTCAACTCCTCAAATCCCATAAGGATAAAGAAATAAAAATTCTCATTAAAGGTAAGGAAAGCCATTAGAAACTGTAGCTACATGAAGCAATAAAACCATAGCGGCTGTATGAAAGAAATGAATACATTATCATTTCATCCACCCAGTTATTTGCAATAAGTAACTGGTAAATGTGATTTCTTGTAGCAGCAAAAATTTATCCTTAAACTTTTATTACTATGATTTGTCATATTTTGAAAATACATAGCTGTCTATACTTGGAAATCACTAAGCGAGCAATCAACTGATAAATTCAGGTTTAACCTCCTTGCCAATCTCTGATATCATTTCCCATGCAAAGTAGCAATTTGAAAGTTATTCAGTCAACTATTCATATAGAAGTTACCCCACATGTTACAAATCACCCCAGTTAGTGCCAGTGTTACAAAGCTGGTATATAAACAGGGAGCATTCTCACAATACTAGAACCAGGGGGCATTCATTGAAAATGCTGGGGGGGGGAGAATTAGGACTAATAAAAGGAAACACTTCTTCACGCAACCTGTGATTGGTGTTTGGAATATGCTGCCACAGGAGGTGGTTATGGCCACTAACCTGGATAGCTTTAAAAAGGACAGATTTATGGAGGAGAAGTCGGTCTATGGCTACCAATCTTGATCCTCCTTGATCTTTGATTGCAAATGCCTTAACAGACCAGGTGCTCAGGAGCCACAGCCGCAGAAGGCCATTGCTTTCACATCCTGCATGTGAGCTCCCAAAGGCACCTGGCGGGCCACTGTAAGTAGCAAAGTGCTGGACTAGATGGACTCTGGTCTGATCCAGCAGACTCTTTCTTATGTTCTTATGTTCTTAACTGGAAACTTTAACCCATTCCCTCTTCAATTGCACTAAATATGAGGGAATTAGGAGGAAATATGCAAATGCTCTTCCCTTGAACTGTGACAAGATTCCAGATACTCAAAAGATCTTATACTTGCTAAATGACCCTTATCTTGTCGTTTGTGAATTGGTGGCCAAGTTTTTACTAGAAATTATACACCCTAAAGGATAGTTCTGTTTTTTAAATTTGTTATGTCACTCTGTTATTAACTTTGTTGACATTCTCTTTGGGGATTGTTTTAAATCTGGGTTTGTTTGTTTTCTGTATTTTACCTGTACTGTCATATATGCCAATAAAGGCTTGGTGCTATGAATACTACGTAATTCTCATATCATCTCTTCATAGGTTCGAAGACACCTAATTGAAAAGAAAAAAAGGAAAAATGACACATGTGCAGAATTGGCATTCAAAACCAACTTTACTCATATGCTTTACACGCTGAAATGGAAGGTGGATAAGTTGTAACCAGAGGAAACATCTGCAAATGATGGGTGGCACAGAGAATCCTTAAACTGAAGAAAATGGCAGGCACGAGCTGCTCAGAAAATAGAAATGGGACCTGGGGAGAGGATGATGGAGAAAAAAAGTTTTCTTCTGAAACACTTTATTCTCATTCTATGTGGACAAAAAAGCCAAAACAATTTTTAAAAAGTCTACAAGTCATTTTATTTGTGTTGAGCGGAATGGGCCCAAACATTTTACTGAATACAGAGCCATGTAGGAATACACCAGCAAGTACAATTTTAGTCCTCTCTATGTGCATAGAAAGTAAACAATTTTAAATACAGAGCCACAGGAATATTGTGAAGGTGAATAAGGACATATTGTGAACATTTCCAGCCAAATGATACAAACAAGCCATCTTTAAAGTGCACTCCTAAGCACAGTTATACCCTTCTAAATCCATTAACTTCAACAGACTAAGGAGAGCATTATTCTGTTTTGGACTCAACCTTAAGTAGCTCAGTAAGATATTATATTCTTCAAGTTATATTAGCAGTAATTTGATAACAAGTATGTCACTGTAAGCAACCTTCAACTTGCTCAGGATGCAACCCCAACCTGCAAAGTAGGAATCATATTTATAATTCACTCTTTTTTATACACCTATCTTTCATCTCTGTTCTTTTTTATCCCTCCTGTATTTTCCCACTCTGGAAAAAATAACTTACTAAGCAAAAAAGAAAAGGAGGTGGTGTTACAGATGTGACCCCTCTTAAATTGGCTGCAACCCATTTATAGGTCCCATCCTATCAGCTGAAGGTCCCATGCTAAATCTAAATGCACATAAACGACCAAGAAAATTCTTGGACCACTCAGATCAATATCTTATTTGGCTCTGACAATAAACATTTACATTTTTAACAGTAGATAAAAATGGATTCTTACAAGTATCTGGTACATTTAAAAAAAAAAGTCATACTTCATATTTTCCTTAGAAGATTTGGCTGTTAATTTGCAAGAAGGAAATCTGTGCCCTATTACCTTGAGCCAGTTCCATGCTGGTCTCTCTGACTTAACAGAGCGAAGACTGACATCTCACCTGCCGTTCTGTAATTGTGAGAAGAGATTTCAATTCCAGCCTCTGCAGGAGAAGAGGAGCTTTACTTGGTTTTTTCTACAATCTCATTCTACACAAAAAGAGCTCCTTCAAAGAGTGTGGATTTGTTCTTCCTCATCTGATAAAAGATTCTGTTTCTAAAGTGCAGAACCTTCCACAAACCAAAAACATTCCATAAAGACACACTGCAACCTAAGTGAAACCTACAAGATCTTGGTATTACTGTGTTATCCTTTCCATTATCCCATTTCTCATCTGCAACCTGAGATAGACAGACAAATATAATTTTTTTCAGGAAAGCAGCTTTCATGCATTTCCCTATATTGCTAAGCATTCTCTCACTAACTCTGATTAGCCCTCTTCCCTTGACAGCTTCTACTCTAGAGCTGTGGCTATGCTGAACTTCGTGTTGATGTGTTTGGGGCTGTGTAGGGATGGGTGGAGGAAGGGGAAAGTGAGGATGGGGTATGAGTCTGAAATTGTGTGCATCGAGGAATGCTGCTGTAAATTTCATTGTGCGTGCACAATGACAATAAAATGCTTTGCTTTGTTTATGTGTTTTTATGTGTTTATACATTTTATTTGTTTAAAATATTAATATATATTTGTATTAGAAATTTTTTAGATGTTTGAAATGTTGTACTGTTTTACTGTTCACTACCTTTGGAACTCAGAATTGGGTGGAAAGTTGCCATAGAATAAAATAAATAATGAATGAAGTCATAATTATGTAATGTAATGCCCCAACTTTAAGCAGACAAGTTCATAAAGGATAAATCATCGACTAAGGATTGCCATGGTAGATGCTTGCAGTGAAAGGTGGCCTAAGTGTGTTGATCTTATTTACCATACTGGGATTCCATCATAATGTCGTAAGTCCTCATGTCTCAGCTAGAGGCTACCATCACCAAGGAACAATAATGTGATCACTGTACCATAAAGCACTTCTCTGTGTTATTCACTCACAGCATTTAATTTTTTTTACATAATTTATAGCCTTGTAAGGGCCACCAAGGCAACTAACATATTAGAAATATACATTCATAACAAAATCACATCTTTAAATCCTTTAAAATCAACAAAAACTCACCATTAAAACAATTAAAACCAGAACTAAGTTACATACTAAAGCATAATAACAATTAAACAATTCAAGAGTGATCACTGAAGGAATTCCAAATTAAATAAAAAAAGTATTTACCTGCTTGTGTCACATTTATACTTTACCTTTTTTCTGAAGTTCAAAGCAGCTTACGAGCAGGCAGGGACAAATGTGTGCTTCCTTTTTACATTCTTGTTTTTATTTGTTACCATTCAAAGTCTTTTAAGTTTACATATTTTCATTGTGGGCATTTCTAATTAAATGTTTCTTTTGCACCATTTTAATACCATATGCAAAATATGCCATTTTGTGCCATTTATACATCACTGAGACAAAAACAATTTTAATGCTAATTGTTATATCAAATTTCATGAGTGTGGTCTTGGAGAAATTATTGTAATTTCTTCCTGAGAAGGAAAAACCATATCAAAACTGAAATTTATTAATCAAAATGATTCATTCATGAAATCTGATCGCACCCCACTTAACAACTTACTAACATTGTCATGACTGCATGCATGCGTATGGGTTTTGTGGGACATCGTTTTAGACTGTAACTGTTTTTAACCTATATTTTATTGCTTTTATATTTTATTGTTCACCGCCCTGAGCCCTTCGGGGATAGGGCGGTATATTAAATAAATAAATAAATAAATAAATAAATAAATAAATAAATAAATAAATGTACAGAAGAGCTAAATAGTGACCAATTACATAATCAAATAGCAACAAATTTAAAATATTCCTGTTAAATGTATAAAATAGAACTGCAAAAGATCTCTATACCTTCAAGAATATTAGTAGAGATTATGGTTTAAAAAATTCAACCTGAAGGATTCAGAGAGTACCAGAATCCAACAAAACAATGATACATCCCAAGGTAACAGAAAACACTGTTTTTTACTTGGCACCAAAAATGTGCTAGGCAGCAAGCTCTTGACATCAGGAGATCATTTTCAGCTGCATCGCCAATGTGTCAAAGTCTGTCATGTTTTGAGATGAACTATGAATGAAAAATAGATTCCAATGAAAAGTTTACAAGCCACCTGTTTATAGTCTATTGGCATATAGCACATATTTAGCTTGTTGGGAGATAGAGATTTCTCTCATAAGCCAAATACTGGCTATCCTGGGTCATTTCAGATCAGGAAACAACACATTTTAATCTCTCTCTCTGTGTGTGTGTACAGTGTAGTCCCTATCCAAACTGGACCATGTCATGCTGTTGGAATGCAAGCCCATGGCAATATAGGGGGGCCTGTTTCTGAGTGGTACCCTACAAGTCACTCCTCTATTGGTGTCATGACAGTTCAAACTAAGATGGACACAAGATCTTAATTCTGGACTTGAATACTATGGGGGGACTTTGCATCATTCCTCTCCACCCTGTTTCCCCAATCAGCTGTGCATAGCAGTGAGTGATGCCTTTCCTGAGGCCTTGGCTGTAGCTATCTGGGTAAAAGGAGCCACAGCCTTGGGAAGACACACCTATTCTCTAGTCCACAAAGGCTATTCAAACACAACTCAGCCTCAACACAGGTAGCCTTCATGAGTCCTTTCTTCTCTAGCTGATCCAGTCACAAACCTTCCTGTCCAACTACCAGGGGACCATCAAAACTTAGTCTGAATTGGAATTCCCTGAGTTCAGTGGTGGGATTCAAATAATTTAACAACTGATTGTTTACAAGCACCATTTTAACAACCAGTTCTTCCAAAGTGGTGCGAACCTGCTGAATCCCACCACTGCCTGAGTTGTAAACTGTTCAACTGTTTCTAAAATCTAATCGAAAACTGCACTCTCTTCAGTTCTGACTCATTTGAGCCATTTGACACCGAATTGTTGTCTCCTGAGAACGGAATTCTGCTTAGTCCAAGAAAATTGCTTCTCTTAGCATTGCCAGGGGGCAAAATTTCCTCTATCTGGTTTGCCCAAAGTACAGCCCTTTGCTCAGTGTTCTCTGAACTGCCTTTGGTTCAGTTAAACTGTGCCCGATGCTGCCTCTTTCTCTGCATCCAACATGAGTGCATCCTCCTTGGACCTTTTTCCTCTGGATCAGGTAAAATATCACCCTCCCTGCAATGACCTCTGCTATTCCAAACCTACCTTTAACCTCTGTATAAATTGGTAGTAAAAATCCCAGTAGCCTAGTCTCTCACACTGCACAAACTCTGTCCTCGCCAATTCCCCAACCTAAGTGGTAACAATGCCTGAGAATTTAATTTTCACCAGGGAATTTGCAATGCATGTCTCTTTGGCTCCTTCCGCACACGCAAAATAATGCATTTTCAAACCACTTTCACAACTGTTTGCAAGTGGATTTTGCTATTCCGCACAGCTTCAAAGAGCACTGAAAGCAGTTTGAAAGTGCATTATTCTGGATGTGCGGAATGAGCCTTTGGCAGAATCTGGTACAGAGATGGGACAGACATGAAAATAGTGTAGTTATATTAATTTTAAAGAGATGTGGGTTCAAATTCATGAAGTATACCAGGTGATATAAATCCATATAATACTTTTCATTGAAACAACCAAATAAGCTTAGAACATTGTGCAAGTATTTGAGCCCGCCAGGGTTCATCTTGAGGCTTTATGTTAAAATATTTTTAATGGCAGAAGTGTAGAAAGCAGTTTTTTTTAGGTCATACTGGAATAGACTGATCTTGCTGGCTTCCTCAGAGCCACAGTACACGTTAGGTTAGGTAGCTTTATGTATCCTGGGTACCTGGTCCAACTGTCAGTTACACATTTTTTTGAAAAAAAACCATGACTAGGCATTTATTACAAATTACATAATCAGATCTCATAAAATCAAGAATAACACAAATTTTAAAGAAGGGAAAAAAATGAAATTATCCAAAGTTATTAACAATCAGTTCTTGGATCCTCACGGCAGCTAGGAAATACCTAGCTGCTTGATTAGTGATATGAAGGTTCTGATCAGATAGACAATGTACAACTAACTGCTTATCAGAGTGACCTTTACACTTGTATGAAACATGGCTGATTACACATTAATGTGGGGACGAATTGTGAAAAACCATTCATTTGTTCAGCATGGATCCAAATGCTGTGAAGGGGAACAAAGGACTTCAGGCATCCCTCCTGCACCTTTTTCACCAACAGAACTGATCATCAGGGGCTTTGCCCTTTCCTCTGGTTCTAGCAATCCATCCAAAGTCATGTAGAGCCCAGTGAAGGGGCA
The DNA here is from genome assembly GCF_021028975.2 of Sphaerodactylus townsendi. NCBI lineage: Eukaryota > Metazoa > Chordata > Lepidosauria > Squamata > Sphaerodactylidae > Sphaerodactylus > Sphaerodactylus townsendi. The sequence continues at coordinate 150,515,199 of NC_059425.1, read as the reverse complement.
AACAGGCCTCCCACAGCCGGTTTCACTGGTGAAAGTCACAGGAGGAAAGCCTGACCCCTCCCCTTCCCCATCACAGCATTTGGAGTTGCATGGGACACTGGAGAAGTATTTGAAGGGCAAAAACGCCGTCCCCAGGGAGCCGTTCGCACAGGCGGCGCTGCCAAAATGCAGTAGCGCCAACCTGGCTCCCTTCCCCCTCCCCCAGGGTGGCCTCAGGCTGCCTCCAAAAACCTCCCTCCTGGAGGGAGGTTTTTGGAATACAGCGCATTTCCGGCGGCGTGGTCCGAATGGCACCGCCGGGAATGCACTGTTGTCCCCGTCCCTCTCCTACTCACCTCGTCGCCTCCGTCGCCCTGCTGGCCTCCAGAGAGAGCCCTCCCTCGCTGTCCTCCGACCCCTGGAGGTAGGAGGTAGATTACGCCGACCCAACCCCTTCCGCCTCCGTGCGGAAGGGACCCCTGTGTCAGGGACAAATTAGAAATAAGGGTAGCCACAAGTCCACCTGTTTTTAGAGAAATATTTGGTTGGGATGCTGTGTGGTCTCCAGGCTGTATGGCCATGTTCTAGTAACATTTTCTCCTGACATTTCACCTGCATCTGTGGCTGGCATCTTAAGAGGATCCTACAGAACATGACCATACAACCCGGAAACCACACAACATCCCAGTTATTTCTAATATCGCTCATCTTGAGCAATGGTGCCTGTTCTGTCTCCATATACCAGACTCGCTTGCTCATGTCTTGCTTCGCTGCCCTAAATATAATAATCTTAGATCTGACCTGGTTGCATTATTTCCTACAGGATTTGCGTCTCTTCTAGACAAAATAAAAATGATTAAGTTACTGGATAATCCTGAGGTAGAAATATCCGAAGCTGTAGCCCTATTCTTAATACGTGTTTTGCATGCCTTGTAATAATGTTCTTTTAACTGTAACTTTATTTAGTTTTAACTATTTGAGGTTTTTTTTTCTAATGCCTATTAAAGGTTTCTGAAATCTGAAATCTAGTGGCCAATTTTTTCCTCGAAAGTGACATTGGTGCCAAGGATTCATGGTGACTATCATACTTAGTTTGATTCTGAAAGTCTGGTTGGGCACCCATGACTTGACTCATATCACACATAATATGTACTCTAGTTTCAGGGAAGTATCAACAGGCTAGAAACTTTATTACCTCAACATAGGGTTAAAGCATGTTCTGTGGGAAGCTTTGTACAGTCAATCTCCATCCTTTGTTCTCTCAGTAAAATTCAGAAGCCATTCAAAGTCCATATTCTTTCTGCCTTCCTGATTCACTGAGTTGTAAGGAAAAAATACAGCAGCAAGAACCAAATACACTGCCCCCGTCTTGGATGAATGGTAGAATAAAATGTAACGGATGTGCAGATAGAATATTATGAGGGATTAGAGATCAGCAATGAAAAACAGTTCACAGTTCCGCAACAGCCAAAAAGAAACTGTGTTGCTTTTAAATAATGTTCTCTTTGGTTTTGTTGCCAAATAGAGACGTCAGTTGCACAGCGGGGAGAAGGAAACCTGCTAAGTAACACATTTATTTATTTAAATTTACAGAAACGAAAGCTTCCCATTCCTTATAAAAACTAAACTACTCATTTGGTCAGCTTTGAAAGGAAAACTGGCATCTCCCCCCGCCCCCCCCCCCCGAAAAAAAACACTCCCTGACAAGACTTCACAGCCATCAGTGGTGTTTCAAATGACTATCTGAGAGAACTGAAAAAAAGATAGATTTTCAAAGTCAATTTGAAAAGTATGTTTACATGTCAAAGCGTTTGGAAGAAAAATGCAAAAACAACTACAGATCACTGCTGAAATGCCATGTAGCCTCCACCATATTTCAGCATCCTTTGGAAAATAAATAGGTTTGAAAAGTCAAGTATTTTCCCTTGGAGAAATGTGGGCTTTAAAAATTTCAGATCTCCGATTAAAAAATAATTCTTTTCCAGCAGTAGCATTCAATTAAAAAGAGTGGAAATGTCAAACATCCCATAACCCATTTGAATCGCTGATGAGCTGGGGTGAATAGAGGTCTATAAATAAAGCAGATAGGCTGCTGTTTACAGTACTCTGTGCTATAAGGTTTTTCCAGAACAATCATTACTCAATAAGTGAATTGCTATTTCAATTTTTTACCGTCCACCAAAGGGCACTTTGGAGAATATTCGCTGAGAGTACACTGCCAAAACCACACTTTGGCAGCTCATAACACAGGCATTGTGATTCTGAAGAAGTACAGTAACTCTCCAAGGGAGTTCATCATACTAGATTGGTGAATTCTTCATTGCAGCAATTTTCTGCCCAATAATACTACTAATTACTGTGTCTAGTACAGTATGAATTGCTCTTGAACAATGTACTTCAGGTTTTCAGCAGACTCAAACAAGAAAATAGATCCCTTCAATAATGTGCTACAGGAATATGGCCATTTTGCATTAACCAAATAGTATGCTTGTCCTAAAAAAACAAATGGAAGTGAATAGTTCATTTGTTATGGAGAATGATAAGCACCTGGCCCAGCTCTGCATTTAAGCATACCTTCCATGTGGAAGATTCGCTTTGGAAAATTGATCTATAAATATGAACTATATGTCTTAATTCATTAGCTTCATTTTTCAAATGAAACAGGTGGAGGCACAATAAACAGATATAACAGAAAAGCGTGTAAGGTTTTATGGACCATGGGACTCAGTTTTTATGATGAAATGTTGACAGGATCCCAGGATCTGTGAAGTGTGCCACTTGTTCCCTGGACCCTTGCCCATTCTGACTGCTGAAATCCTGCAAGGACCACACAGAGGCGTAGCTGGGCCAAACTGCGCCTGGTGCACATTCTACATTTTTGAGCCCCCCCCCATGCCCCCCCGCGCCTCGCCCCTGCGGGGGCCCCCACAGCGCCCCCCTTTCCCCTTCCCAAGGTCTCCTGGGAACTGTAGTTCCTCAGGCCGTTTTTACTGAGAACAGGCCTTTTGCAGCCTGAAAAAGTTTTGGAAAAGGAAAGGAACTGAGGTAAGTGTGGGAAGCGGGGTGAGGGGGCGCGCGGGGGGGTGTGCCACAGGGGGCACCATGGAGGGGCGCCATGGGGGGAAGGGGCCTGGGGGTGATTTTTTCACGCCCCCAGGCGTGTGCCCAGTGCACTGCCCAGAACTCTGTCAAATAACATGGATTTTTATGGGTTTTACAGGTAAGGCAAGGGCACTTAGGAGCAATTGTGTCAGTGGCCCTATTCATCTCACCATTCCAGAGAGAGACCAAGGCCTCAACAGGCATGCCATCCATGTTAGAAGGAAAATCCCCCAGAACATTCAGGAACTGCTTGGCTTCTGCAAGTCTCTGATGGTGGACCATCCCAATGGGTCTCCCTTCTCTGGGGGTGGGATTATCACTGCAAGTCTAAATCCCACCCGGAAATGGTCAGTGCATGATAATGGGCATATCAACAGCCCTTCCATTAATGGGCCTCCACTAACTCATTCTGTGGCTCAGACTAAATCAAGGCTATGTCCTGCTGCATGAGTTGGGCCAGTCAGAAATTGAGATGCACACATAGTTTTCATGGAGGTCATACAAAACTAAGCTGGCTAAGTGAGGCTAGTCTCAACAAGAATGTTGAAATCCCCCAGCACCACTTTTTGCTCCAATACAATATCTGAGACCACCTTGGTCAGCTCAGACATGGACACTATAACAGCACTAAATTTGTCTCAATGACCCAACAGCAAGAACAAAGCCTCAAATACAGCCACCATATGGACCAGCTGTCTGACAAGAGGGATGGAAGTTTTTGGATGACAGTGGCTCCAGCTCCCCACCCCATTGGTCTGGAACAGTGCTGTACTGAGTAATCTGGGGGGGGGGGACTGGGCAGGATCATGTCCTTGCTGCTCCCCCATTCAGGTCACAGTAATACACAGTATGTCAGTTCCCTCATCCATGATCAAGTCATGAATCCACCTTCAATCTCACTGAGAAAGGTGGCATATAGATAGATAGATAGATAGATAGATAGATAGATAGATAGATAGATAGATAGATAGATAGATAGATAGATAGATAGATAGATAGATAGATAGATAGATAGATAGATAAATCCCCAGTTACACCAAGCAACTGAAAGCCAGTTCATAGGACAAAAATATAATAAATATGATAGGGTTTAGCCATCGTGGTGTAGCGGTTAAGAGCAGGTAGATTCTAATCTGGAGAATTGGGTTTGATTCCCCACTCCTCCATCTGAGTGGCAGAAGCTTATCTGGTGAACCAGATGTGTTTCCTCACTCCTACATTCCTGCTGGGTGACCTTGGGCTACTCACAGTTCTTCGGAGCTACTCTCAGCCCCACCTTCCTCACAAGATGTCTATTGTGGGGAGAGGAAGGGAAAGGAGCTTGTAAACCACCTTGAGCCTCCTTACAGGACGGAAAGGTGGGGTATAAATCCAAACTCCGCCTCCGACGACGACAGCAGCGGCGGCGGCGGCTGCTGCAGCAGCAGGGATAACTCCCACAACTTTCAACCACAGAAAATTAAGGTCCTATGGCATTTATTTAATAAATAGCAAGAGTGCAGTTTCTTCTAATAATGCTTTAGTCATCTTTCATGACCCAAATTGCCTTTTCCCCCTGGAGCTACTCTTGAGTACACTTTATTTTCAGTTCCAGACTCTTTTCATGTGAAGTGTTTAGTCTGGCAAGTCACACTCTCAACCAAATGACCAGAGAAAATCTGTGCTTCTCTTAACTGCTTGATGGACAATTCCAGATGACTCCCACATTCATGCAAATTTGCTAATATACTCTGGGCAACCCTTCAGTAGTGACATTTTCCACCATTTTCATTTTCCTCCCCCAGGAAGAAACCATTATTAAAGAAATGTTCTGTTTCACACTGATATTGGAGTCTCAAATATTTTTTTCTGGTATCTGAACTTAGCAAAACTCTCACTGACAGAGTTCCAAACATTACTTTAAGTGAGCTTTTTAAAGATTCTACTATACTCAAGACAGACCCTAAAAAGAAATGTCAAAGCTGTAAGTGCCATTGTGAGGCACACTGATGAGATGTTCACAGCAGGTTCTTGTTCTGAATCTCCACTTGAAAATGTCATTGCAGCAAAAAGCCTTACAACATTATTGCAACAGCAAAATGCCCGTTACTCTTTTGTTAATGTTCAACATTGTAAATGTTTGGTTTACTTGACTGCTGTTGTCCAGTGTTTCTTCTGAACGGTTCTCAGGTGCTAATGGCATGCACAGTGCTCTGTTTGGAAGTACAAAATCCACCAAATAGACTGATAGCAGGCTTTTTGTCTTTTTGTTGAAGAGCAAGAATGGAAGCCACAATATTTATGATGTTTTGAGAGTGAATCAGACTGTTAAATTCATTATAATATGCCAATTTATTTATTTTGGCTAACAGTAAAACTCTAAAGTCTGTATGTCTGTCTACATAGATATATTACATATAGTGTGTTATAAGCTTCATAGTTTACCTTTTCTACTTTCTGTTCTTTCTAGTTACGCACTAAATTTCCTTGGGTTTCACTTTTCTCTAGGCTATCTGCCATCATTGCTAGTTAATGTTCTTAAATCCACATTTTCACTCTCACCCAAGTAACTCACATGAAGACTTGAGACAACATCAGGGGTTTAGCTAGTTTATTTAAATCAGTGGATCTATGTCATCATTTATTTATTTATTTATTTATTTATTGTTGCATTTTTATATTGTTGCATTTTTTTGCCAGTAGTTATCAGGCAGCCAATTAAATTATGCCAGTACTTTAACTGAATGCAGGCTGCACTGAGCAGCCTATCCAATGGATGTCCTGGAAAATCCATCCTGGCTCCAAACTTGGCTAGCTACCTTTGGCTTAATTTATCCTAGCCCACACTTAAAGTGCTGAGAGATGCCCGCCCCCTACCCTGATGCACCAGAAAGCTGCTACCAAGTCTGAAGAGAGTACTTTAAGTGTGTATTCCTGCATTGCAAGGGGTTGGACTTGATGGCCATTGGGGTCTCTTCCAACTCTATGATTCTATAACTTGACCTGCTCAAGCAGTTTCACATTTATAGCTAGCATTAGACTGCTGCAATACAAACAGTCTTACCAAGAATTTCTGTAGGTACTTTTGACCAAATTGTATTTAAAATCAGAATATCAATGAAAAACCACAAAACCATTCCTATAGCCATTATACCTGTTGCTAAAGGATTCATATTGCTTCAATGCTCTTTGCCATTTTCCTTTGCCTAATTGCCTAATTGGATTTGCCTAATTGGAATTGCCTAATTGGAATTGCCTGATTGGATTTGCCTAATTGGCCTTCATCATTGCAGAATGAGATTGGCTGTGGTGACCCATATGTTTTGGTGGTGGGGGGGTGGGGGGGTGGGGGTGGGGGTGGGGGTGGGGGTGGTGATGATGATGATGATGAACGCCTGATGGATTTGCTTAAGCTAAATAATGTTAATCAGATGAGAGCAAACAAAATGCCCCAAGGAGCAGCAGTCACAGTATAAAAGGTTCCAAACAGGATGTTTGAAGAAGTTTTTTGGTTATTAGTTTGGCTATATTAAATGAAGAAATTAAAGAATGTTTATGTAAATGACTGGAAAACAAAATGTGTAGAAAATTGAGGTACAAGTAAACTTTAGAGATTTTTCAGGAAAACAAGTGAGCGTCTGTCATTTGCTTCAATATCAGGATGAGAGTCACCATCTGATTTTTGAACACATGTTCCTAGCGACACAGGAGTAGACTTATTACCTATCCCTTATTTCAAGGAGTTCTCCCTCATTTATTTTCCCCAAAAAATAATATTTCCATAATAATCATAAACATGTACAACATTATTGCCTTCTTATTGCCTTGTTTACTGGCTGTGCACCTGACCATCTGACCATCTGCCAGCCCCCTCCCAGAATTTGTCCACTCCCAGGTCTTGATCGCCGGGGTGTGATGCCAGACGCTCCTTATCATTAATTATTAACTATTTATTGTGGATTGCTGCTGCTATAGTTTTAAGATTTGTATTTTAACTGGGGTTATTCGATTTGTTTTATTATGGTTGTTCTCGTTTTGTTGTACACCGCCCTGCACCCTTCGGGGGTAGGGCGGTTTATCAAATCGAATTAATAATAATAATAATAATAATAATAATAATAACAACAACAACAACAACAACAACAACAACAATAACAACAACAACAACAACAAAAACCCCATCTTTAATACATAACAAGGATAGCACATTTCAAGAAAGCACTGGTAATGCTCTCATACATCAGAGCCATCATTTTGTCATGGACTCACACTGTTCTTTATATTGGAATTTCAAAATGTAGTGAGTACATGTCAGTGGAGTCAGCACATGACATTCAGCCCTCAGCCCTAAAAGGAATCTGTTACTTGACACTCATATCCTGGATCCAAAAAAAACTTAGAGAACATGTATCTATCCTGAGGCTTTTACAAGAAAAAGAAATGCAGTATTGATGAATTGATACAGAATCAGGTTGGGGTGCTGCAGCTCCGTCCTGTACATGAACGAGTTGCCTTGCAGAGAAGCTTGTTTTCTGTTTTGGACTTCCTACTGATGAACCCGGATAAGTAGGAATGCTTTAACCCCTGTCAATTCAGCTTGCTTGCCTTTTGCCAGTAGTTATCAGGCAGCCAATTAATCAAAAAGCTGTTCACAGCATGTTTGTATGTTTCTGCAGGACATTGGTAAGCTGGGTGGACTGCTAGGTTGGCCCTCAATGACTGGAGATGCTTCTGCAAACACTCTGGCTTCCAAATCTTGACTTGGGCAGCTCTGTCTGCATCCTGTGACACTTCTGACTGTGCTTGAGACCCAGTTGACTGGGGCTTCAGGACCGTGGGTCCAGTGCTCCCCAACAGAGGACTCCTGGCTGGCTGGCTCTGAGTCCATGACACTCCTTTTGTTACTGTGATCTTTGGAGTTAGATGCCCTTTGTAATTGAACTTAATTTGACAGGTGGTGGATGAAAGGAGTTTATGTACTGGGTACAGGAGATGCTTGTCCAAGCCTAATTGTGATCATTTACTCCACAAGTAATTTCTTGAGAAAAGAGTCAAAGGCTCCCTCGTTATTGAAAAAGGCATCATAGAGCTTGCCTTTAGTTTGACTTGTACATTTCTCAGTCAAAAACGATAGCGTGATGCAATGGTCTAAGGTAGAATAACCCTTGCAAAATCCAATTTGTTCCTTCCCTGACAAACCTTGAGAGGTCATCCAGTCCATTCGTTTACTCAAAAGGTATTTGCCGTATAACTTGAGGAGGCAAGTCTCAAAGAGTGAGGTACCATTGAATGTGAGTGATCTTGCATGCCTTTTTAATTTCTGTATTGTTTATGCCCTCCCTAAAAGCATATCACTTTAAAAGGAAACTAAGACAAGGGAAAAGGTCTCATTAATCCAAATTAGCAAACAATTACAATTAACAAGCATTAGAACAAATCAAAGAATATGTACAAGGGGATGTTATCACTAAAATTCTATAACTGATTCCAGTAATTGATATATAAAATCCATGTTTGTATAAAATTGTCAACTCATGGCTTGACTTGACTCCATTTTAATTACTTTAGTTTGGGCATTATAGTTATTGACCAAACATTTCTAAATCAATCTGGCATAAGCACTAGAGAAGGTTCCTTACAGAATGAAACATTATCTTCAGCAAGGAACATGCTGACCTAACTATCTTTCAGTTTGATTACAGTTTAAAAGCTGGGAGAAGCATCATCATAAGTAATTTTCAATATGGCAAATATAATGGTGATCAAAAAGTCTGACTGATGGGGCCTTGGACATGGGTTCCTCCCTATAAACATGGGGAAAAACCCCCAGATTTGCAGAGTTGTATTTTTAAAAATAAAAATAAAGATGAGATGGGTTCAGTTTGCTCTAAAGGGGAGATTGCCAATGGAGATCTTGCAAGGTCTCACAAGGTCACCCACTGTAATGAGATTTCAAATAGAAAAGAAGGCATTGGAAAATCCCAGTTTAGGTGACTAGAAGAGAAAGTAGCTGGCAGAGAAAGTAGTGATTGGCAAAGCAGAGAAAAGGCTGTGATTTAGTGTGGGTTAAATGAGAGAAGGGAAAGGGAGGAAAAGCATAGGAAAGAGAAAGAGATGCAGTGAGAAATGGGGAAGTGGAGAAAAGCCTTGGAAGAACGGTATAGAAAACAGATGGGTACAGGAAAGCTTGGGAAGGGCATTTGGAAAATGGGGGTGGAACAGAAAGAAAGAAAGAGGGAGGGAGGGAGGGAGGGAGAGATATAGGAAAATGGGGAAACTGGAAATCAGCTTTGAAGGACCGACAGAGAAAGAAACTGGAGAACCGGATGGAGAAAGTCTGGGGGGGACATTTAGACTGTGTTAATAGAAGAGGGAGAAAGTAGAGTTGAAGAAAAGGCTGGGGAAAATGAGAAAGGCCCCTTCCGCACAGGCTAATAAACACAGATAAAGGACAGTAAAAAAAAACCATTTTGGAGGGGGAACTTCTCACAGATCCCACCCCTAAAAGAAGTCTGCCCCATGTTATTTCCCCCAAATCAGTTTTTTTGAGAATCACGCTACTAGCAAGTCTCTTCAAAAATCCCAGGTTGCAGCTGCTCATGAGCAAACGGTTGGGCAGGAGGCGCTTTATTTGCCTCCATTTTCCTTTTTAAATTTTGCAGTTTAGATCTGTGTAGCTACACAGGTGCAGATGGTTGTTTAGTGAGACATCAGCATGGCTGTCGGGGGGGGGGGGTCATTTGTGCATGCCTACATAGCTACACATCGGTGGAAAGTAAATTAAAAAAAATAGATGCTTCTCCGTGCGAAGGCTCAACAGCAACCCGGATTGCTTCTGTGGGCTCCAATTGCTTTCTGCTCAGATGCATGTGAACATGAAAATAGGAAAATGGCTTACTTTATTGCAACTGCACCCCATTATTCATTTGCTGTGCGGAAGGGGCCAAAGTTCTGTGCAGGAGAGAGCATATCCCTCCCCTGCAAGGTTCTAAATCCACAGTTTGTTTTCATTAATTCTATCTTCTTATATCCGTGGTGGCGAACCTATGGCACTCCAGATGTTCATGGACTACAATTCCCATCAGCCCCTGCCATAATGGCCAATTAGCCATGCTGGCAGGGGCTGATAGGAATTGTAGTCCATGAACATCTAGAGCGCCATAGGTTTGCCACCACTGTCTTGTATCCTGTCTGTTTCTTATTCTATCACTAGCACTTTCTCCACTTGTAAACAAAAGTAGCTTTTTGCAAGAATAGCTAAAATAATATCATGTCCACATGCATTATGATTTTGTTTGATGCACCCCTCAACTTTTATTACAACAGACAATAAACTATTCTTGACAGAAAATTTTAGTATCTTGAACAAGTATTTCAACAAGTTTAGAAAAATCTGACTTTAGGTCTGATTGGTCACAAAAGGACAGATTGAATATTATATGAATAAAATATTATTATATGAAAATATTATATTATATGAATAAATAAATAAATATTATATGAATAAAATATAGATGAATAAAATAAAAATGAATGATAATTCTCATATTCGTTCGGGAGTATATTCTAATTGCAGAAGCATGCAATTTTCTCAACCTCAACTGCACCTAAACTGACTGAACTGACATCTTTATGTGAAACAGAGTATAGTTAAAAACATTAAAGTCTAACAGTGCTATAAAGTAGACTGGTGTCATTCTCCCTGTGGCAGAGGACTGTGGGCTTGCTTGTGGGGCGAAGTGAGGATTCCAGAGGTCCTTGCTTGGAGAGAACCTAGTTCTGCTGCCTTATCCCAAGTATATTAATAGGCTGCCTTCTCTGGCTATATGAGATGATAGTTTGAGAAAGTTTCATACACTTTTAGGTAGAATATACAGAGGTCAGCAAATAGTATAAAACCTAAAAGTAGTCTGTGTTACATCGTTGCTTAGAAATGTTTTTTGATTGGGGCTTTCTAGCAGACTGGAGTCCTAAGCTAGGTCAAAACCATTGTGTTTAGCACGTTGATTGTAAGCTAAGACTCATGCAGTATTGTCCTTTAATAGTTTCATGTTGACTGCTTGCCCTACCTTTCTCATACTTAGCTCCTTTTTATGCTCCTTTTGTCAGAGGTGTAGCTGGGCCAAACTGTGCCCAGTGCGCAGTCTATATTTTCCACCCCCATGGGCCCCCCGTGCCTTGTCCCCCGCAGCGTCCCCACAGTGCCTCCCTTCCCCCCTTCCCAGACTTACCTCAGTTCCTTTCCTTTTCCTAGAACTTTTTCAGGCTGAAAAAAAGGCCTATTCACAGTTCAGGCCCCAAGGTCTCCTGGGAACTGAGTTCCTCAGGCCGTTTTTAGCCTGTATTGTGATCAGGCCTTTTTTTCAGCCTGAAAAAGTTCTAGGAAAAAGAAAGGAACTGAGGTAAGTGTGGGAAGGGGTTGGGGCACCGCGGGGGAAGGGGGAGGGGTCTGGGGAAGGGGTCAGGGTTTGGGGGAATTTTGCATCCCCCACATGACCCAAAACTGTGCACCTGGTGCGTGGCGCACCCCCCGTCCCTTGGTAGCCCCGCCTCTGCCCTTCTCTTTATTGGCTTTGGATGATGATTGCTGTTGTTTTGGTAGACTGGGTTGTTTTATGGACTTCCATACTCTTTGCATACTCTTTACATACTGTTTTATGGACTTACATACTCTTTGCAGGGTGCTTCTTTTCCTCCACCACCAACCCGTGTGTGTATGTGTCACTCTTTCTCCCCCCTCCGCACTTTTAAACTATGCTCTATATTCATTCTTAAACATTCTTAAGCATGTTTTTTAAACTTCAAGTTCATGTTTTTTAAACTTCAAGTTCATATTAATTAGAGATGAGAAACAGACTGATAAATTGATTGGGGGGAAATGACACGTTTGTTTTTGTGGACAGACTTTGATTGTAATGCATTGGTAAAACCTAAAAGTAGTCTGGAATCAGGTTATAATGGAAGGACAGAATTTTACCATGTTTTATTATAGGTGGTGCCACATTAATTGCTTGAAACATCTTGGTTAGTCTTCATGTGTGGCTTCATGTGTTTCTGAGGTATCTGTCTGAGGGCCAAATTACAAATCATGCTTAATTGTGTTTAGCTGCCCCACCCCCAAGATGTTGGGGGCTTCCATTTGAAAGCTTGTCCCAGGCACCATTTTTTGTAGTTATGCCCCTGGACAAAATAAATGCCATGTTCCTAGAATGACTTGGTCACATCTGTACTTTGTGTGATGCCACATATTATTTATTTATAAATATTGAGTAGTTCTTGCATTGAGTAGGTCTTGCGTTGTCCAACTGCCATGTATATGCATGTGAAAAAGTGAATTTGTGTGGTAGAAGAATATGTAGATCATCACCAACTCACATTACTTCAACACCATTTACAAGTTACAAATACAATAACTTCAGGTTAAAAATAAAAATCTTTTTTTAGTCTAATAGAAAAGGAGGAAACAATAATGAAAGAAAAAGAGAGCAAGTTGCTTTCTCAAATCAAGCAAAAAGGCTTTTTATTAACAGAGCTGTTCCATTAATCTCCACTTAAATCTGTTTATACAAGCTTCAGCAATGAAAAATGAACCCTTTTCAAATGAAGCCAGAGCTGAATATAAGAAAAATAATAAAGTGGCCAGTTTATTACACCTTATTAGTGTCTATAGTGACTTAAAGCCTATTCCACGGCCCATATACATTAAAGTAATTTAAATTAGATTACAACATAGTAGCATTATAAGAGGACACAAAGAATTTGATAAATTTGTTTGCACAGGTTGCCCAGCCTTTGGGGCATGCAAAATGTTTGTTTGTCTGTCTGTCTGTCTGTCTGTCTGTCTGTCTGTCTGTCTGTCTGTCTGTTTGTTTGTTTGGCAGTAAATTCCTATACTCCCATGAAGGCTAGCGATATTGTGTCCAGTCAAGGGTCCAAGGTCTTTAAAAAATTAATTACCACCATTTGTATCCCAGGTACCTAAAATATTAGCTCAGGCTCTTATAATATCTAGAAGACCTTTCACTCAGGAGAAAAAGGAAAAAGAAACCCATTCTCAATTAGGGATGCTAATTGAGTGGACCTACAACTTTGGCTCATGGTCTTTTTGCTGGTTGGCAGCCAGTTTTTCCTTGATCCATTCAGCAGTTTGCAAACACCTCAAAACTGTTTGTCAGATTAATTCTCATGTTGTGAAACCATACAGTGCAATTGGCAGTAATTCCTGCATCCATGTTTTTACATAGTCTAATGGGATTGCTACATTCTCCCTCCACCACAGATCTGTTGTCACTGCACACCTTTCAGCAATAAAACATATAAACAGTGAGCAAACCAGTCAGTCAATACTTAAAAATAAAAATCTCACTATTTAGTGTGTATTCAAGTCCATATTGTTTTTTGCAGATGCACATTTTCACACAGCCTTATGGAAAATGAAATCCCCCCCCCCCATGTCCCCAACTTCTTATGTTAAAGAAACATGAAAGACGCAACAGGTCTGGAAAGAAAACGTTGTGAGTCATAGCTGATGAGAATGAATTTGGTCAGAAATGGGTTAGCTTCACTTGTCTTATAGCTTCTAGGGGTGTACACCATTTTTTGGTATTTTTAAATTTGGATTTATTGAACCCAAAAATTTTCAGTAAAGCTGGAAAAAGTCCAATACCCATATCAATAAACTGGTTTTTTGGGGTTGTTGTTTTTTTAAGCTCCAAAAATGTTCAGCTTCATCAAAATATATGGGTAATTTTGAGACTCTGGAGGGTTGTTTTTCAATGTAGAGGCACTACATTTGCAGCATAGCTACAGGTGATGTTCCTTAGCAGAATTCCCACGTTTAGTAAGGTTGGAGTTTTGAAATGTTTCCATTGGAGTTTTGAAATGTTTCCAGTGGAAGAAACTTTTAATTGATTGCACTCATTTACCAGAACATCAATATCACTAAAGGAATAAAGACATTATCATGGGATTCTGGGTCAATCATGGAAAAATTAGTGGATGCAACTAACCATATCAAAGTTACAGGAAAGAGAAATGATGCACATCTATGGACTCCTGTTCCTCCTTAAAAGCAGTCTCCCCTGGTTCTACATTTGTTGTGTTCTTCTGTTGTCACCCTGAAGGAATTCTCACCTGCACCTGCCCAGATCCCTGTCTTTCTCCCCCTCTTTTTCTGTCATTCTTTCTCCCCCCTCTCTCCCCCCTCTTTTTCTGCCTCTCTCCTCTTCTCTCTCCCTCTTTTTTCTCTCTCTTTCTGTCTCTCATGAGAAGAAGCACTGATGAGAGGGGGCTGGGGGAATGGGGAGGGGAAAACCCCAGTCCTCTGTGTAGGAGTACGGAAGGGCTGGGCAGCTGCACAGATCCCCTTGCTGGCCAGATGCTTGAGCGCGGGGTGGGAGGATGCTAAATTAGTTCTTACCCTGGTCTCCATTTTCTGTAGATACACCACTGGATCTACTTGGATAAATGTGGGAAATTCACTATTAGTGCTAAAAGGTTACCTGTCGATGCTTTAAAGAGCCAGACCAGTGTTGGTTCATTCTTAATGGAAACCTAACTTTAAATATTCATATGTTCATAGAAGACATGACAATAAAGACTGCAAATCATAGTGACAAACAAAGATGAGAAAGTTTTTTTCTTCTTAGGTGACCCTATAGGATAGAAGAAGAGACAGCAACACTCCATTTCTACACAAACTGCTGTAGCTCAAGAGAAAAGGACAGAAATAATCTTCTGCAGACATCCCTTTGAGAAGTAAATTGTCACAGAGGGACAGGGTTTTGACAGAGTTTGCTGTGTCTGACTGAACTGGCTAGATGCAAAATAGAAGCATGAAGTATCTTGAAAATCCTGAGACAGCAAAACTCCCCTCAGTGAAAATAACGCTATCACTGAAATAGTTGTCTGCAACGTAATTGATTTCTCCCAGAGCCATGCAGCTGTACCTAAAAGATCTAATTAGCCATATGTAAATTAAACTAAGTAGATTTTGCATATACTATGTAGAATAATAATCCAGCCCACATTGTTAGTTTACACTATATTCTAGTTTCGCTAAAAACAACACATAATAATCTTGCTTTTGTGAGAAGTATCAATGTGTTTTTCAGAAACAGATTAGCAGAGGGAATAATGTGTGTATATTGAGAAAAGTTCTCTACTCCTCAGTCCCTCGGCATTGAATATGAATATGTCTTTAGATGTTTGGGAATTGAACCTCATCTTTCTAAATCTTTTGTCCAAGGTCAAGCTGGACATCTTAGGGAAATATTCTTTGGTTATTGAATACAAATAATAGTATTCTAAATGCAGGACCATCTTCCTTCTATGCTTTTAAGATGTCAGAGAAATATTAATGATCGGGGGAGGTTAGGTCTTTTTTTTAATGTTTGACTTTAAAGAATATCTTTCAGCTGAAGTGAATTAACATGTAGAAGATGTCACAAAGAGAGAGAATGATGTTTGCCTTTATTCTTACCTGGGCTTCCATCTACTTATTCCCTTTTCCCAAAGCTCTCAGCAGACATAAATCTACAAAGCCATACCCATGCTAGCTTATCATGCTTGTGACAGATTTTAACCCAGTACCCTCTATTCTCAGTAGTATTCTGTACGGGCAATATGTCATCAAATTCTCTTGCGAGAGGGAAGAAAAATATGAGCTGGTGTTCATACTTGTCACTGGTGGGTAAAAAAGACAAACTTGACAGCTGGTACAGTAGCTCATGCTAATTGACAAAAGTTCACTTGAAGCTGAGGTCCAGGATGTGCGTCTAGTTTTTCAAGCCAAATTTCTGTCATACAGAACTGTAAATAGACCATTCACTGTTTATGTACCCCTCATTCCCCAATAAGGGAACAGGCACCAAGGCCACAAAGAAGCTGAATAGTTTTGTATCAACTGCTTGCCTCAAGCTATGCCCTACATGGAAGAGCCAGCTTCCTGGAAAACAAAATGTTCATCTTGCATAACAAAAATGAATTTTGATTGAGCTGAAGAAAATTAAATTAATACCTTACCTATATTTGAAAAGCTTCACTGTACAGCTTGGAAAGCAAACGTTACTGCCAGTTGCCATACCAAACCCAGTCCTGAAACCAGATTGAAATAGGTAAAAGGCAGATGTGTCGTCTATTAAACCCTGGAGCTGCTCTGCCACCACACGCTCTTTCACATTCCCTAAAAGAGGTAAATTTGCCACTGGCTGAAAATTTGCCACCTCATAGTAATGCAGATCTTTGGAGCAGAGATCTCCTAACTGCCTCTCTCAAAGACCACAAGAGAGACCCGTTGATCAGGGAGGAATGTTTGCTGATGGCTCCAATATCTTTTCCTGGAAAGTCTTTAAAAACCAGGATGGGCATCAGTCCAGAACACAAGTGGTAGCCCTTATACTTCCAAGGATCCTGTTAGCATTCAATGGCAGGATCAATCCAGAACAAAAGGCAAGCAGGAATTTCTGCACCCTCAGGCACTGGATCTGCACTCAACTTGGCTGCCAAATCCTTATGTTTAAGTGGACATATGCCAACATTCTGAGTATATATTTATGAGGGAGCAATAGTTGCAGCACTCCAGTTGGTTTCCATTCTCAACAAAGAGAACATTTGTATCTTGTTTTCTGAAATTTAAGGGAAATATACCTGATCTGAGCATCTTATAAATGTTTCTGCCCAACTCTGTTTTGCTTCTTAAGAACTCTAGACATTCTTATAGTTCAGCATATAAACTATGAACTGCTCTAACCATTAGCCATGATACATATTCTAGTGCCAATAGAGAATGACAGCCAATTAATTCTTCCACTGTTATTCTAATTTACAGTATGGATAATGAAATTTGTTAGGTGATGATAATTATGGTCTTTTCCAGATGAAAAGCCTCTGTAGATATGAATTGCATCTGAAGTGCATATGCAGAACTATATCCTTCTAAACCCATTCATTTAAACCAATTGGCTGTGCTGGCAGGGGCTGATGGGAATTGTAGTCCATGAACATCTGGAGAGCCGCAGGTTGCAGACCCCTCATTTAAACTCTAGGATTGCACTGAAGAATGAAGAGTGTTCCAGTCCTGTACTGAAAGAGCAAGTCATGACCATTGTAGTCACGGGACTCCTTTAATTTAAATATTAAATTATGTATTCACTCCCCATATTCACTAGTTATATATTTGTAAAGCTACAACCTGATAAAATACAGGCATCTATATTCAGGTTTTGTATAAAAGCATCACAGTGGGCCTCTTGTCACAACTGAACTGACAGGTGAGTATACCTTCCCCCTCGTTCACGCTCTGTCATGCTCATTTCTGCCATCCCTTCCTCTAGTACCATATCTCCTTTCTTTCCCTAGGTTTAACAGCCATTAGCTATTTATATATGTGAACTTCAGGAACGTGTTCTAATAAAAGTTCCTACAAAAAAAATCTTGGGTCTTTTGAGATTTCATATCCTGCTATTCAAGTAACTTCATCAAATACATTTAACTAACGAGCCTTGCCAAAAATACGTTTAAAGTCTTCTTTTCTTGTTCCATGTTTTCAGCATATGAGCTTATTGGCATGGTAAATTCTATTAACTTGTATGGCATCAAGTTCCATTGGTATACTGACTAATACATAAGTTTAAGCAGCTGACGATGAGAAGACTGTCAATGATTGCTTCTATTAAATTGTTTAATATATTGTATTTTCCCATTTCTTAAAAGTTCTGCTGTTAGCTTCTGAGGAGTCATGCAATGGACAGGAACAAATGATTGATTGCAAACCCTTTTGACTATCCTTTGTGTGGATTAGAAAGGGAACATGACATGGTATCGATCTCTGAAGCTAGGTAGGGTAAGTATTTGGATAGGGTATCACCAAGGAAGACTCTGCAGAAGAAGGCTGTAGCACACCATCTCTATTGCCCACTTGCTTTAAAACCCCTTTGCTGGGGTCACCATAAGTTAGCTGCATCAATGTTTCAAATGTTTTTACTTCAATGTGTAGCTTTCAGACTACAATGTGTAGCTTTCATGTTGTAACTTCAATGTGTAGCTTTCATGGACAACCCCAGTGTAGTATCAGAGGATGATCACGGGAGGAAGAGGTGGACAGCTACTCCCAAGGTCTGCCTTGTCAGACCCATATTGTGAGGCCAATATTTCAGGGTCTTCCTGAAGGGACCCTGTAGCAGCACTAATACACCCACTAAGTCAGCAGGGCCCTCAGATTTGGAGGTCCTAGCATGGACCAGCCCATGAACAGACCTGCCACAGTCTCCTGACATACTCCTGACATACTCCAAAGAGTCCAGAGGCATGGACAAAGTGCAGGAGTGCAAGCATAGCAGCCCACTGCCCAGGAACGTAGGTATAGATTTTTTATGGGGGGTTCAGGGGGCCACACCCCCACCGGCCCCTGGGGGTGTGTGGCCATGCCTCCTCAAGCCCGCCCCAGCCTCAGTACTTGTTTATTTTTTAATTTATATTTTACATTTCTACCCTACCAATTTCCCAAGGGACTCAAGGCGGCTTACATACTTATAAAAATACAATAATATAAAATGTTACAAAGGGTAAACATTAAAACATTACAAAATGTAAACATTTGGAGGATATAAACATATATTAACAGAAATATAAACATTTGGAGGAGTTTAATAGAGAAGAAAGAGAAGGAAGAGCTCTAACACATTTGGGAACTCCATTCTTCCCAGAGCTCTCCACTGTCATCCTTACAACAGCCCTCCGAGGTAGAAGAGTCTGAGAACAAGTGACTGGGCTGAGGCCATCCAGCTAGCTTCTGCAGCAGACTGGGGATTTGAACTCGGGGCTCCTGAATCTCAGCACGACACTCTACCCACCACACCCCGCTGCCCACTCAGAGATGGGCTGAGAGGCTCCTGGGAGGCCCAGTGGATCAGCTCTCCAAGGTCAGGGATGGCAGACTTCCCTGCCCCCCCCCCACTGGCTGGCCTCCCAGCCGGCAGTCCCTTCTGCCCTCTCCTCCGGGCAGAGGTGAAGCTAGGGGAAATGGAGCCCGGTGCAAAATCTGAGTTTTGCACATGCCCCCCCCCATAGGCGGCCACTGTGATGCTGGAATTCACCCCCAAACAGCATCACTTTCAATGGTGTTTAAACTAGGGAGCCCAGATTCTCCTTTTAAATCCACCTTAAAGGGAGAATCTGGGGTCCCCAGTTAAAACAACATTGAAAGTGATGCAGTTTTGGGGTGAATTATCCCCCGCCCTGAAACAGCATCACTTTCAATGTTTAAACTGGGGATCTCAGATTCTCCCTTTAAATCCATGCTGAAGGGGGTGGATTTAAAAGGAGAATCTGGGGAAATTTGAGGGGTGCCTTGTTGCTTGTCCAGGGGGGTCCAATTAAGCTAGCAGCACCAAACTTTTAGGAGACCGTCCTGATGATACCACCCAGGTTTGGTGAAGTTTGGTTGAGGAGGTCCAAAGTTTTGGACCCTCAAATGTGTAGCCCCCATCTCCTTTTAGCTCCCATTGGAAACAATGGGGGATGGGCCCCCCCTTTGGGAGTCCATAACTTTGGACCCCCTGAACCAAACTTCACCAAACCTGGGTGGTATTATCAGGAGGGTCACCTAAAGATACTAAGAAAGTTTGGCGCTTCAAGCTTAAAAACTGCAGGCCGAAAATAGAAAACAACACTTTAAAATACAAAAAACTCACAAATGGGCCAGAGCTTTGGACATGTAATGGGGGGGGGGTTTGAACCCAAGAACCCCCCCCTTACTTATGTCCTTGCCACTGCCTCACCTCTGCTAAGGAAATGCTGGAAGAGACAAATAAGTCATTGTAGGGTCTGGGGCCCAGTACTCATGAGCAGGAGAGCTGAGTCAGTTTGCAGCGAGACATAACACGGAAACCAACAGCACCTGTAGAGAAACTTTTTTTATAAGACTACAGAAAAACTGCAATTGCTGAATCTGTTTTTAGCCACTCATCTTATCCTTGGTCTCCTTTTTGAGTCTTTCTTTTGGAGTGTGTAAACTGACCCTGAGACCTTGGACTTCCATTTGACTTTGACATGGATTGTGTTATGGGACTCTGGACTGTGACTTTTGGACTGTGGCCTGATAGCCCCTTCTGTCAGACTATGACTATTAGGTCTTACCTCCCATCTGGCAGCCATAATGTTAGATGATATATCGCTTTTATAAATTAATACAATTACATACTTGAAGATATTGCATTTACTTCTACATTTTGGGATGATTTCCATATATGATGAACAGTCTCCTTCAAACATGATGTCTGTTATTTTGGTACAATCTTTGTTAAGCCAACTGGTTCTTGAAGACTCATTGTATATAACTCATTGTATGTAACTGCAGCATTGTGTATATGTATAAATATTGTATATACATTATTGTGGTTTCAAGACCTTTCTCGTACTGCCACAGACATCAGTAGCTTTTTCAACTAAAGGGTTGTGGAGGTAGAAAGTGTCTTCAAAATACAGCTGACACATGGTGACTCTGTAGGGTTTTCAAGGTAAATGGAAGGGTTGCATAAAATATTTAATTTTTGTGAATACCATGGAATATAAGACAATGGTATCTGACTGCTTTCTTATTCCAGAATAAACCAAAGGGGTTTCTTACCCGTGGATATTCTTAATAGATTAGTTTTAAAATTCTAGAGTTGTAATTTTTTAAATATTGGGGCAGGCTAGGCCTCCTTTCTTTCCTCTCTTTGCATTATAGCCAAAGCTACTCTTGGTTTCTTATTTACTTGTTTAAATTTTATTAAAAAAACTTCCAAGTTTGCAGTATTGTTGGTGATAATTTGATACACAGATATCCTCCTACAGATATCCTCCCTGTGCAGGGAGGTCCACTTAGCTAGATCGCATTTAATCTGGTCTCTCGTGAATACTTATTTCCATAAAGATTTTGCCTCTATATAATTGGTTAATGTTGACCATGATCATGTCATGCAATCTGTGACTTACCCAAGGTCACCCAATTAGCCGCATTTATGAAGTGGGTTTTGGTGTTTTCCCCAGTCCTAGTAGACAGCCAGAAATTATGTTTTCATATATTTTCATTTGTCAAAGAGAACTCAAAGAGAACTCACTGTTTCAAATCTTGAGCCTACTTGACTATATATCTATTGACTTGTTCTACAAATTCAAAATGTAATTGTGTTTTATAAATGCTATAAACTACACGGTTTGTTTTTGTTCCCAAGAGCAACATTCCTCAAAAGACATTAGTCATTTCAGTTGAAAATATCAGCTTCTTAATTTGTCCTTGCCATCTCAATTGTAAAAATCCAAGTTAGAATTTGATATCCAATCTGGACTGTAATGTTATAATTAAGGGAAAAAATGAAATTCTCTTGAAAGAGATCATTATCTCTTTATAGTGAAGAGGTTCTCCATAATTTTAAAAAACCTAGTCTCCACAGCTGGTTGCAATATGGATAATGTATAATTGCACCTAGTGGTGATTTAAGTGGGCAAAATCAGTCTTTTCAAATGAGGAAAGCTAACAAAGCAATCCACAGCTGGGTGCTTGAGACAGAGAATGTTGTGCACTTCCATTTCAGGAACCCAGCTGCAAGATGTTTTGTTAATTTCCCCAAGTGAAAAAAGCAGAATGATTTGTGACAAAATGGGGGCAGAGAATCGAAAGGCATGGACCAATACTCATCTAACAGATCAATTGTGAAGGTGGTCTCCTAGTTCATGGAAGAAATAAGATGTTCTCTTTTTGCACTGTAATTAGCATGGCATAGCTTAGCATAATAGTGGGAACCTGCAAATACTTGTGGGAGGCATTTCATTTCCCTCCCATACACAGAGGTGGGATTCAGGAGGTTCTAGAGGGTTCAATAGAACCCTTTATGACTCTGTCCTTAGTTTGGGGAACCCTTTGTTAATCCCACCTCTTGCACTCAACTGAAGCAAGATCTGCACATTTTCTTCTTTGAATCGTTGGCTGTTTGTGGCTTAAGGCTACTTTGCAACAGAGTGTCTTTGGAAATGGGGGAAGGGCAGACAGCGGAACAGGGGCAGGGCGAGTGGGTCTGTGCGTGCACAAATAGGGGAAGGGAGGTGTGTTTTGTGGTAAAGTTGTCGTGCACATGCAGGGGCTTAGGAAGAATACATGATTTTCAAATCAAGCGGGGGCTTATGAAGAATCTAGTCCTGATTAGCTTATTGTGCTACAAAAGAGATAAATACACATGGCATAAAAGGATATGGTTTACAAAACACATGGATTTTTTTGTTAAACCTTATATCTATGTTTTACATAAACTATATTTCGGTATACCACTTTTTAAATACTTCAAACGGTCATTATATGAATCCCGCCACCATCGGAACCTGTTAAAATTTTTGAATCCCACCACTGCGCCATACAGTAGCCTCTCCCATCTTCCTGTTTCCTTCTGTTGCCAGCTTCAGGTTGGGATACTCATGAAGATTTGGAGTTGGGGCCCGGAGATGGTGGAGCTTGAGAAGGACCTCAGCGGGGTATAATGGCATACAGTGCACCCACCAGAGCAGCCATTTTTTCCAGGGAAACTAACCTCTGTCATCTGAAAAGCAGTTCTAATTCCAGGTGATCTCCAAACCCCAACAGAAAGTTGGCAGTCCTAGTTCCCCTAGAAAAAAATGGCTGCTTTGGAATGATGGAGTCAATGGCATTATACTCTTCTGAGTTCAAATCCCACCCTCCGGAGATTCCACATACACCCTCTGCAATCTCTAGAAATTCCTAACCTGGAATTTGTCAATTTGTATTTCCTTCCCATCCAACACCTAACCCACCTTTCTCTCCTTTTCTCCCCCTTGTTGCCTCTACCTAGGAACACTGTGATTTAGTTGTGTGATGTCAGCCATTGAGCTAAGCACACTTCCTTGGAAGGTGACCCTCAAGGACTTGGGGAAACACCTCACTTTCCCTGTATCCCACTTCCCGCACTAGATCCTGTTTCTTGGTAACCCCCATATCCTTTCTCCATTCTCTGCCCCATTCTCGCCTTTTCAACCATTCACCAGCCTTTCTTCCTTCCATCCTCAGTTACATTTCTGATTTATTTATTTCATGTATACTCCTACCTTTCTTTACAGTGGGGGCCAAAGTAGTATATACAATTCTCTCTTTTTATCCTCACAACAATCCTGTAAAATACTTTATGATAAGAACATTGAATCAAAAATGGGAGAAGGAAGGTTTTCTAGACACTGGGAAAACTGAAAATTTAATAGACAGTTGGAAAAATATAAAGATTGAGAAATATATGGAGTTGGAAAGAAAAGTGATATTGAAATGGTATAGAACACCAAAACAACTAGCATATATGATTAAAGGACTTAGTCCTAAATGCTGGCACTGCGGAGATCAGATATGGGAGATATGGGAGAAGAGATTACAAAGAATACAGGGGAGAGGGGGGGAAAGGGAAATGTATTGTTTGAAAATGAATGAAGAAGAGTATTAATATAAAATGGAATGTTCAAATGATACAATAAAATTATTTAAAAAAAACCAATCCTGTAAAATAGATTAAGCTGAAAGTATGTGACCAGTTCAAAATCATTTAGTGAACTTCCACAACAAGATGGAAATTCAAACCTGGTCAACCAAACCCTACTCTGAAGTGCTAATTGCTTCACCACATTAGTTTTCATGAGGTGGCTCCTGTTGAATTGTAGTAAACAGCTGAGTCATGTAAGTCAGTGGGGATGAAGTCACCCAGAGGTTTCTGCCAGGCCCAGAATTGTCAAGCCTGAAGAAAATGGCTGCTTTGGAAAGTGGTCTCTACAGATTAATACCCTTCTGAGGACTATTCCCTCCCCAAACCCTGCCTTCCTCAAAATATTCCATAAAATTGTCAGACTGGGCAATCCTAGTCAGGCCACAAGGTGTCCTCCCTCAAAAGCCAAAATAGGCCTGGAGAGGGCCCCGCCCCTGCTCCTTGTCTTTATTCACAGAAACTGGAACATAGAATGCTGTGGTTGCCCAGCAACAGCCACTGAGGAATCTTTTGCTTAAAGCTACACTCTTATTGTTTTTAGATTTCTTAAAATCTTTTTGTGTTTTGAATTTTTTTAACATTTCACATTTTTCTGTAAACCAGTGACCCTTTTCAAGTTTGAAGAAATATCTGTCCTGCCCATCTATAGCTCCAGTCACCAGGTTTAAGTATCAAAATATTTGGTCAACTTCACTATTAGAATATAAAATATTATAGTATGATATATAAGATTATGAACATAAAGAAGTTAAATCTGATCCAAGCCAGCAGCATACTGTGCACAAAGCTGCTTCTGGATTGTAACGTTTCATACTGGAAGTAGAGGAATGAGTGTTTGTATCATAGACAGAATAAATAAACTTATTTTTATAAGAAAAAGTAGCTGCTTTTTCCGTGTATCTTTTAAATTCAAATACAGCAAATCAAGGGATTTTCTGGAGGCTAGGGGTCTCCAGTTAAGCTCTATGACAAATCCATTTTCCCATGTTCCCTGCTGACTCAAATTTTACTTCAATGAACTACCATGTTATGCCATACATGAATGTATCCTGGCTTGCTCCATTGCAGCTGAAGATTTATGGAATGGTATATGAGTAATCTCTAATCTTACCCCTTCTACAATCTTCTATGTCTGCTTCAATTATTCAGTACTGAACTGATAGGGCTTTGGTGTTTTATTTATTTTTATTTAATTATTTAAACCTGTCTATCTTGCATTCAGCTCACACCAAGCTCAAGTCAAACTTTGAAAAACAGTAGCATGAAAGCCAGTTAAAGACCAGCACTCCCCTCAATTGACTGATTAATTTAGATTAAAAGCTCTCTTCAGCAAGACCATTTTACATATTCAGTGAAGAATAGGTGGGATAGGTGTGGCATGAACTTCTACTGCTAGTCCCTTCTGGAGCTTCAGAATGATCACTTAAAAAAATCTGGAATGGACCTCCACAGCTCTCACTTCCCTATAGGATGAGATGGTGAAGACAAGTTGGCATGATGGACACAATTGGTGCATAGGGAGGTGTGGACCTTAGGACTATGTCTCCTGTCTCCTTCCTGGGATGTGAGAACCCTCCTTGGTCCCCCTCCCTGCTGTGCTTATGTGTTCCCACTTTGCTTTTCAGGCAATGCTTTATCCGCTCATTAGACACCTGCTGTTGTAGCTATGTTAGTGGTGTGGATTGTAAGTGGTTTTGACCCAAGGGGGGGGGGATTTTTTTTTACTCAGAATCCGGGGACTTGAAAATAGTGACTGTGGCATGGGTATAGGCTCCACACTTCCCACAGCGAACACAGAAGCAAAACATTAATTGATCTTCTCTGCCTTCTCCCTATCTGCCCATAGCAATCTCTTTTTTCCATGGTAATCCAAAGCTCCATTTCCCTTGCTGGTTTCCTGCTCCAGATATATATAAAGAAATCTATGTTTCTCTTAATGCTTTTAGCAACCTTTTAGAACAAGTCCCTTCTCCCTTATCATACTGATCTTCCAGTTACAGGAGCCACCAAAGGTTGCTTAGCCTCATAAGAGACCCCCCCTTGAAATCACAACGTTCAGCTTCACCCTAAGAATGGAAAACATGAATAACAACAAACAATAAATGAATATTGCAGTCTACTTTGTGTCACAATGAGAAAGGGAATCTATAAATAACATAAACTCCTGTTCTATGTCCTATAATGTTAAAATGTATTTTCCCTTGAAATTAACTTTGGATGTGGCATTATTAATGAGACCATATTACCTGGTAAAAAAAAGCCAGAAGAATCTTCAAATCAGTATTTCCCAGCTTTAAATTAATAAATAAATGAAATATTGAGACCTGCCATTGAAGTTCCCAATTCAACAAAGCAGTTGCACTTAGCAAGTAATAAGGGCATCCATTTAGTTATATTCCTGAATAGGTTTGGTCTTAATCAAGTCCTTCTACTTGCTTGAAAATGTGAAATGATTCACCGACAACACAACAAAGCAATAGCAGGCCAGCACTGAAAGATTAGTAATGGCCTTGGAACCAGCCCAGTCCTATTCATTAAATATAAGAGCACAGTTAATTAAAAGTAATCTTGCTGAATTTTAAATGGATAATGAACAAAACATGAAGAGAATGGGGGTGTAACTATAATATTAATTCAACAGCAAAAAGAAATACATGTATATTCCTGGTTTTGATGCACACACAATGGAAGTTCTGCTGCTCATGTTGCTGAGAAAAAAAGTAACATTTTTGAGCACTCACAGGCTGTTTTTGCACTGCAAAATTGCACCTGGGTGGAACCGGGATCTCACGTACCGAGTCAGTTTTGATGCCACATAGCGTAATG
Organism: Sphaerodactylus townsendi; assembly: GCF_021028975.2. Lineage (NCBI taxonomy): Eukaryota > Metazoa > Chordata > Lepidosauria > Squamata > Sphaerodactylidae > Sphaerodactylus > Sphaerodactylus townsendi. The sequence goes on along the minus strand of NC_059425.1, from coordinate 150,488,800 downwards.
CTCTGTGGGAGGCATAAAGGGAGAGCGGTCCCGAAGATACAGTGGTCCCAGACTGTATAGAGCCGTGGTGGCAAACCTTTGGCACTCCAGATGTTATGGACTACAATTCCCATCAGCTCCTGCCAGCATGGCCAATTGGCCATGCTGGCAGGAGCTGATGGGAATTGTAGTCCATAACATCTGGAGTGCCAAAGGTTTTCCACCACTGGTATAGAGCTTTAAAGGTTAAAACTGAAGGACATATAATCATTATTTTTAGAGCAAAATTGGTAGTCATTATTTAGGCAATGTATACATATAATAATTGATTAACTTAAAGCAGAGCTGTTAGCTTAGCTTGACTGCTTTTTGACCCTGGCACAGGAATTCCATATTAGTTTCTAGGGAAAAAAGTAATAGTTAGGGAGGGTACAAGGAGTTTACCTCCAACTAGCACAATAAGGAAGTTGTGTAACTAGATGTGTGCAACCAATCAATTGTAATTGAACCAATTTGTTACAATTACATATGGAAACTACAGAAGCTGCTTGCTGTTTTGTAGTTAAAATATACAAATGAGAGGTGGGGGAAAAGAATCTTTGGGGAAAGCTGCCTTTTTGGTGTGAGCCAGTCTTTTTCCCAAAGTCAAAAATAAATTTGTCTTCCCACACACGCCTCTGTTTGGCTGATTGAATTATTCTCAACAGAAACAAAACCTTGAATTTGATCTAGAATTCAATCTGGTGCTAGTTCAGCTGGTAGAGTACGGGTGTTATATGAGCTCTCCCCGGTATCTTTATCAGAACCCATCCCACTGCAAATTGGACCAGTTGCAACTTCTGGAGCAGTATCAAGGGAAGCCCTGCACAGAGAGAGTTGCAGTGGTCTAGTCCAGAGGAGTACTGTGGCCAGGTTGGCCTAGCAAAGGTGAAAAAATGCTGACCTGGCAGTGTGCATGATTTGAGCCTTCAAAGAAAGGGAAGCATGTAGGCTCACTCCCAACCTCTTGTTGGAAGAAGCTAGTTCCAGGTGAATTCCATCTAGAGAGAGAAGATTAATTCTCCAACCTCAATTTAGCCACAGGTACTCTGTCTTCTGTGGGACAGGAGAATATGCCTGAAATTTGTATTTAATATTAAAATATATAATGGATCTATATAACCAATGTGCTTAGCAGTTAGATGCTGGCAAAAGCATCACTAAAGAATGTGTGGTACAGCATGGCACATGGTTCAGAGGTCAGAAGTCAAATAAGACATAAAACTTGTAGGAACAGTGAAATTGTATTTTTTATACTTTAATGAATACTGAAATGATATTGAGATATATGGAAAGTATGCATAGATGTAGTTTAATAGAATCTCATACTATCGATATTGTTATAATCATTTTTAACCTTTTAAATGAATAAGCTATATGTTAAATCTTTTTACACTGGATAAGTCTCCCTCTTGATATGCTCATCTCTCAGGAATTCAGGGGTCTGTCTTAATAAAAGCCAGACACCCTTTGGCTCACTCTGAGGGGGGGGGGGGCACCATGCTGTCTTTGTTCAATAAGGCAGACCAGTCATTTTGATTTTAGTTTACTACATGAGGGCTGAATCTTGGAGAAATATGGTAATACTGGGAATGTGTGTATGTATGTAAAAAGGAGGGATTTGAATTGTGATGTATGTATTCTTTGTCTAGCTGGGTGTGACTCTTTTAGAGACCAATCTGTATGAAGAAGAATAACCTGAAGTAAAAATTAATTTTTCTTTCTTAAAGCCTGAGTCTCTTTGGTATTTTTACTTCATCGGTCTTTCTAAACGTAACTGAGTGGAGCTAAATATAGACTGTAGCCCCACAGTTCAATGGAAAAAAAATTCTTGAAATGAAAAATTAATTAATGAGATTTTGACTTCCTTTAGGGATAAACTACATAGTAAGTTTTTAAATGTTTTGGTTTCACTATTCAGTGGTGGCGAACCTTTGGCACTCCAGATGTTATGGACTACAATTCCCATCAGCCCCTTCCAGCATGGCCAATTGGCCATGCTGGAAGGGGCTGATGGGAATTGTAGTCCATAACATCTGGAGTGCCAAAGGTTCGCCACCACGGCACTATATCCACAGAGCAGCTGCAGGGAACACTGTTTTTAAAGCCTGTATGAGCCATTCTCAGCTCAGGATGTCAGCCTAGGAAAGAGGAAGGGCTTTTACCTTGCATCATTTTCCTGAGCCAAAAGAGACCTGCAGGTGGGGATAACTTGCATAGTTTTGGAATACTCTGTGTACATACAGCTCCAAATGAGTACAAAAATCAAGAACATGTCATGTAGTTTGGCCTTAGTCAATCTTGTTGGACTTGTGGGGTAGGGGTTGAGTTGCGTAGCTTTTCTTAGCAGTTCAGCCTCGCCAGTTTTGCTCTGCTGATGCCTAAAGTTTGTTTGTGTTAATTGTATGTTCTAAATCGGGTAGAATACTTTGCATATCTCCACATGCTGGCTGGGAACTGTAGTTAAATGTAGTCAGATCTGAGCATGAATGCTGCCAAAATACTGGCCATGAATGCTATCAAAAACAGCATGTTCACTTGAAATATAGTCAGTTTAAAATGGTGCCCAGCCTTCCCAAATTTTTCTCTGGGGCATACATAATCCCAGTAAGCCAGTAAATTTTGAGCATGTGCCAGAAGTGGCTACCGAAGCCAGATGTTTTGCAGAACGCTGCCAACAATATTGATGCAGATGCACTCAAAATACTGCTTGTTTTAAACTGTGAACAAATGCAATCATATGGAATGCTTGACTTAGGGAAAAATGGTCATTGTACATAAGATGTTGGATTTTTTTAAAAAAACATCTTATTTGCAAAAACGGAATCAGTAAAGTGACCTTACTCATGTAAAGTGTCTTTGTTGGCTTCTCCTCCTCCATCTTAGCTCCATCAGTCACTTGAGGTCCAATTTCAGAACATTTCCACAACAAAGAATGGAAGCCCATAAAGAAATGGCCCTCCTTGCTGGCTCCAAACATTCACAATTTGTATAGATATAAAGGTTCTGTTTTGAATTACTGGCTGCTGACACATCATGCTCCAGCCTACTACTCAGATCTTTGTGCCTGAACACTGTACAGATAGCTGTTCCCTTAATAAAACTACAAGTCTCTAGTAAGTTTCCCAAATTCTAGTCAGGGTAGGAACTCTGGCAGCCGATGTTCAGGGACCATTATTCTATCAGTTCTGCCGCATGGCTAATTGGCCATGCTGGTAGGAGCTGATAGAATTGTGAACCTGGAACATGAGAGCTGCAGGTTCCTACTCCTGCTCTAGAACAGGGGTAGGGAACCTGCGGCTCTCCAGATGTTCAGGAACTACTATTCCCATCAGCCTCTGTCAGCATGGCTAATTGGCCATGCTGGTAGAACTGATAGAATTATATTCTAATTTTTATCGGAAACTACAGAGTTCTCTAAAGATACCCCTTTGTTACTATTGAGTATGTCATCCCTTCAAGCTGTATCTAAAACCAAAACCTGCAGTTCCTTTATACTAAGAGTAGGAGCCAAGAGAAAGGGGTTTCTTTCTTGTATTTAGGGCTTCCCATAGAGAAAAGTTGACTCATTGACACATACATGTATCTCATGCGCACGGTTAAAAAAACATCATTAAGCTCAATTCTTCAAGGGAATTTGGATCTCCAGGATTCACTGGGCTTCCATTTTCAGTGAAATCTTATACATGCTTATTTAGAACGAAGCCTTTTTATGTGCAATGGGGCTTACTCCAAGGTACATAGGACTGCAACCTTAATTAGGAAGTTGCCTGGCCTGGAAGTATAGTTTCTGCATCATACAAAATCAAGAACAAAGTAGGTCAAGATCTCTTAATAGCACTAACTTTGCATATGAAAACTTTCCTACCCTCAAAAAAGAAAATCAAATGAGGAATTGCTACCTTTTATTGCACTGGTAGCTTTCAATACATATAAATGCCATCAGTTCATTAAGAAATTTCAGCATCTCTTCTCTTTACCAAATATCACAGAAAAGGGAAAAGGAAACTACCCAGAAATAACCTGTGAAAATCCATATGGAGAATATAGAAAATGACATTTGAAAAAAGAAGAAATATTATCACTGGTAGAATGTAAATCAACTCTCATTGTCCTTAAAACAGGGCAGAAACCTGACCATAGTATTGCTCAAAGGCAGCTGTAGGAATAAAATTTCCTAAGCATTTGTAGTTGTGTATTCAGACTACAGTGGAAGCTGAACAGACAAATATTTCCCATTGGATGAAATGTTGACTTTATTGATTTCAGTTTCAGTCTTGCAAGCACATATCTGGCAAAAAAAATGGATCTTAAGAGGAAAGGGTTTGTAAAGGGGTCCCTGTTCAGTATATAAATGCATAAACAATAAGTCGTCATGCTATCATGCTGATCCTTCAAAATTTGAAAAATATGGCTTACCCTTTCCCCTTTCTACCACTTTTCTTAATCAGCTTCACCTAACCAATTTTTTCCCAGCCAGAAGTCCCAGTTATTTTTGGTGAGTACTGTGAAAAGTAACTAGAAGATGTGAATACAGAGGAAAAGCACACTTTCGTTTCTACTTTTCTGCTACAAATTCATCACCATCACTAATCACTGTCACCAGTGACTGCGGGTCCTATATTTACCAGTGAACACGGTAGTTGTGCCCTAAAAATCCTGGACATAAATATTTGGCAAGGGAACTTGTATATGTGGTCAAAAGCTTCATGTGGATAGCATCATGGTAAATGTATTTGCTACATTAATATTATACTGTTTTGTCCCAGTTCCTCTAAATTGTCACAGAGAAACAGCAGCCCGATCAACCATAACAAGATTCACATTTCATAATACTTAATTATAGGTAATATGTCCTCGCTCAAAGAAATCAGTTTTGTAGCAAGGCTATCTGCTCCTTCATCATGTATCTTATTCTCATCATAACCCATAGCTGTTTAGAGCCAGGGTTCAATACTCCAACCTGCTAACAGAGCTTTGATGAGGGACTTAAGCATTGGAAATCAATGACAAATGGAAAAACTTATGAGTTATTTGACTGAAAGGATCACGAACTGCAGCAGCAGAGCAGAAATGGAATTCTTGGTGTGGTTATGAAGGGTCTTCTATGTACTTGCAAGCTCTTTCCCTTCCTAAGACTTTAAAAATCAATTTACTGGCTTTTGTGAGCAGCACATTTAGTTTAAAATGTTATGTAGAAAGAAAGCATTCCTAAACTGCTGTGCAGTGCCTTGTACACAAACATTCACTCTCTTTCATTACTTACAATAATTTGATTTCCTGTGTTTACAAGGAGTCAGCCTGCAATATGTGATTTGAGCCATCAGCTGTACCCTGAGTTGCAGAAAGCACATTAGTGCCAGACATTGGGAAAGGGGAGAAGGAGATCAAACAAATTTTTGCCATGACTTTGAGTATTAACAGGTTGTTTGTTGGTTTGGGATTTTTTTCACTTCACAGTACATATGTTGCCAGAAAGAAGAGAACTGAAAGTAATCTGATCAATAGCAATGAATTGTTCTATCTTGCCAATGATTGAAGCCATCTGTGCACAGTCTAAACAGCACTTTGGATTGCTTGTATTTTTCTATATTTACACATATCCTTGAGCCCAGGAAGAGACTGAAGGGCACTAGGTCTTTGGGATCTGGGAGGTTTTTGCCTAGGTCTAAGTGTACATTTTCCTTGAAAGGGCGGTGAAAATGTCATTACTTTGGAAGAAGTAGTTTATTTGGTGCATTGCCAGCTCTAACTAAAACAGTTCTCTGGTTTATTGGACATTGTTTATTTGGGTTACTCATTTGGTGGTCAATTGGTGAATATTGATAAGTGTCCATGACACTTGAACAGCAAGAATCCACAAAACTGGCATATCAGCAATAACTGTCCTACTTGGGAGAAGTCCAAGTCAAGATTCCTCTGAGACAAGAGATTGCACTTAGAGTGCTCCCCATGAAAGAAGACATCCAGTTCCTATGCATTCCCACTTGGATGGTTGTTTACGAGCTGGAGTTTACCTTTTTCTTCTAAGAAAATCCGTGGGGTAGGGGCAAACCAACACTACCAGCTCCGCTTCTTTTGCATGTGGCCCTTTAAGAACCCAGGGAGCTAGCCTTAAACTGACTGCCTCACCACCCTGCCTCTGCTGCCTGACTGGGACAGCCTGCTTGCCCCAGTTCTGCCTTACCCAAGCCAGGACTGTGTGTGTCAACCAGCCTCATGGACAGCAGGATTCGCACTCTGGACAGTTCCATTGTGGAATGGAAAGGGTTACCTTATACTTAAAAAAAAAAGACAGCACCATATAACGATGTGCATTGAAAAGGGAAAGAGGGATTCCATTTGACCACCCCAAAAGGCTATGCTGGGGATCATTGGACCTGCAGGACTGTGATGAGTAGGACAATTGACACAGCAACGCGTGGCCGGGCCCGCTAGTATATAGCTAAATATAATGCTTCATGTTAGAGACTACTTGAAATATCTAGTTTTAAGTATAAAATAGAAAGTATTTGAGAATTACAGCACATGGTCCTTGGCAATACAAACGGGTTATTTCAGAGAAAGGTACTGCTGGGTGTTCCCTGTACTCTTCCAAGATGTTTGAACTGAAATCAGAAGAAAGAAGAAATATGTAAATGTGTGGCATGATCTGTAAGTAGAGATACAGTTTCACACATCATGCAAATGCCCCTGTATATCCCATTGTGGGAATTTGGAGAGGGGGGAGTAATTTTATGGCTATTATGTTGGTTTTTCCACTGGTGAAAAAAGGACCAAAAGGGCTATATTGGTGACTTTATGGATTTATGGATAAAGTTCTCTCCATGCTGCCTAGCCACTTCCTTGTTACAGGATTTTGGTTTGGTTTGTTTAATGAATATACCTATCACAGAATTGGCTCTGTGGTGAGGAAACCTGAGCATCTTATGCAATGTCTACCTATTACAATAGAACCGTGGTGGCGAACCTATGGCACTCCAGATGTTCATGGGCTACAATTCCCATCAGCTCCTGCCAGCATGGCCAATTGACCATGCTGGCAGGGCTGATGGGAATTGTAGTCCATGAACATCTGGAGCGCCATAGGTTTGCCACAACTGTAATAGAATAACCATTGTGGTCATCCATCAAGAAACATTCTCTGTGGTAGAAAAACCTCTTCTAAACAGGGTCTGGCTAGCATCCTGAATGGCATTTTAAAAAAATAGATCTTTGAAGTGCCAGCTTCCTGCAGTACAAGAAACAAGTTCTTTTCTGTAGAATGGCTTGTGGAAAAATAAAAATAGATAAAAGTCGAGTCTAGAGTCAGCAATACAAAGGTTTCAAAAGATTGCTTCAGTGTGCAGTATAAGGCTCATGAAGGCAAAAAGGCATTATAGACTGAGAAAACATCTAACTGAAAAGAACTATATTTGTTCTCTGTCGTGAACCACATGATATTTTCATACATTCGAACACACCTCAGAGCATGGATTCTCAAATGATCAGTAAGGAATGTTTTAATATATGCTTTTTTACACAATTGTTAAAGGTAACTCATAGCTGCCCCGAGCAGACCCTGGTCAGAATAGGGCAGAGTAGAAGCCTAATAAACAAACACGCACATTCATGGTGGACAAAACTGAATTTCAGATCAATTTGTCTCCAGCCTAGGTTTGCCAAACTCCTGGTAACAGCTGGACATTTCCTGCTATTACAATTCATCTCCACGCAACTAAGATCAGATCCCCTGGAGATAATGGGTACTTTGAAGGGTGGGTACTATGCCATTATACCCTATTGGGTCATGACACTTTCCAAACCTCACCCTCCTCAGTTTCCACAACCACCACCCCCAAATCTTCAGGAATTTCCCAAATCAGAGCTCATAAGTTATAACTCTAATCCAGTCTCATTTATAAGGGCCTTTCTTTCTAATTGATTGTGTGTTATTTATAACCCACTTCTTCTGAGTTACAAGAAAATATAAAAGTGATGGGTAAACAGGCACAGAACTATCAACCTAATGCTAAAATACTGAAGACTAATCCAAATAGGACATAGAGGCTGAAGCCCTCTTCTGCCACTCCCTTCCACCACTGGTATTCAGAGGTTTGCTGCTGCTGTGTACGGAGGCCTCCCTCACTTACCATGGCTAGCAGTCTTTGATGGACTTCTCTTCCATGAATCTAATTCCCATTTAAAATTATGTGTACTTGTGTCTGTCTCTGGCCCTTTCCGCATGGGCCATAAACGCCTGCCTCTGGAGGACTGACAAAACACCATCCCTCAGGGGAGCCAAGCTTCACACAGGTGGCACTGCCAAAACGCGATGAAGGGGTGAGCCTGGCTCCCCTCCCCCTCCTCCCAGGGTGGCGTCAGGCCAGCTCCTCCAAAATCCCTCCCTCCTGGAGGGAGGTTTTGGAGAACAGCTTATTCCCGGCGCAAGAGCATGATTAACGCACTCACTGGAAGAGCCTCGCTCGCCTGCTGTCATCAAGCCCCTTGCGTGAGCCTCCTACAAGACCCTCCCTCGCTGTCCCTCTCCACGACCCCTGGAAGGTCGGAGGGCAGCGTGGGCGCTTAGTCTGGCCTGAGTGGGGCAGGCAGGGCTTACTTCTGAGGGCTACTTCCGAGGTGAAGATGAGGAAGAGGGACCAGGGGAAGAGGTGGCCCGTGCATGGAGCCGCCTCTCTCACATGCGCCGGTCTCTTGAGGGCAGCTCACACGCTGTCTCTTGAACGCCCCCCCCCCTCTGCAACACCAGCAGAATTCCCTGCTCTGCAGGGGCATCCACATGGCCCCTGCGGAAAGGGCCTCTGTCTCCCCTGGCAGTGAATTCCACATTAATTACTCATTGCTGAAATAAGTATTTCCTTCTTTCTGTTCGGAACCTATTTCCCAGCATTGGGTATTCCCAAATTCTGATATTAACAGAAGAGGGAGGAAAAGCTTCTTCTATTCACTTTTCCCTCTTAGCTGTCTTTTTTGAGACTGAAAAGTCTCCGACTTTCCAGACTTTTCTCATAGGAAATGTGCTCCAGCTCTCTAATCATTCCTCCTTTGTACCTTTTCCAGTTCTGCAGTGTCCTTTTTGAGATGTAAGGACCAGAACTGCACACAGTGTTCCAAGTGAAGCCACACCATTACAATATTAGACATGTTATTTTAAGTTCCTTTTTAAATAATTTCTAACATGGAGTTTGCCTTTTTCACTGTTTTCACAAACTGGGTTAACATTTTCATTTAGCTTTCCATCAAAACCTCTATATCACTTTAAGTATATCTATATTGTCTAGTTATGTGAAGATATGATTTCAATTTACATTTTCCATTTGACCATGGGCTCTAGACACTGATTTAGGGCACATAGCTGCACCTGGAATTTTTTTAATAATGATTTCTATTAAATCCTTAACAACTACACACCACAACTAAAACAGAACACTCTAAAACTCTACAGTGAACCAGTCACTCTAACATTAGCTTTGGGCTGATCTGTCATCAATATGCCGATGACACTCAGCTCATTCTGTTGATGGAGGGGCCTCTGCATTTTCAGCATTTTCAGCATTGTTTGGAGGTGGTTGCTGGTTGGTTGAAGCAGAGCAGGTTAAAACTTAACCCATTGAAGACAGAGGTCCTTTGGCTGAGTCATGGTGAGGAGTTTAGGGATTTTCAGCCGCCGGTATTGGAAGGGGTCTCTTTGGTCCCAAACTCTTCAGCCCGCAACCTGGGGGTCCACCTGGATTCATCTCTCTCTGTGGAGACCCAGGTGGCCCATGTTACCCAGGTTACCTTTTTCCACCTTCACCAGGCCCGGTGGATGGTCCCCTGCCTCTCCCAGGCTGACCTGGCCATGGTGATCCCTGCAACAGTCATCTCCAGGCTAGACTATTGTAATTTGGTCTATGCAGGCCTTCCCTTGTGGCTGATCCGGAAACTGAAGCTGGTCCAGTATGTGAGAAAAAAACCAAGCCTTGAGTCACTACAGATCAGTTCCAATGGCTCTGAATAGGGAACAACAAAACTACACAGTACAATGCTCCACAAATTATCATAAAAAAGAACTCACCCAATGAAAAGTAATAATGAAAAGACAGAAGATATAAACTGCAATCATTCCAAGAAGAGGATGAAAACCAGATAGATGGATCACAATCTGTGTTTCTGTACCAAGAAGCCTGGCTAGCCCTTTTCATGCAGGGATTTGGGGCCACTCACCCAGAGGTGGGATCCAGCAGGTTCTCACCAGTTCCCGAGAGTGGGTTACTAATTATTTGTGTGTGCCCGAGAGGGGGTTACTAATTGGGTCTGCTTTTCCATTAGAAATTCCATTAGGTCCAAAAATCATAAAGTCCTATTGTTTCCTATGTGGCTGGTTAGCGAAGGTAGAAAACGGGATAGTTCTCCCTGTTGGGCTGTTTTAAAAACATGTTTTAGAAATATGGTAAAGTTCCGTGTTTAAGGAAAGTATCCTTCTTTTGATTTCTAGAAACAAAATTAAGTATTTGAAAGTATCAAGTATTTTGACAGGCAATTCAATTAGAGGAGAAGTAGTTGTTTCTGTTGGCAGTAGACGATAGGACTTGCTATAATGAGTTTAAATTATGGACAGAAAGATACCAGCTAGAAATTAGGAACTTTTTTGTTACAGTAGGAGGTTTTACAGTAACAGAGAAATTCATTCATGCCCAGCCCCCTGGAATGCCGAGCACCCCCATCATACCCTATCCAAGCCCCATTGGCTTCGCCACTGTTTGAATCCCACCACCATGGGAACCTGTTACTAAAATTTTTTTGGATCCTACCACTGGGAATACTCACCCAGAGGTGGAATCCAGCAGGTTCTCAACCAGTTCCCCGAGTATTAATTCATTTTGTGTGTGCCCCAGGGGGTTACCACTTGGGTCTGCTTTTCCATTAATAGAAATTCCATTAGGGTCCAAAATCATAAAAGTCCCTATTGTTTCATATGCGGCTGGTTAGCTTAAGGTAGAAAACGGGATAGTTCTCCTGTTACTGTTTTAAAACATGTTTTAGAAATATGGTAAAGTTCCGTGTTTAAGGAAAGTATCCTTCTTTTGATTTCTAGAAACAAAATTAAGTATTTGAAAGTATCAAGTATTTGACAGGCAGTCAATTAGAGGAGAAGTAGTTGTTTCTGTTGGCAGTAGGCTGACAGGACTTGCTATAATGAGTTTAAATTATGGACAGAAAGATACCAGCTAGAAATTAGGAACTTTTTTGTTACAGTAAGAGTTTTTTACAGTAACAGAGAAATTATTCATGCCCCTGGAACGTCTCCGGCCAACTCCATCACATGTCTCCATCCAAGCCCCATTGGCGCTACGCCACTGTTTGAATCCCACCACCATGGGAACCTGTTACTAAAATTTTTGGATCCTACCACTGCACTCACCCCATCTAATATAGGAATTTGGGGCATTTCAGAGTTCACCTTTTGTGAGATCCTTTCCTGTTTTCTCTTTCTCTTGCTTCTTTCTGCCATTTTTTCCTCTAGTACTATGTGTTTTAGGAATATGTTCAATTTCCCTATCGAAAACAAAAACAAAAAAATAATCCCCAAGAAGGTAAGGGAAAAGGCTAGTCAAGGATGCCTTGACAACAATTTTTCTAGACACAGAAAATATTGGCATGCATATAGAATTACTCCAGTATGTGAACACATCTGAAGTTGTATAGGCCAAGTTTACTATCTTGTCTACTGTTGGTGATAACTAGGTCACATCAATCATGCAAAGCTAGTCTGAGGAGGATTTCCTTTGACTGAAGAACAAATTCAGTTCTGAGGAGGAAAACTGTAGCAGAGCCATTTTTCCTTGGTTCTCAAAATGCTTACTAAAATGACCAAATCATATATCAATGGGTTTACAAAGGTATTAATTCTTAATTGCCACCAATTAAAGAAATTATATCTATTCCTAAAATGAATGCACCAAAAACATTCAAACATAATCATCTATACTGGTTCAAAATCAAAATGAGATTAAGCATCTTCTTTGTGTTTATTCTTCCAAAAAGTTATGAAAAAGTCTATCTTTCAAAAAACTTCAGATACAAAAATCTTAGTAGTATTCTTAAAAGTGAGTCTTTTCAGTAAGTCATAATGGCAGTGATAAGCTAAAAGTTTTTCTTTCTCATGGCAGAAAGTCCTCTTGTCTTGAGTAGGCCAGAACAGCTTTTTCTGTGAGCTTTCAAGTGTCCACCAAAGTTGCCTCAGGGAGCTGCCCTATTGATTGGAAGACTATGTGAGCATGGAGGGGGAAAGTGCACATGTAGAAGTACAGTATAACTTAGCAGGGTCTGGGAACTTAAGGAAAGTCACCCTCTCCTTTTGCTAGCAAAAATATCTCATAGTCATACTAACTGACAAACCGTTTCCTCCAGCAAATCTCATAAAATCTGCACACAGACAGACAGACAGACAGACAGACAGACAGACAGACAGACAGACAGACAGACAGACAGACAGACAGATAGATAGATAGATAGATAGATAGATAGATAGATAGATAGATAGATAGATAGATAGATAGATAGATAGATAGAGTTTCATAAATATTCTTATGAATGATCTATAATACTAAATCTGCAAGATAGGATCAGTCTGTGGCTGACAGTGATAAATTCAGATATGTCTTTTTCAGCTCAATTGTACTTAGTACAATTTTTAAATAGCTCCAAGGAGGCTTTTTACTGGGATCCAGACTGTTTGTTGTGCTGTGACGTTACTTTCAAGTACAAATGTTTCCTGTAGTTTTGTCCTATAAGGTTTTTGTTAAAATGCCATAGGTATTTTCTGGCATCACCAACTGCTGACCCCTTGATTTTCTGGAGAAGATGCTGTATGTTCTTATAATGATTATCTTAATCTTTAAAACACTAGGGCCGTTTCCGCACGGCCTCCAGTCGCCCCCACGCCGCCAAGAGTTCTGGCGGCGTATGAGTTCGCATCTAAAGCTGCGAAAGCAGTATGCCGAGTGTCGAGCGGTTCAAGACGAGCCGCTCTTCGCTTGACCATCGTTGCCTTGTTGCTGCCGTCCGCTTATTTCGCCTCCGGACTCTGGAGGTCGGAGGATGTGGGCGGGCTGCTTAATACTACAGGCGCATCTACTCAGGGACAATCGCGGAGCGGGTGGAGATAGATGCCGGCGCTGTTCGCATCAAGGCCGCTGGAAGACGCTTCTAAAATACCAACCCTTAAAGTGGTTATTGTTTAGGCGCCTGACGCCTGGGGAGGGAAGTAGGATTAACGCCGCTGCTGCGCGTGAAGCGGCGTCGAAGTAACGGCGCGCCTAGGGCTTACTGCCTCTGGTTGCCGGTTAATGGGCCGGGCGTGAAACGGCCTGTGCCACGCTGAGAACGCCTGCGCTTCCAGCCTGGAGGCCAAGCAGGAGGCTGAGGCTTACCTCCTCCCGCCGATAGGCACGGGTCGCGTCGTTATCGCGATGAATTCTGGCAGCCTTTAAAAGGCCAAGGCCGGGCGGGCTGGGCCCAGATCGCTTTAAGGGAGATCGCTTTGTTTCGCGCTTTATATAACGCCGAGACTCTCAGGGTTTCACCCTCCCCACTACCGACAGCGCTAGGCTGCCACGGGTTTGCGCGCCGCCTTGGCTGGAAAGCGGTACTGGGTTTATCTTCCTTCTCGCTTCAGGCAGGCGGGAGATACGGCGCTATATTTCATCGAGGTTACCGGAGCCCCACCGGTCCGGGCCTCGACGCATCGTGGCGTCGCTATTGCCGGCCGGGAGAGGCTTGCAGGATATTTCCAGGGCTTCGGCCGCCAGGGCGGCCCGCTGCATTGCCCGGCCCCTGAGGTTGCCCACGCATGGTAGCCAGCGCCAGTTTTGCCTCTTTGCTGCTCGTGGAGTCTCCCGGCACTAGAAAACGCTTCCTGAGTGACCTGGGCGCCTGTTTTGCTAGAACGCAGGGGTCGGGCTACATTGTCCTTCCCCTTTGGGACTACTTGGGGCTGCCCGCTGGACCGGGCAGTTTGGTGAGCTCATAGTGACAATCTTTAGGCCAGCATCGCGACGCAGGCAGCAAGCGGGCGGCTATTTTGTCCCCTTCCGTGGAGGACTGGTACATGTCGGCTTTGATATTCTTCAGATAGCTTAAGGCCCTTAAAGGCAGCGCCATTTTTGAAAATTCTTGGGCTGCTTTTACAGGCTGCTACAAAGTCCAATCGCTGGGTGTGATTTCTTTTAGGCACTTTAACTTGCAAGAACTTGCACTTGTGTCAAACTGAATATACATATATATAGTCATAGATATATATATAAAAAAGGGACAAACAGCAAACAAGGCAGAGAGAGCTGTTTCTTTGAATTAACAAAGCAATTTTGGTTTAGTGATAGTCAGGGCCATGGGCATCGGGGCTCAAAGGCACAAAGAAAGAGAGGCAAGGAAGGGTGGCCAAACCATGCCACTCAGGCCTTCAGAACAGGGCAGGTGGGGCCCACCTCCTCCGAATTTGAGTCAGCCGCGCCACACCTGATTGTGGAGTTGGCCGCTTTTTTTACTCCAACAGGTAATCCCTCCTCTTTCCAGCTTAGGGCTTGCCATGCCTGTGGAGCACTCCATAGACCGCCAGAGGCCGAAGATTTCTCGAGCAGGGGTCCGGCATAGAGTTGGGGCAGCTTTGGGCTCGGAACTCCAGGCCCGCCTCGGCCTCCTATTCGGACCGATGAATAGTCCCTCTTGTGCTCATGCCTCCTCATGGCCAAAGTGGGCTGCCCATATCTGGAAACTCTGTTTTATGCTATATACTTATCCATATTCTCCTGTGATATGGGCATGAATGTTAACCCTGGTAAGGGATGGCCAGGCCACCAACTCCTGGTGTTGGGCAATGGCCAGGAGGTTCTCATGTGGGGAACCAGCCCCTTTATTTTGGCCTCTCTGCTCAAAGTTCTTCAGTAGTCAGTTTAGGGGAACGCGAGGTCCAACAGCTTCTGTCCTCTGCCACCAATTTTGGGGACTCAGGTCCATCAGAGCTTGGGTTGCCAGGCACCGAGCTGCGGGTTCCTCGGGACCCCAGCTGTCCCAAATAGTTCGTGGTCCAGAGCCGACGACTGGGGATTGTACACTGCCTGGACCAACGGGCAGTGTTGAAGCTGCAGTGGCACTCTGCCAGCCAGTTCGCCGGGCCAGAGCCAGAACCAGACGGAGGGGGGTGGCCTCGTCAAGGCTTAGATCTTCTCGGCGGTGTCTTCCTAGCTCATCCCTGCCTGGTGAGTCTACAGATGAGACCGCCCCAAGGCTGGAGATTACTGGGAAAGAGGGAGAAGGTGCCAGCTCTTCCCCTTTGGATTACTCAGAGGAGAAAAGGGGAGCTGGCAGTGGAGGACGGTGACGGAACTTAGGGGTTTAGTTTTGCTCTGCATAGACCCTGGGACCCCCCCCAGGTTCCCATTTGCCGAGGAAGTTCAGTAGAACGGCCTCCGATGGGTACTATGATATCTTCACTGTTCCCATGCCGAAGAGGATCCAGAAGAGATAGGTCTCTATTAGTTGAAGAGAAGAGAACTGGAAAGAGCTGAGCGCTCCTTCGACAACCGGCTGAAAAGGGTTCGCTGGAATATATAGTTCTGATAGGAGCTGCTTACCCAATTAAGGGCTTGCATCTGTCTGTTCACTGGCTAATAAGTTTTGAGGGCACCATCCCTATCAGGGGATGCTGCTGCTATCAAGTACTTATGAGGCATTCCGCAAGAGTGCCTCACATCGTCCGGGACGCAGGCGATTCTGAATACACGAATCAGACGGGATGACAAATGTAATTAAACCAAGGCCATCTGGTGCTACTAAGGGCCAACTGGGGCTGATGGGCTGGCAGTGGAGTTTAGTCAGCGGGACCTACCGCTTTGCTGGGCCTTAACCAAGGCTCCCGTGAGGGATAAATGTAGGTTCGGAAAGCACGCTGTTCTCGCTGCTTTGGGGCCCACACCAGAGTACAATGCCCGCAACTGGCTTCCGGCTCTTTTCGACGCGGGCCTGTCCCTGGTCTTCGCAACCTTAAGAAGGACGGTGGCAGCCAGGGAGTGATCATTATTCCCCGTCCAGAAGGCCCAAGAAGTCCGGAGGTTCTGGTAGAGTTCGGCAGTAACCCTTATGCCAATGGCTGGACAGGTATCCGTGGTCGGAAGACGACAGCACTTAAAGGAGGGATTTCAATTTGGTTTTCACATCCCATTTTAGGGTGTAGGGTGGCAAACTCCCAGCTCCCAATTGCAAAAGAATGCTTACGGGCAGAATTGTGCGTCCCTTTGGTAATGTTCTCCAGCATCTAACCTCCTGGCTTCCCATTGGGTAGTACCAAAAAGCGTCCCCCCGGGGAGTATAGGATGATACAACATTTGTCCTACCCTCGCGAGGGGGGGTCGGTGAACTACTTCATCAATTCCAGGCATCTGCTCTGTTCGGTATGCCAATGGATGAAGCAGTGAGTTCCCATCCGGGAGGTGGGAACTGCCTCGATGTTGGCAAATGTGACATACAGTCAGCTCGGCTCCGCTGCCCATACACCCCAAGGACTTCAACTGTTAGGTTTTCAATTTGAAGGACATTATGGCGTCGATAAAATGCATGCCCATGGGTTGCTCTATAGCTTGTGCAGCCTTGAAAATTTAGCACCTTTTGAATGGGTACCGCGATCGCGATGCCATCACGAAGTCACTCATTATCTGATGATTTTTTGTTTGTAGGTGCAGCTGTATTCTGACGAATAAAGCGGCGATGTTGTCAGCATTTGTAGTCTTGGCGTGTTTTGGGGTTCCTTACGTCGACGACAAGACTGGGAAGGGACTCCGTGTCTTGTTTAACCTACTTAGGAATTCAATTGGACACGGTGGCAGAAACATTCTCCCGCCCTCTACATGTTGACAACATTACGCGGCTTACTGGATCGCACACCTGTGCAAAAGAAAATGCAAGGTTGGCGGGAAATACTGAGTCCCCGCTTGGGGCACCTATAACTTTGCCTTGCAGGGTTGTCTCCGGGAAGGGCTTTTTTGTCTCGGCCGCTAAGGTCCCCATGGCCGGGCTATTCAGTTCCCCATCATCATGTCAGGAGTTACTTCTGGTCTTCGCCAAGACTTAGGGTATGGTTACGCTTTCTGGAGCCGCTATAACGGAGTTTCCTTTTGGCAAGTTTCTTGGGAGCTGCAGGATAAGCCTTCAAGTTCACACCGATGCAGCTGGGTCTGGATAGGCTTTGGTATTTATTTCCAGGGGCCAGTGGTGTGCAGGGGAGGGCCATAGCGTGGTCTCAGACCGGAAATTTTGAGGACATGACTTTCCTGAGTTGTTCCCCAGGAGCGGGCGGTTCAAGACCTGGAAGCATGTGTTTTCGCGACCATGCAGTTAAGTTCTGGTGTGACAACCAGGTTGTGGTCACAATTGCAAAATCGGCCAGTCCAGCCCGGCCAGGAGCTGGGTGATCTGCCGCTAGTAAGGGAATTTGCTTAATGGTTTACCTGATTAATAACATCTCGCTTAAAGCTGTTTTCTTGCCAGGTATAACTAACAATATAGCTGACGCTTTGTCTCGCCGGTTGTGGTCAGCCGCTGGCTCACACTAGCTCCCGAGCCAGCCACTTTCCTCGAGAGGTGTCCCCACCATCTGTAGGCGCCTTTGAGGCAGTCATCAGCCGCGGTGTCTTGCAGTCACTACTCCAGAAGCACCAGCTGCGTATGAAGGCCCTCCTGAGCATCTTGCTTTACTTTTCGCGGCTTCCATCGCATGCAGCCTGTTCGACGAGGGTTTGCTAAGCGATTTGGTGCCCGGTATTTGGTTGACTTGAGGGACCGCCAATTACGCTGCCAGGGACTATTAAGGGGTCCATTTAGCTGACCATTTCCTTTTCAGCCAGGCCAGTTCTGGGGATCACTGACCACTCCGGCGCTGCTTCGGGCTAGAAGGCGAGCAGTGGCCGGTGGCAAAGCGCTTCCTGTGAGACCGCGAAGATAGTAGGCCCCATCACCAAAGGAGCTCCTTGGAACTTTTACTTAACGCCACAGAACGTCTGTCGACTCCTGCCTATGAAGTCTGCCACTGTTCCAGGCCTTGTTTACCTTTTGGCTTTTTATGGGCCTTTCGATTGTAGTGAGCTGAGTGGTTCCGCCCACCACATCATTGGCCTTCTAAAAGGCTCTGCAAAGGGCTGATGTGTCCATGGGTCAGATAGGAACTTTACTCATATGGTTGGCGGGTCCAAGACCGACCAGCGCGCCGCCGAGGAACGCAGAGGACATTGGCCCCTCACCATTAGGCACCCTGTCCGGTCGCTAGGATAGCTGCGTTTTAAGCTGTCCACGCTCTGGCAGAGGCATAGGAGTCCCCTGTTTATCCACAACGATGGAGCATCCGAGTGTCCAGATTTCAGATTCACGGGCTGTGTTAATGGCTGTATTTACAATTTTAGGACTCCCAGCAGAGCAGTTCGGCAGCTACCACGTCTCAAGAGGGACACCCGGTAACCCAAATTCAGGGCTTTAGGGCCGCTGGAGATCTTTAGCTTATTGTGTTTATAGTCCGCCCTACCCTTCTGTAACTTTGTTTCTCTTTATAGTTCCGTTGGCCTTCGTCGTTACCTTGTTTGGATGGTTGGCCACAGCATTGTTTACTGGAGCACTGGGCTGCTATGGCCAAGCGTCGGGCTTGGGACAACACCTTGGACTGGACACCTCCTGGACATTCACCAAGCTACAGGCGCAGGTATCGCGGTGGTCTTCTGCTCTTCTCGAAAGTTCTGCGGAACTTCGGTGCTTCAGCCTGGCTTCTCCCAGACGCTAAGTAAGTTCTTCAGCTGGGGAAAATGACATTCGGCTTTCAAGGGAGTAAGCGTTGCAGAAACGCCAAGGCGAGGGAAGACTTTACAGTTAGCTTCGTCGCAAGATGCCGAAATCCAGGCTGTTCTGGTCGTGCTTGCTGAGCGTGGAGTACTGGAGAACTTGGCCGTTGGCTCCGGGCCAGAGCTAACAAAAAGTCCAGGAGTCCAAAGCTTTATTCTGGGTCCGCGAGCCCCGTTTCGCTGGTGAATTTCGGGAGCATGTGGGAGGGATGTTATTCCCCATGTTGATTTGTCTCATGCTCTGCCAGCATTGTTTTGCCCGACGGAGTCCACTTATCGGATTGGGGCCAGGACATCTGGTTGCGATCCATGTCCGCCTATGCTCTGGGTTGGAGGGCTTCGCTGCCCGCCGCATTGAGCTGGTCAAATCCCGCTCTGCTCTGTTGCAGTGACTTCGCGGCACGCACTGAGCTGTGGTGACCCAGGGCTGCAGAAATTGTGCTTTCAGCGGAAGCTGTTGTTGACAGCCCTGCGGTGGCTGTAGGGCATAAGAGCACATCCTATTTCAGGGAAGGCAGAAGCTTGCATGCCGGGACCTTCCCACCTCGGGGGCCTCCTTATGAGGTCCGTGGTGGCGAGCAGAGCTCTCGAAAAGCCAAGCCTGGGGCTGGCGCTGAGAGCTTCGCTACTTCGGCAGGGAGAGTGTCACAAATTAGGTTTAAGGCCCTTTGTGGCACCTAGTAACTTCCTGTCTCCGCTTCCTCGGGGGGGATGTGCCAGACAGGGGTTCTGTCCCAGAGCCCTAAGGTCAGCTTAGGCTGCCCCATAAACCAGGTTCAGCGGTTTAAGTTACCTCCAGCCGGATGTGCTCTGGCATGCTTCGCCCCAGCTTCAAGGTTTCTTGGTTGCGTGTTAAATACAAATTTTGGGCTGGGCGGCCGCATTTCTATTCCAACAAGTTGTGTTAGTATTCTTTTCGACGCAAATGAGTCTCCAAACATCCTCGGACGATCGCTACCAGGCTTCAGCCCGGGAGCGCTTCAAGCAAGT
Organism: Sphaerodactylus townsendi; assembly: GCF_021028975.2. Taxonomy (NCBI): domain Eukaryota; kingdom Metazoa; phylum Chordata; class Lepidosauria; order Squamata; family Sphaerodactylidae; genus Sphaerodactylus; species Sphaerodactylus townsendi. Next base: position 150,468,932 of record NC_059425.1, on the reverse strand, counting down.
GGGAGGGATCATTGAGGCTTCTACCTCCTGCCCGGCTTTATGAAGTCCGCGTGGCTGGGTGCCGCATCGCGATAATTCTGCGCCTCTAATAGCAAAGGCTGCGCGCCGGGCGGGGTTGGGCCTGCTTTCAAGCCAGATCGCTTTAAGGCCCCTCCCTCCCCGGTCCCAATTGGAAGGGGGGGTTTTTTTTGAGGGTTGTTCCATATTGTTTATGTTTGTACGCAGTTCACTGGGCTGGGAAAGGCGCAAGAGCGCCATCCCTATTTGGGAAGGCAGAAGCTTGCATGTCGACCTTCCCACCTGAGGGGAGCGCTCCTTTATGAGGAGTCCAATGGTATGGCGGTAGAGCTCGAAAAGCCAAGCCCGGGGGGCTGCGCTTGAGAGCTCAAGCTGTCCGACGGGGAGGGTGTCAACAAATTGGGTTTAAGGCCCTTGTACACCTAGTAACTTCCTGTTCCGGGTTCCCTCAGGGGGATGTGCCGGATACAGGGAGTTCTGTCCGAAGGGCCCATAGGTCAGCTACGCTGCCCTATAACCAGAGTTCAGCGGTTTGCTACCTGGGGGCCAGGATGTGCTCTGGTATGCTCGCCCAGCTTCAAGGTTTCTTGGTTATGTGTTAAATAAATTTTGGGCTGCGGCCGATTTCTATTCCAACAAGTTGTGTTAGTATTCTTTCTGACGAAATGAGTCTCCAAACATCCCCATGCAAACAGTGATGTCTGTAGAACTGCCTTTGGGAGGGAAATGAGAAATTGATACATTTGATCACAATCTGGAGTTCTAAAGCAGTCTGGATCTTTCTGCTTACATTTCACTTTCATTTCAGTCACTTTTTATACTGGCTAACATATTACAACTTCTGAATGACTTGGATAGTTGAACAGCACATTGTTCTTTTTGAAATTACAGATTTTACTACAGAAACTGCACATTTTGTGACAATACAGGGTACTTTCAGGACAAGAGTCCTCGGCAACAAAGAACTCTTTTTTTGTCTCTTGCTACAGCAGAACTACAGAAGCAAAAAAGAATCATGTTAAATGAAAGGAAAGAGACTGTGACATGGAGTTCATTTTTTTTTGGCAACAAATGAATCATAAAAATGAGGAAAGGGGGGAAAATCCATGTAATTAATAAGACAGACAGATATCTGTGTTCTATTCATTGGTATAAGTCTGACCCTATAATGTTCTGGCCAGTAGATTGCCTGCAACCAAATAAAAATTGTTAGAAGAGATGGTTTTTATATCACACTTTTCTCTACCTTTAAGAAATCTCAACCGGGCTTACAATTATCTTCCTTTTCCATTCCCACAAGCGATATCTGGTGAGGTAGGTGGGGCTAAGAAAAAACTGGAACTAGCCCAAAGTCAACAAGCAGGCTTCATGTGGAGGAGTGGGAAAACAAACCCAGTTCACCAGATTAGAATTGACCACTCAAGTAAAGGAGTGGAGGATCAAACCCATTTATCCAGATTACAATCCACTGATCTTAACCACTGTGACCTGCTGGCAATGTTGCCTAATGCTAGCTCAGACTTTGGAGCTGCAGGGTAGGGCAGTAAAGTCAGCATAGGATTAGATAGAATACTCTCTAACCTTTTTTTTTTTTTGGCAATTCCTGCTTTGTTTTCCAAATGCCACTTTTAGGGGATCTTTCTTTCTGGTCATCCTCTCTCCTGTCTCTCCCCTTGTCCACCATGAGAGCTAGACATGTGCTCCAAAATCCCTCTTCATCCTAGCTTAGATAAATAGCTAGAAATCTTTATTATTCAGCAGGGAGTTCTCTTACAATAAAGAACTTCTATTTTTTTCCCTAAGTAACAAGTGCAAACTTATTCCTCAAACAGCCAAACTATAGAACTCACTTGTGGTTTCATAAATGCTATGAGACCTTAGAAAGAGGAGGCTATAAGCAAGGCCATCTCTAGACATATTATTGTGGGTTTTCCGGGTTTTATTTTAGCTTCAAACATTTCACTCACATCTTTGGCTGGTTTCTTCAGAGGTACCTCACAGTAATATGTTTCTCTTTGTGGCAGAGTATGTAGTGAACAGAACACTTCATACTGTGCCATGGAAAGAAACACTGAAGATACCAGCCATAGATGCAGGGAAAACATTAGGAGCTAAAACTTCCAGACCACGGCCACACATCCCAGAAACCCAAAACAGCCAGTTAATTCTAGCCATGAAAAACTCTTTCCAGATTTTTGGTGGGCAGAGAACACCTGTGGGCCTCCAAAATCCATCATCCAGAAAATCCCACAGGAACAGACCTCTGGAGGCAATTAGGCACAGTTCTTCCACTCGCTTGCCTCCCTGCCAATCTTTTGCCCTTGTTCACATGCCCAGTTCACATGCCCAGTTCACATGCACCATGACTTGAGTATAAGTCTCATTGAATTCAGTGAGTCTCACGTTGGAGTAAGCATGCATAGAAATAGGCCATGCCTCACCTGTGTGCTTGCCTGTCTGCCTTGCCCACCCACCTAATGAGCACACACACACACCCATTCTACTAGTAAGGCAGCTCGCTAGGTGCCAACTGATCTCCTGTTGTTCACTTGGTGACAATGGCAAAGGCAATTACATGACACTGCTGACACTCCACACTTCATGCACAGTTTTTTGTTTCTGCAATGGCAGCAAGGCAGCACATGAGGCTGGGCTTAGTGGCACCACTTCTTCCACTGTCATGTATGCCAACAAATGAAGAGGCAGGTTGGCAGCTGCGGGCCCAATGAGGAGCTGTGGGCCTTCTTTGGCAGCTGCACCATTTCACTGATCCTGACACAGTTCTGGTTATCAGGGGTATCTATACTATCTAGCATTGTTTTTCTTGTTTCCAGCTAGCTACCTATCATCTAGCCATCTCCCTGCGCTCCTCCCTCAATATGCTCTGACATTCTACTGTGATCAAGAAAGAAAGCCTGTGGCATAATTATGCAGATTGGGGCTTGGGGGATGACTAGAATCCCCCTGCTTACCACTGAACTTTTATGAATGACAGTAAAGTTACAGAATGTTTGGATTGTGATCTGAGAGACATCATTTGGATTCCTGCAGTCAGAATGCTTTTCTCATTATCACGGAATGGTCACTCCTAGTCTTACAAACCTCACAAGGTTGTGAGAAGATTGTATCATGTCTGCCCCCTTGAACTCCTTGGAAGATGGGTGTGACAAAAGCATTCTAGTTAAACAGTAAATGAGTTGCATGGTTGAGAAGAGGTAGAAGCTGCCTCTGACTTCAGATCCTGTGACCACCAAGGTAAGAGAGGTTTAATGCCCATACCTGGCACAGTAACATAGCTTTTGGTTTGGGAGATGAAAAGCACTCATTCCTTTTTCTTCCAGGCCCTGATTTTTGGTTCTGGAAGACAGGGAGCATCATTAAAGAAAGCAAATTTGGGTCTGTTCCTTTATCTCCATGGCTATAGTAATGAATGGAAGATAGAAAGGGTTAAGGTTGGTGGAAGGAGAAGAGTTACCCAATGGTGCTTTCTCCACAACACAGCTAAAACATTTTGAGAACATTTTAAAAAGCGTTTTGGGGAGGAACTCTGCACAGCCCCCCCCCCCCTCACAAATGTCCTCAGGATGTTTAATTGAAGCTCAACCCTTTTGAGTTTTTGTGTTTGTTTAGAAAACACTAAACTAGCAATCTTTTTTATTTTTCAAGAGGTAGCTTCAAATCAATCTCCCTGAATTTTTAAAAAAAACAAGTTAACATGTTGCCGTAATTGGCAGGAGAAGCTGAGTCCATGCATATACTTTATTCATGGAAAAGGTCCCCAACCGCAATGTCAGCCCAGCAAACATCCCAGAGAACTTCGCCAAATAGCGGGCAGTTCGGAGAATTCAAGCTACAAAAGTTGGTGGCTGGGAGAAAATTAAAGCGAGAGCTTGCAGATTAGGCAAGAGAAAAACCTACTGTTTCTTCAAACAGTCTATTTGTCTATGCTACCTTGAAGAAAAATGAGGATATACTTTTTAAAAGAGAACCTATTCTTTCCCTCTTCCCTGGCTGCCAATTATGACAGGACTTTTGCTGGTGAATAGCAATGGTGGGTTGCTGTGGCGGTAGTGGTGATGATGATGATGATGATGATGATGATGATGATGATGATGATGATGATGATGATGATGATGATGATGATGATGATGATGATGATGATGATGATGATGATGATGATGATGATGATAGTAAGAATATTAGCAGAACCACATTGCCTTGAAAAAATGTGTTTGGAAAGGACGATTGCAGGTTTAATTGATAAATATTGCTGTAGGGAAGGAGATATAGCAGCACACTTTGCCTCCTGGACATTAACATTAGTGGCAAATAAACACAGTCCAGTCATCTCTCCCATTGCAGCCAAATGTGATGAAACTGAACTTCTCATCAACTATGTGCAGCTGAGGCAGTGGACAAGATCAGCCCTTCATGAGTCCTTTGGATTATTACAATTATTGTCACCGTATGATTCCTATGTGTACATTGTACTGATGTTAACAACGCCATTATGTTTTAAAAGCTGTTGACTTCTCTGTGGTTTCCTGCTATTTTCAGTGCTGAACGCCTGACTGATACCTCTAAAATTATAGGTAACAGAAGGCAGATAGCAGCCTTGAAACTTTATAGAGGCAAGCAGATTACTTAACTGTCTGTCTGTGCCAACACAAGTATTTGTCATACTTCTTGCTTATTACTGAAGCAAAGTGCCACCAATGAGAGAAGAGCCAGAGATATTTAGAAACTGGCAACATGAACCAGCTAGAATACCCCTCTGGGCTGTCTGCAGCAACACTTTGAAACTTCCAGCAAATGATCAAAGGGACAGCCGATTGGCTTAGAGTGAGTGCGGCAACTGATAAACACCTAAAACTGTGGACTCGGCAAGCTGCACAAATTGGGAAATGGCTTGCTTCACAGCAGATGCAGGGGGAATGTACCTTGTGCAATGTGCTTATGCGGGATAATATATTTAATGCATGTTTTCTCTAGCTTAGTTCTCTCTGGGGCATGGTTTGTTATTGGGTTGAAGAGTGACACTTCATAAATAAAATTGGATGGGACAACGAGAACGTATGGCATGAAATGGAAATGCAAACAGCAAGCGTTGGATCTGTTTAATGATTTGAAATAATGGTAACAGAACTAGGCTAAGGACAGAAACATATCCCTATCATTTTCTCTAATGATCTTTTAAAAATAATTACCATTTTATTACTATCTATTGTCTGCATAAAATAGCACATTGAATTGTGTTTGAAGAAATGAGGTTTGACAACAGAAAGCGTTAGTAACACATGATTTTGCTTGCTAATCTAGAGATACATGTGTTTCTGCACACACCTCTGTAACTGAAAAGAGAATCACAGCACAGCCAGTGGTTATTTCCAGTTCCCGGCCTGACTCAACAATGCGTATAAAATTCTGTGCTGGCCAGTGGGCTCTTTACTCTCACTCTTCATGTGTGGAATGCTTCATTTTCTATTTTTGCAGCTCCTTCTGACCCCTGGAAAGCATATTCCCCATGGAACTGCACAGAGGAACAACCAAGTGGGTGGGTAGTGCAGCAACATGGACAATGAGGTGAAATCCTTTCTCCCTCATCCACAAGTGCAGCCAGATTTTCACCCCCTTGTTCCCTCTTCTTTTCATTCCACCATCCCTTCGGTGTCTTCTTCTGCGTTGACCATGGAGGGTCCTTCCAACTCTATGGCCCCTTGTGCACATGCAAAATAATGCGTTTTCAAACCACTTTCACAACTGTTTGCAAGTGGATTTTGCCATTCCACACAGCTTCAAAGAGCACTGAAAGCAGTTTGAAAGTGCATTATTCTGCATGTGCGGAATGAGCCAAAGTTTCTATTATATATGATCCTAAGAGAGCCTGCTACCCCAGAGGCAGAGATAGAGCCAGTATGCTTGTACTTGCTCCACCTCTATGCATGTTGACTAAATATGCAATGGGGTCATGTGTTTAGAGTTTAGACTGGCAGCGGAAGAGCCAGTCTGTTCATATAAATAACTCAAGGGTCAAATTTTACTGCATGTGGAGAGGATGCCAGAAAACAGACATTTTGGTTGGGGGAAGGGAGGAAAGGACAACATTATATAAAAAAATACCAAGTATCCAACATACCAAATACTAGCGATCGGAGACCAACTGCCTGGGGAAAAATGTGTGAATCTGGATTTCAAAAATTGAGTATATACTTCCGATGTTCAGAATTCCACTTCAGCCCCTAAGCATTAAAATCGCCAATGCTGACAGAGGCTGATGGGAATTGTAGTTCCTGAACATCTGGAGAGCCGCAGGTTCCCTACCCCTGATATAGACCATGTCTTAAATAAGGTAAGTAGGTTGCTGGATGTTCTAGCATTTGTTCAGAGTGATAAATGTGCCATATGGGTAATAAAGGTTGATCTCCTTTTCAGGAACAGTATCTTCCTGTGCAACTTCTTGGGAAATAAGACTGCAAAAAAAAAAGAAGAAGAAACCTACTAGGAAGAATCTACTAGGGTCAAAGTACTCATTATTTCCTTGACCTAAAGATGACATTTTTGTCCAGAGCTTCTGCTGTCTACCTGGCAGCATGTCAGTGCATTTCCTGCATGCTCACCAGCTGTGAGAATCTATATTTGGACCGTCTTTTGCTTCAGGGCAACTGATCATTCTGTAATCAGCTTCATTAGTATAAATTACAGAACTGTCTCTCTTATCCCCTGAGTCTCACTAAAAGTAGCTGTGCAAGGAAATCGGATCAAAATTAAAGCTTAAGTACAATCAAACACTAATAAACCTCTGTGAGAAGCACTAAAAGACATATACAGCCATTGTGTGTGAACAGTAATTTTTAATGAGCCTCATAAATAATGTGTTAACCTTATTTTCTTTGTACCAAGTCTTTTTATTCTCGGAGAGAACCTACATGGTGTAAGTGCCCCCCCCCCCTCCCTCTGTAATTAAGGCAAATATGTTTTCAGGCTAAAGTAAATATTTTTTTTTGTTTATGTTCACAAGGTACATGCTGACTAGCTTCATTTGTATTAGCACAAAGATGCAATATTTTAATTAGTGGACTGAGTTTCTTGTGAACATTGTACAAATTTAGCAAAAGTTTATTGTATTCCAGAATGTTCTTTATCATTAAGTTATACGGAGCACGCTTACCAGGTATAATTGCCTAGTTTTACTACTGGCATGCCCATCAGTCCACTTCTGCTGGGTTCCATTGATGCTACATTGTCTGGTTAATTTCAATGAAACTACATTTGAAAAATCTATACCTTATCTGGTATTCTGTACTTTCTATGCAAAATAAAACAGAAGTTCAATGGCTACCTTAAAACTAACCAAGTTTATTCTACTGTAAGCATTCATGATTCAGGCCACATTTTTTAAGATGTATTTGGCATGCAAAATTATTTTAGAAGGAAAATTAGTGTGGGTTTAAAGTTTAAAGTTAATCTAGATTGGCTAGCAACCTCAATCATCTGAGGACAGAGAAAAGCTATTCAAAGAGGACAAATATGGTTGACTGGACTTAAACATCTAGGGAAAGAGTCCTCCATAATCTATTGTAATTTCTGGCCCCACCAAGTGTTTGGCAACCTTAGAGCAGAGAAGGAAGGATAAAAAGGGGAAAGCCTGTAGGGACTTTCAGGAAAGGGAAAAAGAAAATAGTGGGGGAGGGGAACATGAGATGCCTCCTGCAAGTCATTGCATAATTTTGACCTTCTTTATGGAGAGAAGAAGACATGAGGAGCATTGTCATTGCCTTATTAATTTTGAACCAAGGTGAGGTTGCCCAAATGTTGGCAACCCCTTTGGGCAGCCTTTAAGGAACCACTTGGGGGTATTTAATGGAATACATCCTGTCAAGCAGTTCCTCTGACAAAATGGCATTCTGTTCCCAGAATGAATTTCCACTGATTTTCTCTTCCCACTGCATACTTACATTCTGCCACTGTACTATTCCTGTGGATTTACTGCCTTCAGGAGCAAACTTGACAGAATTTAGTTGGCTGTAGCAGGAAGGGAAAGTGGAAAATTGTTGCTCAGGAAAGTCTGTAGATGGTTGGATAAACATGTTGTACAGTTCCCTTGATTGGTTGTGGTGGGTTTTCCGGGCTGTCCGGCCGTGGTCTGGTAGATCTTGTTCCTAACGTTTCGCCTGCATCTGTGGCTGGTATCTTCAGAGGTGTATCACAGAGGAAAGTCTGTTACACACTGTGCCCTTGATACTTTTAATAAATCCCAGTGTAACTGATTGTTCATATTTTGCATCCTCATTTTGGAGTGTTTCGCCAGTTGTGTTTTCTTGTTTCTGTCAGGAGGATTGTATCTAGGTGACTGAGATACATTTCTAACTCAATATAATTGCTACAAGATATATGTAACCAGCCTGCTATATGTTACCACTGCCATTCTGGGGAATTCTTTCCTTGATCTTTAGTTTATGGCTTCATACATCAAGTAGATAACTAGGCTTTCCCTCTGATACTTTGGTCTCATGAGAACTGGGATTGTCTTCATTATCTCGTAGGGGCAGGATGCCAGGTGATTCTCTATCTCTATCTGTCAGTGACCTCGGGGCGCCTCAGCTCCAAACTAACTCTTTCTCACATTTCTTGGGAAAATGGGAGGGGGGACTAACATCAGAATAAAGGGGATAACACAAGCCAGAACTGGCTTTGTCAAGATGAGTGCTTCAATGCCTATCAATAAATGCTACTGATCAACAATACAGAGTCTGTTTATTGATTCAAGGTTTGAGACCTAACAGTTTCCTACTGTTGCTCATGAGCTTCTGAATTTCAGTTTCCACTCAAAACAGTTATAATGTTCTTGGAACGGGCACATAGTCAAGAGACTGATTTTTTTTTAAAAAAAAATGAGATATTAGAATCTGCAAAATCTGACAACGCAGGTGTTCTGCATAGTGGTCTTGGATTACTGCTGTTCCATAAGAATGTATATTGAAAGTTTGGTGTGCTATTTTTTAAAGCCTAACTGCTGCACCTGTTATACTGCGTACATCGGGGACCAGGGTTTCAGCAGCTGAAATCATCTCAATGCAAGATGTTTGTCACTTAAATATCTCAAAAGGGACCATAGATGTACCTGTTTATTTTGCATATAATATTTTCTACCTGCCTTTATTAGGAATGGGAGGTACATGCTGGATATTAACAACAGCTCTGTGACTTTTTTTTCTATATAAAGATATAATGTATACTGTGTAAAGAAAAAATCTGTTTAATATAGTGATTGCATCTGTCAATGTAATCTGTAGAACACTAAATGAAACAGAATGGGGAATATATTCATTTGAATGGTAAAGCCAAGAGTGAAAACATGTTAAATGAAAGGCTTTGAGTTTGTTGTACATTTTTTTCACTTTTTAAAATAATATGTGATCAGAGACCAGATCCTACAGAAGAGTTTTAATACATATTAATACATATTCATACTGAATCTATATGACATTAAATAACAGTAACAATAAATTAACAATACATTAACAGAACATCAATACATCAAAATTATCTATATATGGACAAAGACAGCTGTGAATCACCACGGGCTGTGATTGCCACTCGGGGTGGGCTAGTGTGGAGCAGAACTGGCTGCAATTGCCCAGGCCAGGCCAGGGCGGAGGCCGAAGCCTGGCCTATAATCGGGGCAGGGCAGACGTCACTGGAGGAGGGCAGATCCGAGATAAATATCAATACATTTTCAACAATGCATTTAACAATACATCAGAAACATAACACCATATCAATACATAACGGTAAACTAAAAGACTTCTCTAGGCTAACTATAACTGCTGCAAGAATTGTTGGAATTGGCACCTTTGTATTTTAACTGTTAAATGGAACTGTATTGGAAAGGTTGGAAACCAACCAGGGCCTATATAGTGTTGCCAGACTGACCTATGGTGAACCAAGGGCACTGGCGTAATGCCCATTGGGCAAGGTGGGCAGCTGCCCAGGGCATCACCTTGTGGGGGGCATCAAAATGCTGGGTTCATTTTTGGGGTATTTTAGTGGTTTCCATTTTTGGCCTACAGGGGGCACAGATTTTAGGGTAGCAACACCAAAATTTCAGCGTATCATCAGGAGACTGTCCTTATGCTACCCCCCAGGTTTGGGGAGGTTTGGTTCAGGGAGTCCAAAGTTATGGACTCCCAAAGGGGGTGCCCCTATCCCCCATTGTTTCCAATGGGAGCTAATGGGAGATGGGGGCTACAGTTTTGAGGGTCCATAACTTTGGCCCCCCTGAAACAAACTGCACCAAACTTGGGGGGTATAATTAGGGTAGTCTCCTGATGAGACCCTGAAAGTTTTGGGACTGTGCCTTCAGAAATGTGCCCCCCACAGCCTGCAACCCCCATTGACAGCAATGCAGAAAACTCAATGCAGAACAAAGATTCCCGGGCAAATTTCTAGGATGTTCCTGCAGGGGGTGCATTTTTGGATGTATCGGCACCAAAATTTCAGGGTATCATCTGGAGATGATGGCACCCCCCAAGTTTGGTGCAGTTTGGTTCAGTGGGGGCCAAAGTTATGGACCCTCAAAACTGTAGTCCCCATCTCCTATTAGCTCCCATTGGAAACAATGGGGGATGGGGCACCCCCTTTGGGAGTCCATAACTTTGGACTCCTTGAACCAAACCTCACCAAACTTGGGGAGTAGCATAAGGACAGTCTCCTGATGATATGCTGAAATTGTGGTGCTGATATGTCTAAAAATGCACCCCCTGCAGACACCAATGTCCTGGTGCAAAACAATTTTTGGTCATGGTGGAGTGGCCGCCCATGGGGGGGGCATCCAACTCAGGTTTTGCCCAGGGCTACAGTTTGCCCAGGGCTGTCTCGTTACGCCCCTGACCAAGGGCCCCTGTTTTAAGACAGACAGTGGCACCACTGCCACCTCATCCAACTTTGGGCTGCCCAAAAGTAGTACCAAAATAGAGAAGCTTGTTTTGGGCAGCCTACAAAAAAATAACTTGGTCTGGACTTGTCTCCCTCCAAAGCAACTTCCATAATGTCGTCTCACTCCCTTCCTGACAAAATATCTTGTGTGGAAAGAGTTCCCATCTCCAGTCCTGGACCATACGCACTGGAGAAGACAAAGGATGTGTGAATGTGCTTACCTGTCCTATATGGAACTAACTGATGTTTCTTCCTATCAGTAACACTTTTAAGGGCCACCTTACTTTATATTATCATTGTTTCACACTTGTAATCTCTTCAGGTAACTTCCCAGGGCACATCAGGTTGATGTCTGAACCCATTAGACCAGGGGTCCCCAAACTTTTTAAACAGGGGGCCAGTTCACTGTCCCTCAGACTGTTGGAGGGCCGGACTAAAAAAAACTATGAACAAATTCCTATGCACAAATGATTGTAAAATGTTTGATTTCACCTTTCAGCCTTTCTGTCATGGTCTATTTTTAGAACAGTGACCAAAGTATGTCAAGTACAGGGGGGGCTCCAAATATTGTTGTGGAGGCTGTGGAATACCTTCCCCTGTAAAAAAAAAAAAAAAGCAGAACTTTCCCAATGAAGCATTCCATCTAACCCAGGATCAGGTATCTTCCTGGGTTCTTTCCCCTCCCTAGCAGCTGTAGCGAGTGATTCGCCAGCCTGGCTGATGCCAGTGGGAGTGAGGCAGAACAGAAAGCCTGAGAGCAACACATGGAGTAGCCGAGAGGGAAGGGCGGAGCAGGCGTTGCCACATGTAAGGTTTCCAACTCTGGGTCAGAAAATGCATGGAGATTTGGGGGTGCCATCATGTAATTGCAATCAACGGCCGTTGGGGCCGGTTCCTCCTCTCCCTCGAGCCCCCACTGCACATGAATGGAGCCATCGCTGCCATGCCTGGCGGGCCAGATAAATGCCTTCAGGGGGCCACATTTGGCCCCCGGGCCGTAGTTTGGGGACCCCTGCATTAGACTGATAACCCACCATTAAGGTTCATGCCTGTCTCTTGTCCTTCCAGGAAGGGCAGGAAATCCCTTTTGTTTACGTAGATATGGGATCACTCTGCATAACCCTGAGGGTCCATTTTCCCTACAAGAAGCCCACTTTCCCAACAGACAGAATTCAGTATCCTCTGTCTGTGATACTGTTCCACAGAGCTAAGCATGAGTTGCTCAGTTGTGTTCATCGGAACATTCCACTCCAGGATCAGCTGACTATAACTTGTATTGCCTCTCCCTATATTGCTTATCTATTATAGATCTATACCCTAGGACTGTGTGTGTGTTCTGCTGTTTTATTGTGTGCTTGCATAGCCCCATTTTTATCCCTTAAAAATTGTTGAATTTTTATCCATCTCCTGCATGTTTCTATACAAAAGCTGACTCTTGTATAAATAGGCATTCAAGACCCCATGGTGCCCGGCCTTTTGCAAGCCAAGAGTCTGATCCAGCTAATTTCTCCACACTAAAAGGGAGTGACTTCCCACCACTTTGGGGAACAATAGGGAGGGGTGTTATTAAAATCTAACAAATCAAATCAACAAGAGGTGACAGGGAGAGAGGAAGAGGAAAGGAAGAGAGAAATGGTGGGAGAGGTAGAAATGAGATGCTTCTCACAAAAGCTTTGGGTTTCCGTGTGTGTGTGTGTGTGTGTGTGTGTGTGTGTGTGTGTGTGTGTGTGTGTGTGTGTGTGTGTGTGTGTGTGTGTGTGTGTGTGTGTGTGTGTGTGTGTGTGTGTGAGAGAGAGAAAGAGAGAGACAGAGACAGAGACAGAGACAGAGACAGAGACAGAGACAGAGAGAACATACTGATTTTCACATAAAATTTGAGTGGAAAGTATTGGCAATTTATTGGTAGTCAAAATTGAAACTTGCAGAGTAACAGAGAAAAGCAAGATTAAATTCCCCCCTGCTGCATCCCCTTTGAGATTCTTTTTCTAAGGATTCTCTCTGAAGTTCTTCTTTCAAAGTTCACAAGCTTCATGGCATAGAACCCCAGGAGTTAAGAAAAAGAGTCTTCCCTTCCCCTTATCGAACTTAAAATCCATTTTCCCACTGTCCATATCCAGCACAGATGCCACAATAATACTATCGTGCTTTAGGGTGTGAAGGCCTCCTATAATTTTAGGGGAATCTAGGCATATTGTTATAAAGCATCTCCTTCCCCTATGGCGGTGCATTTAATGCTTTATTTTGATGGCTGTAGAAAATCAGCATACTTCTTTTGCAGTGAGTTTCATTTTTCTTTCATTATACTGAAAGAATACTGAGACTCTTGAGGCATGATTTTTTTTAAAAAAAAAAACGACAATAGCATTTTTCTTCTCATTGTTCAACTGTTAACCAGTCACAGGCATGGCAAATAGGTTACAAAACAACAGCCTTAGCTTCTTCTTCACAAGGTACAGTGTTAGAAAGCTTTATATACAAGCTAACACAATACCTCACATAGACTTTACATGATTGTTCAACATCAAATAACCATCCAGTAATCATTCAGAGAGTTTCTAACTTCTCAGAGTCCCACAGCTTCTTTCTGACGGACTGAACTGAACCACATTAGACCCACAAGTACACAGGACTTCTAGTTTACCTAGCCTGCTTACCCTCAAGTCAGACCCTTTATCACTTGTCTTCTCTCATCAAACACTCGATTAATATGCCAGCTCACACCCAGAGATAGACCTCAACTTATCCGCTCTGTTCCAGAGTCAGACTTTAGCTCTACTTTGTCTGCTCTTTCTCATGCACACATACATACAAACTTAAAGATACGCCTTAATTTATCATGTCTGCCCTTTCCAAAAGTCAACCCTCCACAGTAAACTACCTGCACTTTGTCTACCATTCCATCAGTTCTCTGAAAGGTGCAGTCTTCAAATCAGCTTAGTCATTCACATGGGACTGGTTATGTGATAGCTAGGGATCAGGCTGATCCTTCACAAGGCATTACAGGAAATGTACCCCCAAAGGCTTTGCCAAGGTTTCCCAATGTCTTCCAAAGGCAGACAATGGGGGATTTTTTTCGCCCTCCATTTTCTAGGCATACAACTTCCAATTAAGGAAGTTATTAAATGCATTCCCAAGGATTAAGTGAGCTTATCTCATGGTATTTAGATAATGTTCTGTGAATGAATGGCCTTTCCACCCTCATTCACTCAGGGTCCCAGGAAGCTGAAAAACCCTCCAACTATCCCAGCCATCTGCTTGGTGATGCCAACCCTTTCCCCTACTCCTAGAGAATACATAAAACAAAGTGTGTGGTAACCATTGCCAGTGGCATAGTGCCAACAGGGCGGGGGGGTGGTGAAGCCCCGGGTAGAGCCACAGCAGAAACATGGCAGGGTTGTGGGGGGGGCATTCCAGGGCAGGGCGGGGGTGGACAGCACCACAGTGGGGGCACAAGACATGTGTGTGTGCCCCAGGCGCAGTTTCCCCTCGCGCCACCCCTGACCATTGCCGCTAGAAACTTTGGCCCCTTCCGCACACGCAAAATAATGCGTTTTCAAACCACTTTCACAACTGTTTGCAAGTGGATTTTGCTATTCCGCACAGCTTCAAAGAGCACTGAAAGCAGTTTGAAAGTGCATTATTCTGCATGTGCGGAAGGAGCCTTTGAGAGTATTGCCTGCTAGGAGTTGAACATTTAGTACTCTGAATCTTTGCTTATAGGCTGCAACTAATTACTGTATCTCCCAGTTCACTCCTGCAGGTTACTGTAAGGCTGAGCTATTATCTCCAGAGATGAAGACGTTATCCTCTGCCTTTCCCCTTTATCACACTTTGGATAGCATGACTGAATAAGTGTGGTATAGTTGGACAGATCAAACCTTAAACATTCAAAATATGAATTCTAATTAACAGAAATGAAAAACAATGCACATGGTCTGTTCATGGTCTTCCTACATTCTAAACCTATTCTAAACAATGTTTAACTAGGATGGGCTAGTAATTCTTGAAGTAATAGCATTCAAAGTCCAACATTACCAGAGTTTCATAGGTAGCTGTGTTGGTCTGAGGTAGAAGTGCTGGATTCTAGTCCTTAGAGAACAACAAGATTTTCAGAGTATAAGATTTTGAGAGGCAAAGCTCTATTCACCAGATTGTTCTTGGGGGGGTGGGGGTCAGGCCCTAGCCAAGCAAGTGGTGGTGGTCTCCTGTCTGCCACACAGGTGCATGCCCCTGCAGCCTGGCGGATCCCTATGCCACATGTCTCTATTGATTTTGTGTTATTGCTGTGTCTTTCCTCCATGTCCTCTGGCTCTCTGTGAGGGTGGCTTCAAGGGGCCATGGCCAGATCAGTGTGCAGTGACTGGTTGCGTCTGTGTGTGCTGCTCACAGGGTGTCATTGACTTCTGTTTAGTGAGTGTTGCCAGAGTTGCCATGGACTCTGGTGTGCTTGCCATGCTCTCTGTGCCGTGTGGAGGAGGGTGTGTTGTCCTTTAACCTAGCAGAATGGCCATTGGGAATATGGACCAGAGGTAGTCCTTTTGCATTGGCAGCTATCCACCCCTACCACAGCAGCACTCCAGATTATGCTGCTGGCCTGGGGTTCAAAGACCAGAGAGCAGATCAGGTGGGCTTTTGGCTTCACTGTCCTGAGTGAGGTGCCCAGCCCCATCTCACGCCATGCAAAAAAAAGTGAAAAACAAGATGGCTTTTCAAAAGCAAAACATATATAGCCTGAAGACATGTCATTCAAATAAATAGACAGACAGACTAATCAATCAATCAAAATAAAAATACCACTGTCAAAAACCCTACTGGTTAATGTCAAGACATATTAGAATGTTTGTGATCATTTTTATTAATGCTACTCTTTAGATACTGTATAAAAATTGACCCAAATCAACCTTTTTCAGCTTTATGGGTATTTTGTTTCTCATGCACATACACGAAAAAACCCAGTATTATCATCCCATAGCATAAACCAGATATCTATCGTACTGTAAGTGCAATGTTTCAGTTATTATGGAAACTTTTCAACTCTATTAAAATTATTTATGTGGAAAACATAAATTGATCGATCCAGACTGAGTTAACTTTTTTTTCGTCTCTGAATATCTGGTCATCAGTTATTTAGCACTTTTCCTGAAAAACGTATTACAAAAGCAATAGCACCTGCAATGAAGTAAAGCTAAAGTAACTTTTCCTCTTGTAGATGTGTTTTTACATAGCATGCGTTGCAATTAAAACATTTGTAATTGTTCTTGCTATCACTTTTGACTGTAGCTATATTGTATGGATAGCACTCCTAATGAAACTCTACAGCTCCTTAGAGAGAATTTATGGTCTTCTCCTACTCAAGGTAGTTAGTTCATTATAAATTGGACAATTCATTTAAACCGATCCTGGGTTTGTTATAAACATTTCTAATGAATTAATGTCCACACTCTCTGGATATTTTAATACCTAATATTAATCTCTTGCAGGCAGTCAAATAATCTTTTTGGGAAAAGGATAGGTCCCATCTGAAACAAACTTATTTTAGTTCCTCATGTTAGTTTTTCATAAAGTAAATAACATATAGCAGGGCTTATATAAAACCACAGAAGTGAAATGTTTATTCACAAAGGCCCAGTGTAAAGCATTTCCTCTGAAAGCAGATTTTGCCAGCCAGTTTAAATCCCCTGTGAAATGTGCAGCATTCCTATCTGTTCTAAAGAGACTAGCCTAGTTCTATGATTTCAATGGGAGCTATTTTATGTGGTGAGAAAATTGGAGTCATAATAGTAGCCTAAAAATTATTTGTCTAAATCCAGACATTGTACCAAGTTTACTGGGACACAGAGAAAAGTTTTTCCACATCAAAACAAGATTGGGAAACTGTTCTATAAATAGGAATACAGTAGTAGTTAATGGAATTGTTCAGGAGGGTACTTTCATATGTGAAATAAGGTTGTAGTTAATTGCCCTGATTATTTTATATATGATCTTATTTTTACTACATTGTCTTCTAATTCTTGTAGTCCAATTTTAGCAAATGTACATGCCATACATTTTGATTGCAGTGTTTTCCAATTTTGGAACCCTCATTTTAACAAGAACAGTTGGCATTAATAAATATGTGAATAAATAAATGCAATATTAATTATTTTATTTATTCATTCGTTGTTTAATATACTTTTGCTAGAGATGAGATAAATGTAGTCTGTACTGAAAAACACAGAGTTTTAGGCCTAGGTCTGATTAGTATATCATAGATGATTTCATAGACTTTAGGCCAGAACAGATAGTTGGTATGTGTATAGACTTGTGGTCACGGACGTAGGTAAGGGGGGGGGGGAGTTCACAGATTTAAACCCCCCATTACATGTCCGAAGCTCCGCCCCCATTTATGGCTTTTTTGTATTTTTAAAGCATTTTTCAGTTTTTGGCCTGCACGAGGCGCAGTTTTTTTGCTAGCAGCAGCAAAATTTCAGGGATTGTTTGGGAGACTCTCCTGATGATAGATTGAGATTTCGGGGTTTTCTTACAATTTTGGGAACAATTTATAACTAAATAAATTAAATAAAAATAAAAAGTTGGGGTTCCAGCAAGGGCAAGAGTTAAGGCAAAACCTGAAACCTGAACTGACCATAACCCCATTATCGGACTGTGCCATAGAACTCAGTATAACACTAAGGCTGGCCAGATCACCTGTCCTTGTCTTAACCCTAACCCTAATTTAATATTTTTATTTATTTTTTTCAGTCATAAATTGGTCCCAAAATTGTTATAAAAACCCGAAACCTGAAACTGACCATAGCCTTATTCACGGACTGTGCCCTGGAACTCAACGTAACACTAAGGCAAACCCAAGCCACTGCTCTTGCCTTAACCCTAACCCTAACTAATTATTTTCATTTAATTCATTCAGTCTTAAATTGTTCTCAAAATTGTAACAAAAAATACATTAAATAAATAAAAATAATAGGTTAGGGTTAAGGTTAAGGGAAGGGCAGAGCATCAGGCTTGCCTTAGTGTTACGATGAGTTCTAGAGCACAGTCTGAGGATAGGGCTGTGGTCAGTTTTAGGTTTAGGGTTTTTGTTACTATTTTGGGAATAATTTATGACTGAATAAATTAAATAAAAATCATAAATTAGGGTTAGAGTTAAAGCAAGGGCATGGGCTTAGGGTTGCCTTAGTTGTAGGGCACAGTCCAACAATAGGGCTACTGTCAGTTTTAGGTTTTGGGTTTTTGTTACTATTTAAGGAACAATTTAGTAAGGTTGGGGCCAGGCATCAGCTCTTAACAGTGCACCACTGGTTTCTATGGGCTGATTCAAAAGGAAACAAAGATAAATTCGCATTCCCATGGTAACTGGATCATTGCTTACAGCAGTGATTTCATTGCTCTGTAGTCGCACGTTAAAACAGTGAATATACTCCCAATTACAGACAATGCAATTCTATACAAAGCTACTCCAGTGTAATTTTAGTCAGTTTAGATTGGAGTAATTCTGTCTACAGTTGTGCTGAGACGTTACTAATTTTGACACACTGTATTGTATTAGAAGGTAACAACATCCCTGTAATATTTAGTTATTTAGATATATGTTTTCCTGCAAAACCACGAATTTAGGTAGCCTGTTTTCCTGCAAAACCAGAGTTAAAATTGGCTTTCTTTCCTTCAGTATCCTGTAGATAATATACAAACTTTGTTTAGCTACATGACTTTATTTGGCTACATGGTACTGTGATGTCATCACATTCAATATATAATCACTGTTTAACTGAAATCATAGTACATTATCAGGCTACAAGCTGGGGTATATAAAAACAAAAAGTGGGAAAATGTACAATAAAAGAAAGATAACCAGCACAACTTGCTTATTATCTGTGGGTCCACATTAGTCTTCCTAAGTAAAATCAGCATGGGGTTCTGATGTTCAGTGGCAAAATGAAACACATTTCCCTAGTACATTTCTCCCACTTTGGTCTTCCCTTGTCCATTGCTGCTCCATAGTACAAAATAAAAATAGGTTGTTTTTAAAAAAGACTGTTAAACTACATTACCTGTATTCTTGTTCCTTCAGTTTGCTCACATAAAGGTCCTTTTGTATTTATATTTGCAGTGAGGGTAGTAATATAGAAGAACTTTGTACACTTATTGGTTTGACTTGAACTTTAATAGATTTTTTGATGAAGCATCAGTAAATCGAACATTTACAGCCAACATTTCCTTTCTTATCCTTAAAGAACTGACTTGAACTTTAATAGTTCAGGTGGATCCTTTCAAACTGAGGACAGAGCTGTGACTACTGAACAAGCTTGATTTACAGATGAACTTTAAGAGAAAAAAAAACAGATATCAATATTAGTGCCTATTCAGGATTTAGAGATTAAGCAGCTTTATGTCCAAACCCTGCACTTCTGTTTGTTGGGATTTGTTTTTGTTTTTAGTTAGAAGGTAAGAGCTACAGGCTACAGTAAATGTTACATTTAAACAAAAAAAAGCATAGCATGCTATTTGGGATTTTCCAAAGCTACCTCCAACAAATTAATCAACCATTATGCAATGGTTGAAGCAGTTTATGAATCAAGATGCTACAATGAACTGAAGAAATGCTGAACATTAACAATGGCAGGTTTAAAATAATCAGACAAGTAAAATTCAGTGAAACAGATATGCAGTGGTTTGGGGAAAAGAACTGAAGAAGGAAAAATTATTCTTAAGTGTAGGAATGTGTCACTGGCAATCAAGATAACTCATACTATACTATTCCCCATTACTATGTATAGATGTGAAACTTAGACAGTGAGGAAAGCTGACAGCAAGAGAAATGCATCATTGGAGGAGACTGTTATGGATTCTGTGAACCACCAAAAAGGCAAATAAGTAGGTTTTAGATCATATCAAGCCTGAATTCTCCCTAGACACTAAAATGATCAAACTGAGGCTATTATTTTGGTCATGTTATAAGAAGACAAGGGTCAATGAAAAAGACAACAATAATATTAGGAGAACTTGAAGGCAGCTGGAAAAGAGCAAGACCCAACATGAAATGAATTGACACTAAAAAAGGAAGCCATGGCCCTCAGTTTGCAAGATCTGAAAAATGCTGTAGGACTTTTTGGAGGTCATTAATTCATCAGGTTACCATAAGTTGGAAGCCACTTGGTGGCATGTAAGACACACAAATATCCATGTTTGTCATGTGATAGTTATTGTGATTAGAGGTATAAAATCTCTGGAAATTTTGAAATGGGGGGAGGGGGTTGATGCAGGAAGGGGGCAAGCAAGTAATCAGAAGGAGATTGAGACTGAGAAGAGCAGTCATGAAGGACCTAGAAAATATTATTAAGTGTGTCACCAAGAACCAAGATCAGGATAATTCAAAACACAGTATTCCCCAATACTGTGTATGCATGGATTTGTAAATGGTTGACTGACCAAATCCAAAGGGTGCTCATCAATGGCTCATCTTCATCCTAGAGAGAAGTGACTAGTGGTGTTCCACAGGGTTCTGTCCTGGGCCCAGTGCTATTCAATATTTTATCAATGACTTGAAGGATGGAATAGAGGGCATGCTAATCAAATTTACAGGTGACACCAAATTAGAAGGGGTAGCTAATACCCCAAAGGACAGGGTCAGAATTCAAAATGACCTTGACAGATTGGAGAGTTGGGCCAAAACTTATAAAATCAATTTCAACAGAGATAAATGCAAGATACTTAGGCAGAGAAAATGAAATGCCCAGATATAGGATGGAGGGTACTTGGCTTGACAACAGTACATGTGAAAAGGGATCTGGGAGTCATAGTAGACCACAGACTAAACATGTGGCAGCAGTGTGATGTGGCAGCCAAGAAAGCCAATGTAATTCTGGGCTTTATGAATAGGAGTATATTGTCTAGATCAGTGGTTCTCAACCTGGGGGTCAGAACCCCTTTGGGGGTCAAATGACCCTTTCACAGGGGTAGCCTAAGACTCTGCATCAGTGTTCTTCATCTGTAAAATGGATAAATGTTAGGGTTGGGGGTCATCACAACATGAGGAACTGTATTAAGGGGTCATGGCATTAGGAAGGTTGAGAACCACTGGTCTAGATAGAGGGACATAATAGTACCACTCTATTCTGCATTGGTCAGATTTCACCTGGAATACTATACCGAGTTCTGGGCAACACAATTCAATAAGGATATTGACAAACTGTAATGGGTCCAGAGGAGGATGACAAAAATGATACAAGGTCTAGATTCTATGCCCTATGAGAGGCTTAGAGAGCTAGAATGAAAACCACTTTTTAATTTCAGAACTATCTATGATAGTTCAATTAAGACTAACTCCTTTGTGCCACTAGTTTCTATCAAATCAATTACCATGTTTTATAACTAGTCATTTAAGATGATCTGGAAAGTAGGTGACAGCAGGTGGCAACAGATCTGTGAGCTCCTGCTCTTTGAAATGGGGAAAACCAATTCTATACTTTTCCCTGAGTTGGGGAGTCCTTGATCTTATTGTGATAGGACTCCATTTTAGTACCTGCCAGAATATTGATCCTTTGTCCACCCGACCTCAATTTGAAAAATGCTGCTAAAGACTTTTTTCACATGAGACAAAATAATAGAGGATATAAGAAAGGGAGTTCAAAGCTCTTGCTATGAACTCCTTATTACACAGATTATAAAATGAAAGGCCACATAGCAGCAGAAGATTCCATAGAATCTTTCTCCTTCCTCCTCCACCCATAATTTATCTGCACTGGATCATTCCCTTTATTGTGTTCAATGACCAAATTACATTAGACATTGTATATGGGTAATTTATCTAGCATATATCTATACTGTTCATCAGCTCAAGGCGGTTCGCAGCTTTTACGAGTTGAAAACTATCTAAGCAAAAACATACTCAATGACAGAAACAGCCATGTAAGTGTTATACCATGAGATTTTTTTATTACCTTGAAAACAGACAAATGGCCATATGGCAGATAGTGCCGAGGAAATACTATCATTCCCATAAGACATATGCTATCTTTAACTACTCTAGATGTAAATATGAATACCAATCATTGTCCCACTTGTGAAAATAGTTTTGACTAGCTATTGAAATGTTTGAACAAGTTTTCAAAGGCCAATAAGCACTTCAAATTATTGGGATCTATAATTGCCTTGAAATATGAATACATACCCAAACAACATGCTTTCTCTGCTGTGTCCTTTGCACACCATACCCAGCCTCTCAATACTCCATTTTAACCCCCTTTATAAGATACTAGATTAGATGGACCTAATTCAGCTAGTTGCATCTAGATCAGGGGTCTGCAACCTGCGGCTCTCCAGATGTTCATGGACTACAAATCCCATCAGCCCCTGCCAGCATGGCCAATGGCAGGGGCTGATGGGAATTATAGTCCATGAGCATCTGGAGAGCCGCAGGTTGCAGACCCTTGATCTAGATGCAGCTTACATTCTTAAAGTTAATTATCTATTCAGCAGTGAAGGAAATCTTGAGAATTGAACTTGAGAATAGCTTTAGGAATGATCAAAAAAATGTTAGTAAGTAATAATTGAACTAACAGCAAATTGAACTAACAGCAAAGCCCATTGCGGGGGAGATGCAATGGGCCCTGGTTTAAGAGGAAGCATCTCCCCACTGCAATGGGCTTTATTGGGACTGGAGTGGCACCCACCCCACCCTTCCTTGCGGTGCACCACTTACTGGGTCTGGCTTGGAGCGGGTAGGAAGGTGAAGATACCGGGAGAGTGGAGAGGAGTTGCTTTGGTAGGGGAGGGCAGCAAGTGTTGGGATGGGGGAGGGTTGAAAGGTGTGGTCACGGGTACAGGAGGGCGGCAAGGTGAGTGTTGGGGTGGGGAAAAGGTTGAAAGGTGTGGATAGGGGTGGCAAAGGGTGGAGAAAGGGTGGCATGTGGTGGCAAAAAGGGCTAGGGATTGGAAGGGGTGGCTAGGGGTTGGGGAGGGTGGAAGGGATGGCTAGGATGTGGAAGGGATAGCTAGGAGTGAGGAGGGTGCAAGAGGTGGCTAGGGCTGAAGAGAGGGTGGCAAGGGGTGGCTAGGGGTGGGGGAGGGTGGCAAGGGTGGGCTGGGGGTTGGGGAGGGTGAATGGAGTGGCTAGGGATGGGGAGGGTTGCAAGGGGTGGCTAGTGGTTACAAGGGGTGGCTAGGGGTTGGAGAGAATGTGTAGGGGTGGAGGGAGAGTGGCAAGGGGGTGGCTAGTGGTGGGGGAGGTGGGAAGGGGTGGCTGGGGGAGTGTTTTTCCAGGTCTGTTGGCCTGGTGCAGCTAGGGAGAATGGGAGAGGGTGAGGGAGCATCTTGCCAGACTGCGGAGCAGCAATGGCCAATTGGAGCACAGCGCGCACAGGGTTTTGGTCCCTGTACGTCCTGCATGCTAACCGTTCATCGTCAGATGTTCGAACCCTTAGCCAATTATATATATAGATTATCTTTGACAAAAATAGTGAATTGATTATGCTGTGCATTAATTTGTTTAAATGAAAACTATGTAATTCTTTAAAATATTAATTTACATGCTCAAGCAGATCTATGCTTCATTAGTTTCCTAATGTCTTATTTAAAAGTTAGATGAAAATATTCGGTATTTGGCATCTGGCTAGCCTGATTTAAAAAAAAATTCACACAGATGCTCATTTGCGGAATACGATTGTATCATAACAACAAATATAAATTTCAGGCATTAATCCAAAACCTTTTAATATCCAACTGTGACATTTTACTTTAGAACTGCAGGTGTGGATTCCATAGCAAAGTAACGACTCATATAAAACACTATAACCATTTTTTTATCAAACATTTATTTGTGAGCTCTTCAAAATTACCTGAGACTTGGTAACATGGCTACTTCCCAGAGTCAAGTTGTTTTGCTCCATATGGAAGGAATTTTGGCACTGGCGCAGATCCCAGTCATGTAACTTCTGAGAAATAATTACATATTTTATACAGACACGAGTGATTGGAACCAATCAGATTTTCCACTGGTGGAAAAGGGAGGAAGCAGTTCTCTTTGACTACCAAAAAGACTATGGTGGGGATTATGGGACCTTTGTCAACAGAAGGTTGTTTCCACACAGCACAATTATACCAGGTTACAACCTGTATCTTACAATCCAGACCTATTTTATCCTGGTTTCTCCCTTCACATGAGTGCCCATTTCCATGAAGGCCAATGACACCTGTTCCAACTGTGGGAAATGGCTGTAAATTGGTGGGGTTGGGGACATAGAAGAGAAGAAGAAGAAGAAGAGTTTGGATTTATATCCCCCCTTTCTCTCCTGCAGGAGACTCAAAGGGGCTTACAATCTCCTTGCCCTTCCCCCCTCACAACAAACACCCTGTGAGGTGGGTGGGGCTGAGAGAGCTCCGAGAAGCTGTGACTAGCCCAAGGTCACCCAGCTGGCATGTGTGGGAGTGCACAGGCTAATCTGAATTCCCCAGATAAGCCTCCACAACTCAAGCGGCAGAGCTGGGAATCAAACCCGGTTCCTCCAAATCAGAATGCACCTGCTCTTAGCCACTGCTCTTAGCCACTACGCCACTGCTGCTCCACATAGCCATTGACCGCCTCACCCTTGCTTACTTCTTGCTCCTGCCTCTTAACGTTTTGGTTGTGGTCTCCTGTCTGTGCAGGCACTATTCATTCACATTATATCCAGTGTCAGGTTAGCACATGGAAAAATTGTTCTTTCAATCAATCAATCAATCAATCAATCAATCAATCAATCAATCAATCAATCAATCAATCTTTCAAAAAGTCTTTTCAAACAATGCAAATAAAAAACGGAGTGTGTTCTGGAACTATGCAAACATTCACTTTTCTTCCTCGAGTCCTTGCCTTGGTGGGTAGGGTGGTTCAGGCCGCAGGGGAGCAGGCCCCCTTAGTGGCCTATCAGCTGCCTTCTGCTGGACTCAGGGCTGGGGAGGGGCTGCCCATGTGCTGCCTGGCTGGATGGGGGCTTCCACTGTTCTGCAGTCTCCGGATTTCCTCATTGGCACCATTTTGTGAGTTCACACTGGCAGTCTCACACTGTATTTATGTCATAATTTTAAAAAAAATTGGGGGGTCGTGTCTATTTAGCTATGTAGATATGACCCCTAGACAATTGCAGCACAAGGCTTTGAAGCCTTGTACCATCGAATCTGAAGGTCTGTTTTTTAAAAATGGAACAATCACAAAATGGTGACCATGTAGTATTTTCGAGGGGGTGAGTGTGAACAAATGTTTGCAAAACATTACAGGGGCTTGTGCAGAAAGGGCCATCATTTTTTTAAAAATAAAGTAAATAAAGATATTTATGCATTCCATGCGGCTAGCCTTCTGAGGGAACTGACTAAGGGCACTTTTGCATAAGCAGAATAATGCACTTTCAAAGCACTTTCACAATTGTTTGCAAGTGAATTTTGCTATTTTGCACAGTAAAATCCAGCTGCAAAGTGGATTGAAAGTGCATTGAAAGTGCATTATCCTGCATGTGCAAAAGTGCCCTATGAGTGCCCTCTTGTCCACCTCACAACCTCCTTACAGGTGATGACTGCTGTCAAAGTTCATACCCTGCTGATGTTCGGTGAAGAAAGGAGAATCTGTGAGTGCAATAGCAGCATCATAACCTGTAGTGTACATGTAGTACGTTGTGGTGGTTTGTTAAAATATGCTAATGGTCTTCTATTCTTTCAAGCAACAGAAAACTGAGGAAGGCTGATGTGGTTCATTTCAGTGCTTCATTCAGGATTTTGTGGGATTTTTACTGTTTTAATGTGTTTTTTTAATTCAGTACACAAGAAATAAATAGATTGTCTAAAGCAGGGGTCGGGAACCCGCGGCTCGCGAGCCGCATGCGGCTCTTCCGCCGCTGTTCTGCGGCTCCATGAGCCGAGCGACAGGGCCCATCTTCACCCGCCCTGCAAGGAGCAGGGCGGGCGCTTCACTCGCCCGGCGGCCGGCCAGGCCGAGCCGCCGGGACCCTCTTCACCCGCCCTGCAAGGAGCAGGGCGGGCGCTTCACTCGCCCGGCGGGGGCCCATCTACGCCTGCCCTGCAGGCGGGGGGGGTGAGCGGGCGGGGAGGGCGCAAGCGAGCAAGTGGGCGG
The DNA here is from genome assembly GCF_021028975.2 of Sphaerodactylus townsendi. NCBI lineage: Eukaryota > Metazoa > Chordata > Lepidosauria > Squamata > Sphaerodactylidae > Sphaerodactylus > Sphaerodactylus townsendi. The sequence goes on along the minus strand of NC_059425.1, from coordinate 150,442,882 downwards.
GGGAGCGGAGGGGGGTCGTGCAAGCGAGTGGGGGGGGTGCACGGGGGAGGGTGAGCCAAATGGCTCTTTGATTGGAAAAGGTTCCCGACCCCTGGTCTAAAGTATATATGTACTCATTTTCTGTGGATAAATTATAAGTTCAATTCAATTTGAACAGGGTTTTAAATGATTTTCCAAAGATGTCTACGTGGCTTCATATTATATCATTTTTATATAGAGTGGTTAAGTTGTTAATCTGGATATTTTTGTATGACTAAAAGGATTGTCATAAAAGAGACTTAACAAAACACAGGGAATTAATCTCATCTTTCAAACTCTAATAAAATAGCCCCAATAAAATGTGCATAAAATGCTGATATAAAAGCAATAAGGAATGGGGTAAGATTTTATAAGAATGAAAATGAGGACACAGCATGTCATTAATCAAGTACAGCTGATCTACCATATATCAAAAATATTTATTGTTATTAGGTTAGATTTATACCTTGGTCTGTCCCAGAGGAGTGAGGGAAAACCGGCATTTTATCTATGCATGATTGGCTACAGGCCAATGCATTTAACAGATTGTAGGCACTTATACACATACCACATGGTAAAAGAATAAATAGTAAAACAAAATTGTGTTGCATCTTTGATAAGCACAGATCATTCCTTTTTGAGGTGATGTCAGCTTAGGAATTTGGCCTTTACATGTGACAAGCATACTCTGTTAGGCCTGAAGAACAAACATACGTTTGAGCATAAGATCAAGGATGATCACAGATGGGTAAAGAAGCCTTGAGTTTATGAAAGAGTTCATGTGAGGACAGTGTAATCTTAATCTAAAAGAATGGGAATGAACTATGGGAATTGCAATCCTTCCTCATTTGCTTGTACAGACCCAGTGCCTTGCCCCATGATGGTGAGTGGCATTTTTGAAATATCCCACATTTCAGAGCTATCTCTAATATGGATATTTATTTAGGAAAAATGATAAAGGATGCTTGTCTTGTGAATTGAGAAAATGTGGCATTTTGGTAGTGTTCAGTGTACTCCCAGACTAACAACTGTTTCAAAATGGTTCACTGTATGTCTTAGATATGAGAGTATTTGTCCTGGAAGGGGTTTGGGAATGTGTATACATATGGACCTAAGGGCAGAAGTTGAAAGCTTATCTTGTTTCAGCAGCCCAAATAAAGACATGAGACCATAGCATGAATTTAACAAGTTTATTGCAATTAGCTGACCTATGGCATCACTATTAAATATGCTATTATTTAATGGAGTGGGCTGCACGAGGCTGCCTTTTGTTTCGCAAATCTAACCTTGCTCCAAACTCAGCCAGTGGCACACACCAGCCTTGTTCATCCTTGCTTGCACATAATGTGCTGAGATGTGCCAAGCCCCATCCCCCTTCCCTGAGGCACTGCAAAGCCACTACCAGGCTCAGAAAGATGCTGCTCATCACCAAGGTTGCTCCTTCCCAAGCCCCGTCAAACATGAAGCTCTCACCTTTCATCTCTACTGACTGTGAGCAACCCACCATACCCTTGCCAATTAGTTATGATCTAAAAAGAGTCAACATGACCAGCAGACTGCAAAAGCCTACAAAGAAGGGTTAGGCTTGAATATGAAGTTCCTTCCCTATTGCTTCCCATTGGATGGTCATTTTTCAGCTAACCAATTTGAGCCTCATGCTTTATTGGAAGAGGAGTAGGGCAAATAGATCTCTGCTTTTGCAGCCTTGAATACTTCCTTTATACATTCATTTCCGGCTGTTAAGGACAGGGAAGCCATTGTCCTGGTCCCTTCTGAAAATCAAATTACATTGAGAATTGGCTGAAGTGAACCTCATTAACCCTTAGAGGTATGATACAAGAAGTACTTCCTTTTTACCAGAAAAAAACCACATCTTTTAATATATTATATATATAAATGTGAAATATATTTACAAGTATGAACATATTTACTGTAAGTACTCCCATTTTTGTATAAGGAACAACAAGACTCACCTAAAGGGCATATTTATATCATTAGTTGGGCAGGGTTGCATGAATCAAATTGTTGGCTTCATGGTGGTAGGTGATTAAAATTTAAAAGGGCTGCATATGTAAGCATATATATTTCCCTAGAATGGTGATTGAAATGGTTATTTCACATGCATGGATGTTTCTGCTATCAGTGCCTGTTTTATTAATTTATAGTAAACTAGCAGCAAAGCCCATTGTGGAGGAGACGCAATGGGCCCTAGCAAAGGATGAAAGAGAAGGCATCTCCCCCTGCAATGGGCTTTATTGAGGCTGTAGTGGACCCCGCCCCCTGCTCCTGGCGCAACGCTTGCCACTTACCTAGTTGTGAGTCTGTGACTCCACTGTTTAAACATGTTACTTAAAACAGGTGCCAGAGGAAGGGAGATGGTTAGTTGCCAAATGACTATTTCCTTAGGAGTGTACAAGTGTGGTAAGCCATCTCCATGGTAACTAGTAACAAGGTAGTGGGAGATGCAGGCACTTGGTAAAGCCTTGGATCAACAACATGCAATGGAAGCTGGAGGTTCCGGCCCTCTTGGCAGGCAATTCCTAAAATGACTGGTTAGTGACAGCATAAGAAAGAGAGAGAAAAACCTGTTGTGATCTTGTCCAGTTTTTAGGCACACTTTTAGACACAGACTAATCAGCTCATTAGATACCTGCAGGCTTCTACATTTCAAAGTGTTGGTGAGTATGGGTTATTTTCAGTGGTGGGATTCAGCAGGTTCGCACCACTTCGGCAGAACCAGTTGTTAAAATGGTGCTTGTAAACAAACAGTTATTAAATTATTGAATCCCACCACCAGAACCGGTTGTTAAATTATTTGAACACCACCACTGGAAGGGTGCTGTTCCCCCTTAAGAACTGGCATTGAAAGGTGGTGTCAAGCGATGGAAGGGGGGTGGGAGAATGGATTGAGGGTATGATGGGAGCTGTTTTGACACTTAATTCTTAGTTCTGTCAACGAAAGTCTGAATGCTTAATCCTGATGCTGTTTCACAAAGGAAGTAATTTGAACCCAAAGTCTCATAATTGAACAGTCTAGGGGCACAATAAAACCCCTCTGAGGGTCAGGTGAGCAAAGAGAACAGCATGTCAACAAGTGGAGACTCAAGACAGTTACTGGGCAACTAGATGACCAGAGGGCCAAACAGAGCAGTGCTTGCAGGTCAGCAGAGCCATTCCACCACAAAATGACATACTTAAGACTTCACTAAGAGGGACAGAATCTTCTTCTTGTAACACTTGGTGATACAGCAGTTTCATAACTGTAGCAACATCACAGCAAAAATGCTATGATGTTCAAGACAAGACAATATCTAATGGTGCAATATATTATTTTACATTTATGCACTGAAGCTGTATATTCACACAAATTACAAATTTCATTGTTCAGACAACAGGGCAACAGAGCAAGAGCATATATCAGGAGCATCACAGGTAGCACACACTCCAATCTGTATGGTTTCTAGGTTTACATGGATGTAAGTTTGAAGAAAGGGTAATAAAGTATAGAATATCATCCTCTGAAATTGATATTGGTTTCTAGCCAAGCAAGGGATGTGTGGTCCATGTGCACATTGTCCTCAATGGATTAGGATGAATATCTGCTACTCAGCAGCATAGCAAGAACACCCTAATTTATTCCCACTGAGACTTGTGTAACCACAGACAAAATATTCTGAATGTATCCATGTTAAGGAAATGAGATCACTCTGAAAAATCACCAAATGCACAAAGGCAAATGAGTAGCCCATCTCCAAAAATCATGACTGCATTATTTTTGAAATGCTAGTTTCTTCCAAGGTACATTATTGGACTTAAGCAACTGTAACAAAGTATAGCATTGCATGGCTTCTGATCAAATTGACCCTGTATATCTAGAAGACTCATGAAAGTCAAATATATGTAAATAGGGAATCTTTTAAAGTGTCCCAATTGTTATTTTTATTTGTTTACTGCCTCCTAGCAATGTTATGTTATCTTAGCCTTAATATTAATCACTGAGCTGTTTTAATTTGAATATATGCAAATTAATCAACATATCCAAATTAAACATGGTTGTTTTTCCCTTCCATCTGGAGAGACGGCAAACCCAGGACACAGCAACTTGCTACATGTCAAGATTGGGGTATGAATAAATATTGCTTTCAGTTCACTTCGGGCCATGAGCTTTAGCTTAGTAGAAACATAACAGGGAAAAATGGTAACACAAACTGGGATGAGCTTGCTAGCATTGGAACAAGATTCCTCTCGTTTAATTGTTTAGCGTTTAAAAGTACTTGTTGCAATAAATGTTTCAGTTGGTAAATGTAAGTCTGGTTTTTTCACATGTTCATCTAGAACTAATAAACCATGAATCCTCTGACCCTCTCAAGAATAATATTCAGGGGCATTTGAGGCTGCTATGAAATGGGGTGAGGCAGAAAAATCACATTCTATGGGAGGAAATCTTTGCACCCGTCGAAATGTCTGGTCCAGATTCAAGTCAACAAATAAGATAGTATTTCAGAATCAGCTATAAGATTCGTGAATATTCCTTGAATAACCCTAAATAAAAATGTACACTGGAACACAGTGAGAGAAATCTGGTTTCAAAATAAACAAATATATACCAGACAAACTTTAAGATTCTTGTCTAGAATCTGAACAAAAGGAACCACCAGTTGAAATGCAAAGTGTATCAGCCCTTCCTTGCTAAATCTGTACTTCTGCAAGCATATTTAAATCAAAATTAAGGATTTAAAGAAACCTGTTTAAGAGTAAGGATTGCATTAGAAAAACCATTCTGCTAAACTTGGATACAGGTGTAACCCCCATGCCCTGAATGGATTGGCCCAGAATGGGTTGACCCAGTAAGGGGTGGAGACTCGGAGCAGCAGAGAGGCTGAAAGAGCTCTTTTGCAGAAGAACAAGGCTACCAGACTCGGACCTTGATTTCTATAAGCCCTTAACACCTTGTTAAGGGTTTCTTTTGTGGTTGTAATGGGTGAGAGTTCTCCTGGAGACCTTCATCATGTTGCAACCTGTTCATCAAGCCCTTGGAGTCTTCAGGAGCCAGCCAACTTGCAAAGAAGATTTGGACTTGGCAATATCAGTAGACTGTAAATAGAAGGACTTGAAATGCAACCTGAACAGGACCTTGAATTGTAACGTTAAATGTTGATGTTTTAAAAGTGTTAATTGTAAAGAAAAGTAAACCATTTTGTTGTTTAAAAATTGTTGTTGCAACTCATTCCAAGTACTGCCCCACAGAACCCACAAGCTGAGGTTACACAGGCAGCAAGGAAGGTTCTTCGATATGCTATAATTTACTGAAGGTTTCTTTCCTAAATTATCATACTATTTTAAGCTATATTTAAGGAAATAGCTAAACAGAATATGAAAATGCCAATAGATACTGCAGTAAAACCTTGCAGGAGAAACAGCGTGTATAAAAGAAGTATATTATTGTCATGTTAAGAGATCCAAGTGATCAGTCTTCAGCAAAGCCTGCTTCTGTACAGTACTGTAGGTTATAATGAGTAAAACCTGTTGAGAGGGCTTTCTGATTTCATTTTTCCACTTTTAATTACTCTTGAGGTACACATTTGTCATAAAATCAAGGACAAGTTCAAGTACGTAACCTTTCCTTAAGGAAAATAAGAAATCTGCAGCATTTAGAAGACGCATTTTAGAGTAAAATAATCCCCAGAAGTATTGTGCATTATTAGATGCATCAACACGCTCATCCTTGTTGGCCTCACCCTGCATGGGCTGGCACAAAGTAATGTTGGGCACTGCCATGTCTGTACTCCTCCTAAGTTGTCATCTGCAGCTTGGAAAATTCATGGGGATTTGGGGATAATGGAATTTGGAAAGGGGAGGGTGCTCAGCATGGACCTGCTGCCATAGACTCCATTCTCCAGAGATGACATTTCTACCAGGGCAATTGATCTCTGTAGTCTAGAGATAATCTGTCATTCCAGGAGAACCCCAGGTTCCAGTTGGAGGATGGTAACATTAACTCTGTGAGTGCAGGACAAACCTGTGTATCACTGTGCTCCTCATCCCTGGCCCTCACTGCAGGGACAATGAGACTTAAGAAAGCTTTCTCTCAAAAACAGGATGCCCAAAGAATTAAACAATATCTTCCCATTTTCATCAGCCTTCACGCTAGCAACTGCTTTTTTCTGTGACCAAAGGGCTGGAATCAGTCAGCCCAAGCTCCATGCAAGGGAGAGGAAATGGAGCCTTGCAAGTCCTTGCAGGTTCCCCACTGAGTAACAGAGCCCACCCTGATGGGTGGGTGTAAAGTAGACAAGGATTCAAGAAAGGGGGAAAGACTATGGGAACTGACAAGGAAGGGAAAGAGGAAATAGTGGGAGAGATGGAAATGAGATACATACACCCCTCAAATTCTTGCATGTTCCTGCTTGTATATTCATAAATAGTAACTCAGAGTCCTGAATTTAGTGAAACTATTCTGCCGGTGGTTCCTCCACTGTAGATCTGAGTCTCATTTCAAAATGTTTGAGAACCAGTGAAGTAAGGTAAAATGTCCCAGGCTGGATTACCTGCCTGATGTTAAAACTGAAAATAATTATACTATTAAACCACTCTGCAACAACAATTTTGTTGTTGAGTTCTTATGTCACTGGGAGGAAAAAAAATTCTTTCACCCTTTTTTAATAAAAAAAATCTTGCTGTGGTCATTCTGCAGGTTTTCATTCATTTTTGACAGGGTTGTGCCCTTTCCATGGTGGCTATAACAATACTATTGGTAGCTGAAAATTGCTTTCTAACTTGCAGTTTGTGTAGTATAAGTGGGCTATCCCATATTATTTATTTTGAACTGGGTTGAACCAGGGCTTATTTTGAAACGTGAGAGCCTTCAAGATAACAGATAAATGAAAAAATGAACCCCAAATTACCACAGTTTGCTCATTCATTTGAATAATGAGCATGATTGGGAAAAGAGAAATGAATGAATGAGAATAGTTTTGTCTTTGTTGTTCAGTTCTCCTCCCCCACCCCCTCTTCCTGATGGCATATTCTTCAGCACCAAATCCCAGGTTTATGGTGGTGACTGAGGTCTTAAGGAATTGATGGACAAAAATAGAAACTCATTCTCATATCTCTTTCCCCAGCACTTCTTAATGTCTGATGTACCTTTACTTGGCTTACCTGGGAAATATAGGGTTGGATACTGCAGTTTGTAAGAACACAACATCAGAAACCTTCCCTGCATCCTTCTACTCCCAGCAGTCCTATCCAATGTCAGGAAAGTTGATTTCTGGGATCATGGGACCCACATGGCCTAATAACTATGCAGTGGGGAGTGGTCTGCAATGGGGATGGGAAAGAAGGCAAAAATTAACATTCTCCTTTCTCATCAAGCCACTTCCCACTGCTCTACCGCTAGGAAGCAGACATATAGAGGCAATGGGGACATCCGGGGTGGCTTGTCCCAGGTGCGGCCATTGCTGTCACGTGTCAGGGGTGGGGCAGAGTGGGGGTGTTACCGCTGCTGCTCGGGTAACATTAAGTGATTTCAGCTCAGGCAACGTAGTGAGGTGCAGGAAGCCGGTGTTCTTCAAGTATTTTATTCGGAAGTGGTTGCTAAAGCTCAGGCAGGGGAATCCCGCTCTCGTAACCAAGCGCAAGAACTTTTATACACACAGATCAAAGGGGTAAAGGGGCAGGTAAGGGGGCAGTTAAGGGGGCAGGTCCCTTACCGTACAACAATAAATATCAACACATAAAAGAAAAGGTACAAATACAACTTTATGAATGGGACCATGAGATCTCGCTGTCAGGCGTCTTCCCGCAAGACTTTACAATAGTGCTGAAATGGAGAGGGTTCATTCATAAAACTGGGTAAGGCTGTTTAACGCACCCAGGAATCTGGTTATCAGATGGGCTGCTTCCTTGAGTTATGTCCTGAGGCTCCCGTGCCTCAGTCCCACAACAAAAGAAAGTTCAAATGGTCCAATGGCGATCTTGGCACGTCCTTCAACAGCTGGGATATCTGGGATGCCGTCATCAGATTCAATTTGTAAATACAAAGGGGACTTTGTTTTTGCTAAAGAGATCTACCGGGTGTTGGCCCAAACTGAATTCCAAGGCTAGCTTCCTTGGCCCTTAATTTCAGCTGCTACAAGCTGCTGCTTTTTCCAACAGATACAGATATCTAAAATAACATTTCTAAACTTAAACATTAGAGGAAATCTTAAAGAACCTCCAATACAGTACAAGCACATATACATATAAGCAAGAGTATCCTAAATTAATAGTAACTACGCCTTAAATCAACTGGAGAACCTAGCTAAGTATAATCCTAAACATTTGGCAAATAATAAATCCAACACTGAGGGGCTTACATTACAACTTAAAAGGGACAAAGGCAAGAAGGAAACCATGTGAGACATCAGCACATACATATATACACATTCTTTCCAGGCCTTATGGAGACTTTTGGACAACACCAGCCTCTTTGCTCTGATCCTTAGCCAGTGTAGTTTAGCGATAGGCTCAGGAAAATATTTTCCTATTTTCCTGGCGGTAACAGGGGCACGTGGGCAGCTCATGCCATGGGCGCAGTTTCCCCTCCCTTTGTCACTGCTAGTAATGCCCCTAGCCTGCCCCCAGCTGTGATAGCATCCATCCTGAGGCTGGCACAACTCTGCAGGCAGCAGGTTCTTCCAGGTCAGATGCTGCAGAGCTTCCTGCCAGTATAAGTGCCATTTATACTGGCACTGTGGACAAATGTGCTGGCGCAGCCCCATACTGGTTCCAGGAGCCAATTCATTCCTCTGCCGAATTGGAAAATGTAACTCTAAAGGAAATACTGATCCCATTTCCATGACTATGTTTAGGAAAAAATGTTTTTAGATTTACTTCATTTATACTGTGCTTTGGGGGGCGGGATGCAGATACTGAAAATGCATGCCATGTCATTTGGCACTGAGAATTGTTTTTAAAATTGTAGAAGATGGCATGGCAGGCATCTTTTTCATGGAGTTCACTCTCCTTTCTTTCATCTCACCATCGTCTCTGATCAAAAAAGCTTTTAAGGCTATGAAATCCTTCAGACCTGATGAATCCTTCAGATCTGATGAACAAAACATGGTAGTGGATGAATGTATTTATTATGGGCAAGGATGCTTCTGTTACATTAACTTCAACACTTGTGAAAAAAATATTTCCCTCCAGCCTGGTTCATTGTAGCTGGAAATACCTTTCTATACTGCTTACTTTCTTTACACATTGGAGTTCTCATTCATTTTCTCATTTTATTTGTATGACATTTGAAAAACTGAATCTTTCTTAGAAATATTCAAAGGACAAAATAGTTTTTTTACCTCATACAAGTTTTTGCATTAAAATAAGGATTTTTTATCACATAATAAGGCTTTAAATTCATTTTCATAATTAATTCCCTACATACAAAATTACAGATTTGGTACTAATATCTCAACAAATAATCCTCTTTACTTTGTTCATGGATCTCAAGAGGTTTGGGAGAAAGTATTAGATGACTCCTTTAGGAAGAAAACTTTCACAGCTTCTCTCCCCTCCTTGAACAAGAAATTTCACGTTCCTTGAAATTCATCATAAAAAATAGTTCAGCCCATTGTATCTAGGAATGCCAGATACAAAGAAAGCTAATATGTTTAACTTTGTATTCAGAAGTCATAGAGGGAGAATTTATGCACTTTTGAACAATTATCACAAACATTCTATTGTCATGAAGCTTTACCATGGACTCCTTTACTTACAGGAATGACATTTTTTCACCTCACATATTTATTTTTGAAAACAATAATCTAGGAACAGGAATGAATGATCTCATGACATTGGTAAATTGTAAATTGTAGAGAAAACAGGGGGGAATGTTTATTCCTTGTCAGTATAAAAATCTAGAATGGTAAGCTTCCATGTTACATCCAGATGATGCAAGAAGCTCCTATTAAACTGATATTTATGCACAACCACACAACGCCCATATTCACATGTGTGTCTCACTCCTCCTTCCTTCCTTCATTCCCAGAACATGAATAGGGATTCTTAGTTTGAAACAAGATCTAGTTTTCCTGTGATGTATGAATGCAGGTGTCCATGTGAATGGAAGTTTACTTGTGGTATATTGTGGGGGCTCCACAAGCATGCGTTCATTTGTACATCGTGAAGAACTGGAAGTTGTTCAGAACAGAAATCCCATTCTTCCTGGGAAGGGAAATGAGGGAGGACGGCATGTGTATGAAATTGGAAGCCAGAAGTATTCATGCAACTATTGCAGTTCAGTTGTGATATCTCAGTGCCTAGTTATCATGATGGACCATCTAGCCAAACTCTCTGTGGCCTTTTACCATAACAAGCATGCATTCCCTCTAGATTTGATTCTGGCAGACACACACTTTTCTGTGCTTTGACTACTCACCCTGCCTTAGATCACAGAAGTCCCACCATTTGATTTGATTTGATTTGATTTGAAATTTAATTTATATATTGTATCATAATAATGATATGAGCTGGAGGGCTCAGGGCAGTGTACAACATGGTAAATGACAACAACAGCAATACAACAAGGCCAAGCATAATAATACAACATTTGCACCAGACCCTGGCAATAATCCAACAACAGCTAAATATAACTAAAAATAATATTCCTATCTCAGGTTAATTACCAACAACATAATCCGCATAGCACATAATAAATTTTTCAATAGTATATAACATAATAGCATAACAGTATAATAAATAGCATACAATATAATTCAGCATCTACAGTAAGCACCTGCATAACATATCACATATAACATATCACATACTTTAGCACCTACAATAAGCACCTACATAACAGTTTGCAATAGCCTAACAATATAATACGTAACATTCAGAATAACAAAGTACCAATCTCTACATGATTTATTAACTATCCCTATACATAACTGATAGACTATTACAGCTAACAACCTCATAAACCAATTAACCTGATGACAAGCAGAAAATCAGAAAAGTTAGAGAAATTTTATGACGACTTCCCAATGCTCTGTAAATCGAAACAACCTAACTACAACTATCTACTCGCTCAGAGTCAAGTTTAGTGTATACATTTCAACCCCATTTATAGCAGCCCAATGTCCATTACATCCAGAAGGTTGACTACTACACTAACTACACTAAACTAAAATGCTTTAATATCCTGCCAAAGCCCAGTGAAAACCCCAAAAATATTAACAACACCAACCCCCAAACATCTAATCCACTTAACTTCTTGGGGGCAACATCCCACAACCTGTTGCAGTTTGTGAGGCCGATGTTCCTGCCCGAGGCCGCCTCCACCACTGCGTTCTCAGTCTTGCAGGGAGCCACCACTGCCGCCATGTTCATATTGGAAATGCCCTACTCCCCAACAGGAGGTCCTCATGTATGTTTTGCGTGGAAAACACGTTTCAAACAAATGCAATGCAAACAAAAAGCCAGCTGATAGGTAATGCCTGCCCCACTGCAAACAGGGTGGTGGGTAATAATGCTGAACATGCCTCGAAACAAAGACTCCCCAGCCAATTCTCTCTGAAGTCATGGGAACCTCACAGTGCACAATCAGCTTACATTTTCTGCCATTTTCTCACTTTATAAAAACATGTTGACATTCAAAGGACTAGTTGTCCATGCTGGTGTCTTTTTCACATAGTTACGATTTGGAGCAATAGTTTTTTTGCCTCAAGCAAACATAAGGGGGGGCCCAGATGCACTTACTTTGTGAAGCAGATTGTCAATGGCAGCAATTGGGCTACGCAACTCCTTTGACAACGGGTAAGAGTGCTTCCCAAGCACTCAAGTATTCCTCTTTGCTGCCAGAAGCAACAACAGGGACACAGAATGAGAGTTGTTTGGTTCATTTGCCAAGCATTTGCTCAGCTTCTTAGAGTCCAGGAATTCTGTTTACTGGCCACTCTGGGTGGGAGGAAAGTCTCAAGTGAAGAAGGAGATTTGATCATGCTTCAGCATTTCCTAGCTGCCTCTTCAGATAAGGAAATATGTGGCACAACATGTGTGCTGGCTGGTGTCCAGAGCCTACTAGAAAGCTTTGGCGTATATCCCACAGTTTGAACCGCAGAAGTAACAGAAAGGATGTGTTGGACCTCTAAAAAAAATAAAACTGAAGGCAAAGAAAAAGTTATTCAAACACCACAAGAAAATTTGTGTGTGGTCAACTAAACCACGGTTTAATCACTTCATGGCTATAATATCACTAAGAAATTACATACAGAATTTAATAAGTTACTTCCATAGTTACTACAACAGAAGTGGTATATGTTAAAGATATATAAGAACAAGGACATTTAAGTTACTACTATAGAAGCTGTATGCCAAAAGTAGATAAGAACATAAGAAAAGCCCTACTGAATCAGACCTGTGGTTCATGTAGTAGACCAGCCATTCTCAACCGGGGTACCGTGGTTCCCTGGGGTGCCATGAGCATGTCCCAGGGGTACCACGGCAACACTACCGCCCCCCCTCATTTTTGTGGTGTCTCCCACCGGCGCCAGCAAGGACATGGAGCTGGCCCATGGGGCAGGGCCTGCCACAAGGTCAGCAGCCGCCACCACCCCCAGTGCTTCCCTTCACCCTGGGAGGGGAAGGTGGGGCTGTGGCAAGCAGGGGCAATGGGAGGGGAAGGTGGAGGGTGGCGGCAGGGATACCGTGAGATATGAAGAGTGATGTGAAGGGTACCCTGACCTCAAAAAGGTTGGGAAACACTGTAGTAGACCATCACTGTGGTTAATGTAGACTACATGTGGTTCACGTAGACCACTTGTTTCATATGGGAGGGTTAACAGAGGACGAAGAGGCCAAAGCTTTCCACTAATGCTGCCTCCTAGCACTGGTATTCAAAAATTTTCTTTACACCCCAAGTAATTAACTGACATTACAAAAATCTAGCATTAGCATACCATTGTAGAAAAGGTGGGTGAGCTGCATTACATTTTGGCATTTTTTAAAAAGACCTTTGTTTTCACATGCTAGTGATTATCAGTTGAAAATGCTAATTGGAGTTTTCAGAAATAAAAGGATTTCATTTCAGTTAATACAAATCTTATAAAAGATTTCTAGTCTTTCTTCGGCTCATTCCGCACATGCAGAATAATGCACTTTCAAACTGCTTTCAATGCTCTTTGAAGCTGTGCGGAATGGCAAAATCCACTTGCAAACAGTTGTGAAAGTGGTTTGAAAATGCATTATTTTGCGTGTGTGTAACCCCCATGCCCAGAATGGATTGGCCCAGAATGGGTTGACCCAGCAAGGGGTGGAGACTCAGAGCAGCAGAAAGGCTGAAAGAGCTCTTTGCAGAAGACAAGGCTACCAGACTCGGACCTTGATTTCTATAAGCCCTTAACACCTTGTTAAGGTAATTGCAATATTGTTGGGAACTACTGGGAAGGCAGTTGTTTGTTGTTGTTATGTTGTAAATGTTGGAGTTTATTGTTTCAGGGTTTTCTTTTGTGGTTGTAATGGGTGAGAGTTCTCCTGGAGACCTTCATCATGTTGCAACCTGTTCATCAAGCCCTTGGAGTCTTCAGGAGCCAGCCAACTTGCAAAGAAGAATTTGGACTTGGCAATATCAGTAGACTGTAAATAGAAGGACTTGAAATGCAACCTGAACAGGACCTTGAATTGTAACATTAAATGTTGATGTTTTAAAAGTGTTAATTGTAAAGAAAAGTAAACCATTTTGTTGTTTAAAAATTGTTGTTGCAACTCCTTCCAAGTACTGCCCCACAGAACCCACAAGCTGAGGTTGCATGTGCGGAAGGGGCCTTCAAGTTGTCAGTCACAAAAGAAAGGGCAAAATCAGAAAAACAGAAAGATTGGCTGTTGTGGTCTTTCCAGGCTGTGTGGCCATGGCCTGGTAGTTTTGGCTCCTAAAGTTCAGCCCATATCTACGCCACATCTATGTGGATGAAAAAGCACAAAGATGTATATAAAGCAAAAAGCACAAAGATGTATATAAGAACAGAGGTATATAAGTTACTTAATACCATAGAAGTTATATGCTAAATGTGAATAGGAGCACAAAGCATAAAAATGTTTGTCATTTTTTAAAATTTTATGCAAATGTCCTGTGTGTGTGTTCAATACCATCAAATCGTTTCCAATTCACAGCAACCCTATAAATAACTCCTCCAAAGCGTCCCATGCTGAAAGTTCAGGGTTTAAAGGTGAATATTCGGTGCAGAGGAAACTGGAACTCTATATGAAATAAGTACTTTAAAACTTGGTCAATTTTAATATATGTTTTGGACTTTAAAGTACAAATGTAAAAATGGTGATACAAAATGTCCTGTCATTAAAAACCTTGCTCAGCTCTTGCTGAGTGTTGTGGCTTTTTTTTTTATAGAGTCAATCCGTCCCCTATTGGGTCTTCCTCATTTTCTGCAGCCTTCAACCTTTCCAAGCATTCTTTTAATTTCCAGTGACTCTTGCCTTCTCATAATATGGCCAAAATAGGATAGCCTTAGTTTAGTCATTTTAGCTTCTAGGGTCAGTTCAGGCTTGATTTAATCTAGAATCCACTTATTTGCCTTTTTGGTGGTCCAGAGTATCCATAACACTCTTTCAACACCTCATTTCAAATGAATCAACTTGCTGTCAGCCTTCTTCTTGTCCAGCTTTCACACCCGTACATAGTAACTGTGCTGCTTAGGTCCAGGCATGACAGGCCAACAGATGGCTGAGGCAGCCAGAAACTAGTTGCACAGGTTGAGCAACTCAGGTGCTAAGGCAGGTGGTGCAAAGTAGCCCAGGTCCAACAGTGCAGAGTTCAGGCAGGTAACATCTGTAGGTAGAAGTCAGGCAGTTCAGGGATCAAGGCAGACACCATTTGTAGGTGGAGGTCAGGCAGTCTAGGGGCCAAGGCACAAATCAGAAGAAATGGCTAAGGGGGAGTCCCAGCACACAGTTCTTTTCAGGGAATCATACTTGTTGCACCCAGGCTGAGCCAAGCCTAGGACAGGGCTTAAGTAAGGTGCTTTGCTATTGAGCCAGGCTCCTGCAGAGACTTAGGCCCTTTCCCCACTTACCTTTGTCTGAGGGTTGCTGCGCGCAATTCCCAGCGCGCGCAATTCCTGGCGTGCGCCCCGACTTCCCCACAACCCCACGCTTTGCGTCATCAAAAGGCGCCATTTCAAAAGGCACCAGGAATTACGCGCGCTGAGGGGGCGCGAGAGAGGCAGCATCAGGGCGGCTGCGTTCTCGCCGCCCCTGAAGTGGGGAGTGCAGCTGGATCCCGCGCTACTTGAGGAGAGTAGCGCGGGGCTTAAGGTAAGTGCCCCCCCACTGCTCCTGCTTTGGCACTGGTACAACAGAGCTCCTCATATTGAGGGGCCTGCTGTCCCCCCCTTCTTGGGGTGGGTTTTTAAATTGAGCCTGGACGCCTCTTGTTTAATTTGCTAATTGTTAGCCGCTGTTTTTATGTATTTTAAGATGTTTTATTGATGGAGCCTATGTTTGTATTTTACCGGATTTGCTCCTTTTTATTGTTTATATATTATGTTGTTCACCGCCTGGAGCCCTTTGGGGATCGGGCGGTATAGAAATTGAATAAATAAATAAATAAAATAAATAAAAAGTGGGGAAAGGGCCTTAGTCCTCAGCAGCCTCTAGCTCACAGAGCCTTTTGTCATACTGAGTAGCCAGACAAGTGCTTTTCCTTTTACTGTGCAACCTCTGTCTTTGACTCCTTCGTGCAGCTGGCTCATTACTCAGCTTATCTGAACTTACTGATAGCTCTCCCAGGTACACAGCATCAGGTTCCCAGCTTCTGCTCAAGAGCAGAGTTAGCAATGCTCCAGTTTGCTCTGCATGACCCAAACTTCTGTATTTGCTTCAGAAGCATTATTGAGCATGGCCAGTGTACCACATTCTGATTGGCTGTTGCTTTTGAGTGGCAGCTTGAATGGATGTCAGGCAAGGGGATCAGCCGGCTGGGTGGGAATAATACACTTGGCCTGCCCCTGATTGGTGTTTTTGTGTGTATGCTGTGGGAATGGAAGAAATTGATATGTATTTTTAATGGTTTAAAATAAGATTTTGCTGTCAGAGTAAATAGGTAACTAGTAGGTCTGCTAGAAAATAGGCCTGCTAATTGATTTAAAATAAAGCTTGTACTGAGGAAAGTAAACTGAGTGATTGTTCTGATTGGCTGTAGCTTTTGAGTAGCAGCTGCAAGCACCTGTGCGCTTGCCTGGTGTCCTGCATTCTGATTGGCTGCTGTTTTTGAGTGGCAGCTTGAATGAACATCAGGTGGAGAGATCAGTGTTGGGCAGGAAAAAATAAACCGGTCCTGCTCCTGATTTATTTTTGCACAGCACAGGCGCAAGCAGCATCACACTGGGTTTTTTAAAAGAAGCTCCAGACTGGCAATTTTTGAAAATCCCAGGATAAGGTGAATATATCAGGGGGACACTGGAGCAGACCATGTGCAGCTTCAGGAGCCATGCAGAGTTCCGAGCTGCACAGGGATATTTTCCATGCTCATCCAGGGATATTTTGACTGTGTAAAAATGGTCTTGGATCGCCCCAAGCTTGCCGGATTTTGTCAGATCTCAGAAGCTAATCAGGTTGACCCTAGCAAGTATGTGGATGGGAGACCTTGAAGGGGCATGACATGGAGGCAGGCAATGGCAAAAATGAGCTCTGAACATTTCTTGCCTTTAAACCCCACCAGAGGTCACCAAAAGTCAGATAGGACTTGATGGCAAAATAAATAAATAAAGCTCTTAAAATAGCAAGTGATCGCTGTTACACATCAGGGAAACACTGCCAATCTGTGGAATGGGGGAGGGGAATAGATCAATTCAAAATAGAATGGGAAAGATTACAGTTTACGGAATCATTACCAGCTTGATCCAGAGTGAAGGGAATATAGAAAGTAGTGGAAGCAGGGGTGGCTACGCCAGTGAATTTGTCATCCCTGAGGCATTTACCCCAGCAGAGGGGCATATCCTCTGGCAGCATTGCAGGGTCATTCCAGAGGCATGCCCAAGGATGCAGAAAACATTAGTCCGCTTCCACCTCAGCTTTCCCTCCAAGGATGTCAGTGCCTGAGGCTTGAAGCTTTTGGAAGGCTTTTCTGCAGTGAGAAGAGTGTTTTTTTTTTTGTTTTTTGCCTCCCTGCACTGCTGAAAAGCCCTTTGGAGGCAGAAGGACAGTGTGCCATCCGTGGCCACCCCAGGGCTCTGGATTAGATTGTAAATCAAAAGAAATCAAGATCAATTTGTCCGATCCTCTGCTGAAAGGCAGGACATTTATTATCCACTCACCTGTTTTCTCTCTGGGCACTTTCACACATGCAGAATAATGCACTTTCAATCCACTTTCACAATTGTTTGTAAGTAGATTTTGCTATTTTGCACAGTAAAATCCAGCTGCAAAGTGCATTGAAAAGTGGACTGAAAGTGCATTATTCTGCATGTGCAAAAGTGCCCTTTGTTAAGCAGTTGGAATGGATATTTTTTTAATACCACTGGCATTGGGCACTCAGCATCAAATATTACAGTGAAATGTCTCATGCCGCTCAAAAAAGCAGTAAAAAATGGTCTCCCATAGATAAGGTAAACATTTCTACATCCCCTTCGGGGATGGGGCGGTATAAAAGCCTAAGAAATAAATAAAAATAAATAAATAAATATTGTCGAAGGCTTTCACGGCCAGATTCAACTGGTTCTGGTGGGTTTTCCAGGCTGTGTGGCCGTGGTCTGGTGGATCTTGTTCCTAACGTTTCGCCTGCATCTGTGGCTGGCATCTTCAGAGGTGTATCACAAAGAAAAGTGTGTTTCACACTGTGTCTAAGTGAGAAGGGAAAGTTTAGTGGGGTATACATTGTCCATGTCCCAGAGTGGGGAACCAATCATTAAGTGTTTGGGTGGAACTTGCTATGCAAAGGTGTGGTTGAGTGCATTGTATTGTGGGTGGGGTTATCAGTCCATTTTTTTAAGTACTGGGAGCCACACTTTGCTTATTCTACAATACATGGGAAACTCCCTAGGCATGCAGAAAAATATGATTTTATAAATAAACCAAAAGCAATCCCCAAACTATCCCGACTGGGCAGGATATGCTCCAGGCAGTGGTATAGGGGGAGGGAATGGTGCCCGGGACACACCACCCCTGTGGCACCCCGCCCGCCCCTCACTTGCCTGAGTTCAGCCAGCTGAAAAAGCAGCCTGATGTATGTCTATACATTATTTTGAAATGTATTTCAATATTTTCCTCTTTTAAAGTTTTAAAATGGAAAACCATTACATGTCATATCTGTCCTATATGTGCTTAGCACGAATAATGGCAAACTCACCGCAAAGATATGTTGTAGACATAATGACTTAAATGACTTCATATCAAAATTACTTGGCGATTTTTGTCTTTCAAAATTTTTGGACTTTATGAAGAAGTATCTTTATTAGCTCATCTAATTAAAATCTTAATCTCGAAGTTCCTTTTTTATTCCATCCCCAATTAATTTATAGGCAAGCGATTGGGGTTAATATTACACATCTTAGGCTGATGCCCATTTAACAAACATTTATATAAATAATAAACAATGCCAAAATGATTTGTGTTTGAAATTAATTTGCTTTATTGTAATTGTGAAAGCTCTGCAAACACAATGGCTTTTAGAGGTTAATAGTGTCTCATTACCCAATTTTCAGTTTCCATTCATTTTTATTGGCAAATATGCAATTCCTTTCCTGTTGTGCCCGCCTAAAATACATTGGTGCTGGTGGTTCAAGGGCTGGCTTGCAATCCTTCATTCTCCAGAGTGTTGTCAGTTATACAAAGACAAAGCCACTCCTGAGGTTTTACTCAATTAATCTCAGTATATTTGAGGACAAATCAGCAACAAGGCCAATTCAGTAATCACGGGCCATGTTGTATTATCAATTTTTAACTAATTTCCCTTTGTCTTCTAAAACCAATAGTGTTTAGAACCAACTAAAATGCCACAGGAGCAGAAATAGACAACAAACATTATGAAGGATCACAATTCTATCTCATAGGAAGAGTAAAAAATAATTCAATTGTTTACTAGTCTTCTGGGCAAAACAAAGTAAACATTAAATATTGTTTATACAAGCTGGTTCCCTCCCATGTTATGATTTATGAAAGAGTGCAAAAACTGAGAAATCCTGCCCAAATCCCAAAATCTCCATTTCCACTAAGCCTGCAGGGGCTTCAGCAAGCAAACCCTGTCCTTATTTAGTTTAGCTGACTCTCAGCTACTCTCAACATTCTGTGCTCCTGAAGTCATAGGTGTAGCTGGCATGGGGACATCTGAGGACAAATGCCCCAGGCACCTCTGTGAGAGTCACATGGGGTGTGGATTTTTCCACTTCCCCCTTTTCTGGGAAGGAGGAGGGCATGGCTGTGCCGTGTGTGCACATCATGCCGTGGCCCAGCCATGCCCTTCTTCCTTCCCAGAAGTGGCTGGACCATGCCCCTGCCCCGTGGCACCCTCTTGCAGTGCCTCCCCACCCCCACGCCCCCCACTTACCACCATGATGGTGGGTGTGCAGGTGCCCAGGGGACATCAAAAAAGTAGCTGGGGGTGAAAAAGCATGGAATGGTCATTGCAGTGCCAGTCTGACAGCCAAGGCAGTCACTCTCCTTCCACCCCTTCGGTACCCTGCAGCTGCTGACAGGGCACTGCAGCAAGATGCCCAGGTGGTGGCAGTAACTGGAGGGCACTGGCAGGCAGCTCCTCCTGGCTGGCAGCAGGAAAAGGGAGGAGCGTGCAGGCCAGGGCCTTTTTTGCCCAGCCTCTGCTTGCCCTTCTAGCCTGCAGGGGGAAGGGGCAACCAAATTCACCCCCATGTGACCTAGGCATGTGGCAGCCAGGCTGTGAGACCCCTCCCGACCCCACAAGGTATGCTCCTGAGTAGGGTTAAATGAAGAGAAACATGAGGTGAACCAGTGATGTGGATGCAGCTTTAGCTGGTTTCATGTTAACAGGACATTTTGTTGTTCAAAACCAGAATTTCTGGGTCACAAAACATGTACTAATGATTTATGGGAGTTCAACCAGTGCTCTGCGTCAGCATAGCTAACATGCATAACCAGAGGCGGAGTGAGGGGAAACTGCGACCGGGGTGCACACGCTCCCTGCACCCCTGCTGCGGCACCACCAGCCCCTGCCCCACCCCAGAATGCCCCAGAACACCCCCGCCATGCCCCTTCCATGGCCTGGCCACACCTCTGCCACGGTTCCACCCAGAGCGTCACCCCGCATCCCATGGGCGCTACGCCACTGTGCATAACCCACATGTGGACTATCCTAATCTTCTAGCTGACTGATGCTAATTCAAACAAAATAAAATAGTCTGTTTGGCTCATCAACTTCCATGCCAACAATTTTGATGGTAGCTGCAAACTTCAGCACTAGTTAGTCTCACTTTCCTAGAATTACTTTCCTACCTGTCAAGCTTTGGGCTGGCCTTTTTGCTGAGGACATCTACTGCAAAATTATTTTGAGATTTGTGTACTGTGTACCTCTCAGATAATGAAGTAAATAAAAATAGTCTATAATGAGCCTATTTGAGAAGACAGGAGTCACTGGGAAAAAAACAATGCTAGAAAAAGTCAAAGGCAGCAGGAAAAAAGGAAGACCCAATATGAGATGGATGGACTGTGTAAAGCAGGGGTCCCCAAACTTTTTAAACAGGGGGCCAGTTCACTGTCCCTCAGACTGTTGGAGGGCCGGACTAAAAAAAAACTATGAACAAATTCCTATGCACAAATGATTATAAAATGTTTGATTTCACCTTTCAGCCTTTCTGTCATGGTCTATTTTTAGAACAGTGACCAAAGTATGTCACGTACAGGGTGGGCTCCAAATATTGTTGGGGAGGCTGTGGAATACCTTCCCCTGTAAAAAAAAAAAGCAGAACTTTCCCAATGAAACATTCCATCTAACCCAGGATCAGGTATCTTCCTGGGTTCTTTCCTCCCTAGCAGCCAGCGAGTGATTCGCCAGCCTGGCTGATGCCAATGGGAGTGAGGCGGAACAGAAAGCCTGAGAGCAACACATGGAGTAGCTGAGAGGAGGGCGGAGCAGGCATTGCCACATGAAAGGTTTCCAACTCTGGGTCAGAAAATTCATGGAGATTTGGGGGTGCCATCATGTAATTGCAATCAACAGCCGATGGGGCCGGTTCCTCCTCTCCCTCGAGCCCCCACTGCACATGAATGGAGCCATCACCGCCATGCCTGGCGGGCCGGATAAATGCCTTCAGGGGGCCACATTTGGCCCCTGGGCCATAGTTTGGGGACCCCTGGTGTAAAGGAACCACAGCCCTCAGTTTGCAAAGTGTGAGCAAGGCTGTTAATGATAGGATGCTTTGGTGGTCATTGATACATGAAGTCACCATGAGATGGAATCAATTTGACAGCACTTAATACACAAACACACATAATGAACTACTAAAACTATGGTCAGCAAGTAGCATCTGCATTAAATTAAATGTAAGGCTATGCTATGTTTGATTAGCAGAGCATATGACATTTCTTAATATATCTATTGCAATCAATCACATAACCAACATTTATCAAAAGAATGAATGCAGTGGAATTTGTTAAAAAGATTTGCTGATGAATAATTTTAAGAAAAAGGGAATAATCACATGCCGTAGAAAGCAAATTAGTCAGGGAAAGTAATGGGCTTCTTTTGATCTTTGTGTTGATCTTGAATTGTCATTGCAAAGAGCACCATACAAGGAATATAAATGGAAATGACCTCTGTGTCACATAGGTAAATATTAGAGATTCAAATTAGCAAAAAGAAATTCATTGCTCACAGAGCAAAAATACATCACAAAATACATTACAAGAATAGGAATATCTTCCATTAAAAATATGTGATTTGGAAATACCTTGGAACAGACTGCTCACTGATAATTTTTTTTAGTCTCTGTAATTATTTTGTCAAAA
This sequence comes from Sphaerodactylus townsendi, assembly GCF_021028975.2. Lineage (NCBI taxonomy): Eukaryota > Metazoa > Chordata > Lepidosauria > Squamata > Sphaerodactylidae > Sphaerodactylus > Sphaerodactylus townsendi. The sequence goes on along the minus strand of NC_059425.1, from coordinate 150,420,901 downwards.
ATTCAGAGTAAACTTTGCAGGCTGGAAAATGTAAAATGGTCACAAACAGACTGTGCTGACCATCTACTGACCTCAGCCCCAAATATACTCAGAGCATAACTGTACTTTACATGGAATTCTTGTTTAAAAATTGTTTTTGTTCTGTTTCATTTTACAAAATAATAGAGTCATAATGGTTTCAATATCATAGTGGCAGTATGAAGAGGGTCATCAGCATGGGAGGAACAGAGTGTCATGACCCTCCAGTGCCTTAGGCTGGGTCCTGCCATATTTCTATCTACTAATCCTGGATAGCTGTTATTTTCCTGTAACTGACCAAACATTTAAAAGCAAGATATTACAGCCCAGTAAAATGTTGATATGGGCATCAGCATTACCCTGGCTTGAAAAACAAGAAGGGGAAATGGCCCACAAATGCTTGCTGTCTCTTACCCTTACCTAGCATGCTGTCCCACCACCATATCTGTCCCTACCTCACAACCTATTGACCTTGGGGCCATTACCTGCCCCATTCTGCCCCCACAAAGACATCTCCAGCTAGAAGATGACTCAAGGACAAACAACCACAAATACCTGGCTCTCACCAGGGCAAACAAGTCCCTGAACCAACTTCCACCTGGTTCAGGACAATAAGGAAACACAAAGACTACCAGTTCTCACCAGGTACAAAACAAGAAACTTGGCATCCCCTCCCCCCTTCCTTCTGCACAAAAATGACAGCTCAGATTCAGCCAGTTTGACTCCCTTTAGACACATGCCCTTTGACTCACATCTCAAAGTTTAAACAGGGCAGCTGCTACCTGTGAAAACACTAAGGGGACCCTGGTGAGTCATCAGCTTGTGGGACTTTAAAGGGTCAGGTAACAAAAATCAGGCAGCAACCTCAGCAAACAGCCAGGGCCCTCCAATGCTTTTCTTCTGTACTCCACATTTGTCTTTGAACTATTTCAAACAAAGATAATGCATCAAATATTTAATGATTTAACTGTCAAATTAATTAGTATTTTCAGCAGTAAAAAGACTAACGCTGCTTGTCTAGCCTTACCAATTATGCCTGATTTGGGACTGTGAGTATTCCAAAAACCACTCTGCCTTAATTCATTTGAAATATTATCACACAGTTTTCTATTACAAATGTTCTGAAACTGAATAGCTTGAGGAAAGAAAAGTGTGTATTTTGAGTCTGAAAATGAGGGAATTGAGACTCTCAGCCAAAAGGTATGACAGACATCACATGGCTCAGTGTTCTGTTCCTTAACAACTCAGTGTATTGTATCACAATACATCTCTTAATGATCATAAGCAAACTTCAGAGACCCCCGTGGCCCTGAGTTTTTTTTTCAGATGACTGTAGCAGTATGTTGCAAGAGCTTTGGATGAGTTAGTTTGCTTTTTTGTTGTTTAGAAATACTGCTGACGGTCCTTTTGTGGGGTATGGCTTTGACAATTGTGAATGGGGCTGACTCCGTGCCCCCTTTGAATATTGTGCTCTCTTTGCTCCATAACAATCATTAACCTCTGGATGTTCCCATGAGGACAAGACAATCCAGTTGCAAATTATTCTTATAGTGCAATGAGCGTGCAATACCCAGTGGTGTGCAACATTGGTCTGGTGCTGGAGTCAAAGATTTCACAAATGAAACTAATAGTGCAGTCCTAAGAACTGCTACTCCCAAGTAAGTGAGTAGAAGGGCAGTCAAAAAATCAATGCCTGACGCTCAGCCTTCAAGAAACTGAACACAATGGGCAGTTCTAAGTCCTACCCTTAATTCAGAGGAATGAAAAAGAATGGTTGAATATCATCTTTTATTAAGGTCACAAGAGTTCTGGGAGCATTCCACGGTGTTTCTATGCATGACTCCCAGAAGACATTTTTCATTTTCGCAAGGATGCTGTGAAAGAAAACAGTTTTCTGCAGGAGAGTATTACTATTATTCAGGCCTGTTTGGATGGCACTGAAGCCATGACAGGCAAAGGGAATACACTCACTGCAAGGTTTAATGTTCTGTGTAAAAATTATTACATTTAGCCAGCTCAATGTTAAGTGGACATATTGCATTATTCAAAGAGACAGTACTAGCAGCCAAGAAATTGCTCCTTCTCAGTTTCTGAAAACAGGCAAATTTTATCAAGTCAAGGGCATTCCATTCAACGATTTGTGAGGCTGTTTTGTTCAGCACACCAGCAGTTCCTCTCTGTAGCCAAGTAAGATGGCTGTCAGAAAAAGAAGTTGATGATATTGTGTTTCTTGTTTGGACTCAGAAATGAGGTCTTTGCCGTTGTGGAAAGTAGCTCCACTTTTCCTGCTTTCCATCCTTAGTTGTCTGGGTGGCCTTGCAAAGGCAGATGTTGCCTGAAATAATGATGTTCCATTTGTTGCTAGGAACAGGATTGAAACTTTCTGACAAATTGCACTTGGGTGACTGATTTTAGGACATTCCCTGGGTGAGTGCCTTTCCCTGGGTGAGTGCCTTTAGGACATTCCTGCAGATGTTCTAAAAAAAATAGTTATTACAATTTCTTCAAAAATAGCACTGGTTTCCTTCTGAGTTTTGGAAGCTATAAGTGCAGTCCACAGATGGGGTGGGTGACCGTTCCACAGCAGCTGGGGATGGTGCTCCCGTACCAGAGCCACGCAGGCTCCTAAGGATTTCAGGTGGCACAGTGAGCTTAAAAAACTAAAAAAATCCTTGGCCAACTCAAAAACCATTATTGGTGCCCAATGAGCTGCACAACACTAAAATGTGGAAATAAGTATCCAGGCTGCATAGGGGGCGCTCCTGACCAAAAGCCCTGGGGAAGCTGACTAAAGTTGGCTCTACCCACAGAAATGCCCCTGGACCACCCCATCCACACTCCCATTGTGGAGGAGGGTCAATGTTCACAGCAGCTTTCAGGTTCGGGCACCACACAGTTGCACTGCACCCTGCTGCCAGCATATTAGCCCCTCTAACAGAGCATTTGTGCTGGCAGAATGGGCACCTATGTTGGCACATCTTCGTGCTAATTCCAAGAGTCCTTTCGCCCGCACTCCCCACTCATGGATTACACTGTAACATGGATGTGAATGCATAAATCTTACCAACAATACAGCTACATAGCAACACTATAAAGCCCAGTGTAGCAAGGGCCATCTTTGCTGATGTAGACATATATCAGTATTGTGAAGTTCATCTGAGGCTCACTGAAATCATTAGGTACATGGGTAGATACAGAAGGGCATATCCATTCCCATCCAGAACGACTTGCCATAGGCACCATGTGTCTACACAGATACAATTTCAGCTTTTTTTAAAGGGAAAAATCAAAATGGTTATTCTATGAGGAGAAGATATGAAGATGAAGAAGAAAAGGTTTTGAGAAAACTTCTCAACCACAAGGAGTCACCAAGCATCTTATAAACTCCTTTGTTTCCTCTTCACACAGATGTTTTGTGAGGTAGGCGGGGCTGAGAGAGTTCTGAGAGAATTGTGACTAGCCAAGATCACCTAGCAGGCTTCATGTATAGGAGTGGGGAATCAAACCCAGTTCTCCAGATTAGAGTCCACCACTCTTAACCTTCAAATTCTAAGGTAAAAATAGCTTCTAACATTTGCCAAAATACCAGAATGTCTCCCCACCAGTTGCCAGAAGCTATCTGGCAGGGGGTATCTGACAACCCTATCACCAACCCTCAGATGAACAGTGACATTTTAGCTTTCCCTGTCCAGAGTGCTTTTCTGTCATTTATGGGTATTAGAAAGCTCTTCATATGATGGTTTCATTTGTGATGGCTTACACCTCAGATCCAGGGTGGCCTTGCTCATAAATTTAGAGAAGCACAAACAAGAGGAAATCCGACTCTTTTGCATCCCACCAATGTCCTGTATTGCATCTAGTTTGGAATGGGTTTTTTGCCTTGTACAAATCAATGGAAACTAAGACAATAAAGTTGGACCTTTTTATTACCTAACAGAAGGGGCCAGCTCTCTTTATTTCAGGTCTGGATGCAGTTAGCCCACTTTAGTTCTGTAACTCCTATGTAATTTATACTAAAATATTTATTTGCAGTCCCAATTTTTCCGTGTAATTTATACTGATATATATGTATTGGAGCTCCTATTTCTAATCGATTCTTTTATGTCTATGGGTCAGAAAATGTAAGCAAACAACCTCTAAATTTCATATTTCTCATTTAGCTTAAGGAAATTGAAGGCCATTGAATTTAAGCACAATGGAAATAGCCACCATGTTTGCTATGTGCTTCAGATTTTTTGCGGTGATAATACAAAATTGAATTCTGTAAGCTGTCACAGACTTCAGTGAAATGTTTGGCAGCTTATTATGAAGGGACATCTGCTGCCATCCACATTTGCAGACATCACCCGGCCTACTTGAGATAAACACATCAGCTGACCATTTCTGATGAAAATTTCAAAAGAGAAGTAGCTATGTTTCAGAAATGATTCTTATTTGGATAAGGGAAATATAATGATATGAGCTGCCACATAAGTGCACTTTTGTTAATGGATATTTGTGTTTCAAAGCAAAAGATAAAGCACTGAGTTACAGTTGCTGCTCGAGGGAAGTAACTAAAGCCCTCCTAGCCATACCAGGAATAAATGAGAGAACAACATGCTTTTAGTGTGGGAAAAGTTGGCCATAGCCATTTTATTAACAGGAATTGGTTCAAGGTAAACAAAAGCGTAAGGCGCAGCATGGGGGTCTGATCTGTGTGCTGGGCAGCCCAAGTGCTGTCCCCCAGACACCTAAATTTTTCTACAGCACGCCTGATGATGAAAAATTACCACACGCTGGAGCAGCAGTGAGATTCCAGATGGGCGGTTGTCACTTCCTGAAGACTCCTTGCTGCCAGGGGCGCAAGCCATAGAAGCCCACGTCTGGGCAGGTTACCCCTTGGCTTGCTCCACCCCAAACCTCATAAGGAGGTTCCAATTTTGCCCGCTGACCCCAAGCTAAAGATCAGTCCCGCATGCGCAAACCTCCATAGAGCTGGCTTCCAGCTCCCGCCAAACGCCATCTATACCTTGAGCCAATTGCACAATTCACCATGTATGCTATGCAGCTAACAGTCCATGTCCCAGGAAGATAAGTGTACCCCGTCATCCCTATAAAGGGGGGCCAGTTTGTGTTTAATGTCCCAATGAGCTATACACCATCCCCCTTTAGGCCGAACAAAACTCGAAATTGCACAGCAGGTGTTAATCCTGGCCAAGTCCACCTGCTTTGGGGAGATGGCGCCCTGCCAGCTGTGCTCTCCAGCAGTTTCAACCCAAAAAACATGGTCCCAGCAGGGGCGTACCTAGGCAAACTGGCGCCCGGGGACAAAACCTGAGTTTGGCGCCCCCCCCCCCCCGGCCTGGCGTATGGGCGGCCACCCTCCCCCACCATGACCAATTTGGGCATTTGGGGTTATTTTTGGTGTTTTTTCGGCCTGCAGGGAGCGCATTTAAAGCTAGCTGCACCATGATTTCAGGGTACCATCCAGAGACTTTGTCCCTGATGATTACCTAGTTCCCAAATTTGGTGATGTTTGGTTCAGGGAAAGCAAAGGATTGCTGGACCCCCAAAGGGGGTGCCCCCATCCCCATTGTTTTCAATGGGAGCTAACCTGAGATGGGGGCTACCCATTTGAGGGACAATAACTTTGGTCCTCCTGAACATAACTTCACCAAACTTGGGTGGCATCATAAGAATAGTTAACAAAGATGATACCCTGAAATTTTGGATGTCTACTCAGCCGTAAAAAGCTAAATCCCTTCCAGGCACTCCCAAAATTTGCCCAAGATTCTTTTGTTTTGCAAGTGACTTTTTTGCTCCACTGCAGCTAATGAGAGAATTTCTGAGGCAGGGCTGCACATTTTTTTTTGAAGATAGAGGCACCAGACTTTCAAGGGTGGCTCCAGGAGGGCTATCTCTGCTAATTGCATCCAGGCTTAGAGACCTTTGCACTTCTGTCCAATTTTATGCAGGCCCCCCAAAGGCTTATTTTGTTTCCAGCTCCTGCACATGAAGAGCCTCGCTGGGTGAGTTCTCTCAGAACTTCTCCAGGCGCCCCCACCCACACCCCCAAAAGCAAAGCTCACCAAGCTTGGATGCTATTACTCAAGGCCTCTTGGAGCCACCTTGAAAGTCTGGCGCCTTTGTCTTCAAAAAATGTTGTGGTCACTGCTTACACACTCAGAAATTCCCCAGAATCTGCCCGCCACATCAAGCCTGCATGATGTGTGAGCATGTTCTGGTGAGGTGGGAAAAATTATTTTTTCCCACCATAAGACTTCAATGGGGAGCTTTTCTGTTATGTGCCCAGCTGGCTCTGTGGTAGAGAGTTTCCAACAGGGAGGCACCTCGTGGTAGGTGGTTTTTTTCTCTGGAAGGCATTCCCTTATTTCCTGTAGGGCTGTTGGTAGGAATCTCTCTGAAAGTGAACCAGCCAACTTTGCTAAAGTTTGCCTGATGTATGGCCGTAATGCTGTGGGCATCAGGTTCACCTTCAACTCGGTGCCCACAGCATTTTCCTCTTCCACACACATTTTAGCAAATTTGGCTGGTTCCCTTCAGGGAACTCACACCAGCAGCTCCTACAGGAGAATGCCCCACTCAGAGCAACATCCCTACCACAGTGCCTCCTGTTGAAACTCCTACCACAGAGCCATCTGGGCATAACAGATAGCCCTACATTAGGGAAGTCTATGGTGGGGAAAGTAATTTTTCCCACCACAGAACTTGCTGAAAGAGCCTGGCAAATTCCTAGAGGGAATTTCTGAGTGTGTAATGGCGCTGGCTGCACATTTTTTTGAAGATAGAGGCACCTAGACTTTCAAGGTGGCTCCAAAAGAGACCTTGAGTAATAGCATCCAAGCTTGGTGAGCTTTGCTTCTGGAGTGGGGGGGGGGAGTTGAGGAGGAGTTCTGGGGAGAACTCAGCCCACAGGCTTCTCATGTGCAGGAGCAAAGGGAAACAAAATAAGCGCTTTGGGGGGGGCCCATAAAATTGAACCCCCATAAGGCAAGGAAAAGTCTTTCCAAGAGCCTGGGATGCGAGTAGTGCTTAAGGATGCCCCTCCTGGAGCCACCCTGAAGAGTCTGGTGCCCCTCTATCTTCAAAAAAAAAATGTGCAGCCTGCCTACACACACTCAGAAATTCCCCATTGGCTACAATGTAGCAAAGTCACTGCAAAACAAAGAATCTTGGGCAAATTTTTTGGGGTGCTCTGGAAAGGGTGTATTATTTTACAGCTAGTGACCCCCAAAGAATTTCCCAGGAGTATCATCTGTGTAACAATTCTTATGATGCCACCCAAAAAGTTTAATTGAAGTTATGTTCAGGAGGACTAAAGTTAATGTCCCTCAAAGTGGGTAGCCCCCATCTCAGGTTAGCTCCCATTGAAAACAATGGGGATGGGGGCACCCCCTTTGGGGGTCCATAACTTTGCTTCCCCTGAACCAAACATCACCAAATTTGGGTGGTATCATCAGGACAGTCTCTGGGTGGTACCCCGAAATTTTGGTGCCGCTAGCCTTAAAAATGCGCCCCCTGCAGGCCGGAACGTGAAAAAACACTTTAAAATGTAAAAAACATACAAACGACCCTGAAATGTTGGCGCCCCCCCACGTGACCAAATGGGGGGCGCCCGGGGACAAAGGGTACCCCATGTCCCTAGGTAGGAACGCCACTGGGTCCCAGGTAACATTCCGCTGATCAGCTCCAGATCTTCCCGCATCCTGTGAAGCAGTGTAATTCACTGGCACGCTGGTAAATCATTCTCCCCGAGATGTATGATGAGGGCATGAGGAGCTCCCAGACGATCCACCTTGTCCTGCAGCATGGGCACAAGGGCATTCCACCATTGTAGGCTGGGCCCAGCCTTAAATAGGCTGCCTAGGCCCATCTCCCCAATGACGAAAGGGCGCCCTGCGTCACAGCTCGGCGCCCTGAATCCCGAAACCTCGTGAGCCATTGAGAGCTCGGGAGGCCACGAGGGAAGGCAGCAGTCACCCAGGAGGCTGTCCCTTCCCCAAAAGCAATGGCGGCCGCAGTAAGTCACGGCCGCTGTTTCATTGGCCATAAGGTCTTCAGCATGAATCCATATCTCTGAGGAGTGGAACGTTCCTCCCTTGTTTCTGGAGTCAGCAAAAACAGAAGAGGAGGAGAAGAATTGGTTTTTAAACCCCACTTTTCTCTACTGTAAGAAGTCTGAAAGTGGCTTACAATTACCATCCCTTCCCCTACCTACATCAGGTACCTTGTGAGGTGGGTGGGGCTGAGAGAGTTCTGAGAGATCAGTGACTAGCCCAGGGGTAGGGAACCTGCGGCTCTCCAATTGTTCAGGAACTACAATTCCCATCAGCCTCTGTCAGCATGGCCAATTGGCCATGCTGGTAGGGGCTGATGGGAATTGTAGTTCCTGAACATCTGGAGAGCCGCAGGTTCCCTACCCCTGGACTAGCCCAAGATCACCAGCAGGCTTCATGTGGAGGAATGGGGAAACAAACCCAATTCACCTGATTAGATTCTACCACTCGTGTGGAGGAACAACGAATCAAACTCAGTCCTTCAGATAAAACCCACTACTCTTAACAACTACACCACACTGAAACAAATGGACAGGAACAAATTGGCCTGCTGTCATGGGCCCAGGTTCAACCAGCCAGGAGTCCTTGGCAGAATGACCCTGTCTCACCAGAACCCCAGTTGGCTGAAACTCAAGAGCAGCCAGAAGCCTTACAGGAGAAAGAAAGAGCTGGCCCACAGACAAGCCAAGAGTGGGAAGTAGGATTACTTGCAGAAGCACCTCTAGCATCTGAGGCCAGAACTGACAGTCTACCCAGCTCACCTGAGTGGTGAGAAAGAATCAGTGGTCAGTAGGAACTACACTCTAAAAGACGCAGTGCACGCTTGGAGGCTCAGAGACATCACAGATGCTCCAAGTCATCTCAAGAGTGAGACTAAGCAGCAGAGCAGACTTATAAGAGCCAGCTCTGGGAAGCCAAAAGTCTGACAGCTTTCTGCCACACCTGCTCTCAGACTGATATTTCTGAACACACAGACCTGGACCAGATTGAATGACCTGACCCATATTCAACCCTCAGTTGGCTCTCCTCAAGTCTGCGCCGAATTTTCACTAAGCTTTCCCTCTCCCTGCTAGCAATTGTAATTTGACTCCCTGTGAACTCAGCAGGCACCTGCTGTGCCAAATAGGTCACAGAATCATAAGGAGGTTTGGTTGCATAAGAGGTCTTCCAAACATATCTTATCTCCCACCCCACGATTCCTTGCCTTCCTAATTTGTTCTGCCTCTCGTAGTGAAACAGATGGTTCCATGACAATCAGCAAAACAGGACCATCTACTACAACCAATAGAGAGATTTCTGTGACCTGGATATTACCCAGTTGTGCAAAAACAAATAAAAAATAAAACCAATATTTTCCACAACTTCATTAAAGTACACCCCCTCCAAAAACAAAAACCCAGAAAGAAAGCTGCAACTCTGGGCAAATATGAGCCTTTATTGTTCTTAACAGCTTCTTATTTCTTATTTTGCGTGTTGCACATGCACAGCTACGCAGGTGCAGCCTTCTGATCATGAGATAATCAGCATGGCTGCAAGGGTTCATTTCTGCATGCCTGCACAGGTACGCATGTGTTGCAGGAAATTTTTTGAAAATGAGAAGAGTCTCCGTATGAAGGCCTGAAAGCAACCCGAATTGTTTCCTTGGGCTCCAATCGCTGTCCGCATGGCATATATGTGAATGGGAAGAAGGAAAATGGGTTCCTTTCTAATGACTGCAGCCTGCTATACATTTGCTGTGTAATCCACCATCGATATCTGTAAAGATTTGTCATTTGTTAATTTGAGGCATAGTGAAGTGCGGAGGAATAAGAAAAAGAGCAGAAAATGTCAATATAGAAGCAGAGAGATTGAGCCCCTGACTGACCATTAGAATGAAGAATGAAAAAAAATGAAATAGGCCAAAGTTTGGAACTGGAATTCTCAGATTTAGCTCAGTGTGTAATAAGCAATCTGACATTTTTGCAAGAGATCATCCAAGAAGTCTTATGTCCCAGGAGAAATCTAAAAGGATATAGCATGGTTTATAGACCTTAAGATAATTTCCATCCATACTGTTTTGAGAAGTACAGCTGGAACTCTTAATTATCACAATGTATACTGCTACAAAACTGTTGAATTCCATTTGAACTCTCTCTCTCTCACACACACACACACACAAATTAATGAGTTTTAGACTTTCTTTAGTCATTGCAGAAAGTGACTTTTCCCCAAATAAACATGGCCACTTGACATAATTGTGGGTTGCCATATTATTATTTATGCTAAGTAAATGCAAAGGATTATCCAAAGGAAACCTGGAGAGAATGCTTCAGAAAAAAATCTTCATTACTGGTTAGGTAACTTTGGTTCACATCTGCTTACTAAATCTCAGTTGCAAGTATAAAAATGTGTTCTTTTAGATCAACAGTGCATGCTGTTGTAAACTGGTTCTTTTTAAAAACCATAATGTTTGCCATGATCTGATATAATCTAATGTGTCAACAGACTTGGTTGAAGAACAGTGTCTCTGAGAAAATGGGTAGTGATGTGAAAGTTCTGTCCACGGCATTGGATCTCAGATGCCAGTTCATAATGACACCTGTCACTGATGCTGGAGTTTCCATTTGCTGAATAGTGTATGTGCGAGCCATCTATGGTGTTAGGTTTCCTTGACAGCAAATAGCTGAAATCTCCAGCCATGGTCTTAAATTTTCCAGTCACTGAAACTAGCTTTTGAATTAAGGCTGACAGCTGAGTAAGGCTGCTAATGATGGGAAGTTTGGGAGCTCATTAATTCACAGGGTTGCCATAAGTCAGAAGTGACCTGATGGAACATAACAAACACAGCCAGAAAGCATTGTACCAGACCAGTAGCACAGAACTGATTTTTTACTGAGCATAAGATCTGAGGGTAGAATGTATTGTCGAAGGCTTTCAGAGCAGAACCATCTGAGGGTTGGTTTACTTGTGGGATAAACTTGCCATAGAAGGTAATCAGATTTTAGTTTATTCTAGTTTGTTTGAAGGTAATAGAGAAGATAATCAGATTCTAGTAGTTCTAGTTTATTTGATTTCAAACAACAGAGTTATAGTTCCATTAAACTCAGTGTATCTTTCTTGTGTCATCTTTTTACAAACAGCAATTGCTTCTTGTGGCACTTGACTTTGGTGGAGTGAATAATGTAAATACTTTATTGCAGAACCATACATTACAAAAATAACTGTCTTTGTAGTCAGATAGGTAAGTGCAGCACTTACCCTCCTGTACAATGGTTTCAGAAATTATTTATGACAGAACATTAAGTCATACTGAGAGAAGCGTAATAGAAACCTTGTCCAGATTTACATCCACTATTATCTAAAAAGTTCACTAGAGTCTACAACTGCTAAGTCCAACATAAAAAATACTTGAAGACTACAAAATCATTTATATTGCTGCTAGAAGACATAGGGTATCCTTTCTATCATTTCACCCCATGGTGAGGCTGCCTTTGTCCCCCAGGAAGTTATTTTGGGAACTTGGGAACTTTCTCCCCCACCTCTTGTCCCTTGTGCATCAGATGGTGTAGAGAAGGCAGAATGGCATTGGCTGTGCTTAGAGGCAGTGGTGTTTATTTCTGTTGAACAGGCTGCATTTTGACTCTCCCCTCCCCACTAATTGTATGAGCAGAGGTTCAGCTTTCCCACCCCCAAAGGTTGTGCCGCTGGAAGCCTCATAATGGGGAGAAGAAGGTATTCTTAGCTAACTGCTAACACACTTCAGTGGGGAAGGGGGCTGTGACTCTCAGCACAGATGGTGGAACATTCAAACACTAGCACCTTCCAAATATAGGCACAGGCCAATCAGCCCCACCCCCCTCCAAGGCCCTACATTCCCCAAAATAAAATTGTGTCAAACGAGAGGGAAATCTGTCAAATTCACGAGATGATAAAATGGATACCCTATATCTTCTGCTGCTGAATTTCCAAATAGCCACCAAACATTCAAGCAGTGATTATCACAATATTTAAAATGCGGATCAGAGGACATATTGTATGTGTAAATTATGCAAGCAAAACTAATCACCATTCTTTAACCCAGCACCGACTGGACTGTCAGTCTTTTGTCTTCAGAATCACATTTGTTCCAAAGATCTTGGTATCTAAAATTATTTTTTCTATCTCTTCTCTTCTATTACTACACATCCTTATAAATAAGCAACTGACTCAAGGCTGAAAATATATAGTTCCTCTTCCTCAAGATATGATCCTTGGATATTCTCGGTTCCATATCAAAATGTAGAGAAGCCATAAGAGAAACAAAGCCTCTCAATAATCCCAATAAGGTTGACCAACTCCATCTTAGTAAATTTATGGAGATTTGGGGATGATGCCTCAGAGGATGGAGTGTGGTGAAAGAAGGACCTCAGCAAGGTACCGGGCCATAGAATCCACCCTTCAAAACTGCCATTTCCTTTACAGAAACTGATCTCTGCTGCCTGGAGATCAACAAGGACCCTGTATGTTCTCTTCGGCAACAAGTGCTGCTCACAGGAAAATCAAAATACAGGGCTGCCACTATGATTATATTTTTTGTCATTGCCGCAGAAATATTGAGGAGTATTATCTCTCATATTTTAAGCTGGAAGAACTTCAACAGCTCTGCTTCACGGTGGGTTACAATGACAGTCTAATTCCTGGTATCGGTTTCATTTTAAATGATCTACTTAAGAAGATCTGTTTTTCCCATCAAGTCACAGCTGACTTCCTGTCTAGGGTTTTTGAGGCAAGAGACATTCAGAGGTGGTTTGCCATTGCCCGCCTCTGCCTGTCAGCCCTGATATTCCTTGACTATTGTCTCTCATCCAAATACTAATCAGGGTCAGGACAGAGAGTGTATGACCGTTTGTGCACTTGCTGGTTGCAGCATGGCTGTTTGCTTTGCAGTATGATTTTCCAGAGGTTCTGTTTGCAGGGGAAGTCACCTGCTGCAACGTGCCCCTAGCAATGCCACTCTGCCTGCCTGCCACTTCCCTCTCATGTCTGTGCAACTTCCCTCTGGGGATGCTACCTGCCCTTTTTTTTCCTTTTTCCTTTTTTTTATGCATGGGTCTATTGATAATACATGTTTCAAGTTATCAATAGACCTGAAACATGAAAATAGAAAAATCTAATACCTAATATACCTGTTGACGGACGGACCTCTGAAGAAAATCCATTAGAACTGAAATGCATCAGAAGAGTTTGGATTTATATCCCCCCTTTCTCTCCTGTAGGAGACTCAAAGGGGCTTACAATCTCCTTGCCCTTCCCCCCCCTCACAACAAACACCCTGTGAGGTGGGTGGGGTTGAAAGAGCTCCGAGAAGCTGTGACTAGCCCAAGGTCACCCAGCTGGCATGTGTGGGAGTGTACAGGCTAATCTGAATTCCCCAGATAAGCGTCCACAGCTCAGGTGGCAGAGCTGGGAATCAAACCTGGTTCCTCCAGATTAGAAACACAAGCTCTTAACCTCCTACGCCACTGCTGCTCCTGCCTCTGGTCTTTTTAGGTGTTTTATGTGTCACATTCTGAGATACTGTGTATTTGATTTTTACAATTGAGGCTTTGTGATTGTTTGTGATATATTTTGTGATATTCTACATGTTTTTAGATATGAATGTATATCTTCTATTGAGATTTTTATGTAGAGTGTTTATCTTTTTTGCCTCCAGCTTTGCCCTGATAGGAGTGCCAGTGATTCTGGGGGAGCATTCTGGACTTTGCCCAGGGTTCCGGAATCATGTGCCTAGGTCACGTAGGTCACACTGGACAGTCCCACCCCTGCCCTCTCCTCTCCCCCAGGAGCAAGCAGAAGCTCACCCTTCTGCCACCCACTTGCTCTGCAGCTGTCTGTCACTTCTTCCACACCCCCACAACGCTTGCACACCTGCCACACATCTGCCCATTCTCTGTTGCTTCTCCCAACCCCTGCACACTTGGACACCAGCTGACCACCTGCTTGCTCCCACCACCACTTCCCTCACCCTCAGTCTCTCCATTCCCCTCCTGCCACCCTTTCTCTCCACCCCTTTCTTTCCCTTTGACCAATCTGTTTCCTTCCTCATTCTCACCATTTCCCTCATTCTGCCACCCTTTCCCTCTATCACCCTTTCTCTTCCTTTCCCCATTCTGTTTTCCCCTCATTCTCTCCCTTTCCCTTGTTCTGCCACTCTTTCTATCACCCTTTCTCTCCCAGCCGACCCCTCCCACCCCCCATGTTCGCCAGGCTGCAGAGGGCCCGTTGCCACAAATGTACCTTCATGAAACCACAGTCCAGGGGCCAAGATGCCAAAACATTCTTGGTAGAATCATCTTCAAAGCAAGTTGCTCATCTTCACTATTCTTCTCTGCCTCCCTGGGCCATGTCCTTCAACTGGGAAGAGTGACAAAATGACAACTTATGCATCAAGGTCCTTCAGCTTCCTACTCAGAGCCTCGTAATCCCCTGTGATATCCTCAGGCTATATCTTGTGGTGTCATTGGTTCCCACATGGATCAAAAGGAAGGGATAACGGTCAGTAGGCTTGATGAGTCTTGTCAGTCTCTCTGTTACATCGTGGATTTTTGCCCCATGGAGGCAGCACGCCTCTTGAGATATCCTGTCATGCCTACAAATCACTGCTTCTGTTCCTCTCAGCAGAGAGTCCCCTACCACCATCACATATCTCCCCTGGAGATTGGCAGGGGCCATTTCTTGTGCTGAATCTTCTGCACAAGGACATCTGCACATTCTCTGAGGACTGACTGTTGCTCATGGCCTGTTCCTTGTTATCACTGACAAGGTAAAGACCTTCAAATAAATGTTGTAGTTTTAAATTCATAGAACAATCCCTCCTCCTTCTACATTTATGTGTCGCATTCCTTCAAATGTCTGCTTCCCATGTTTGGGAACTTATCTCCTCCTCAGAAACATTCCCTGTCTGTTCCTCATCCAGGACAGTCTGCTCCACTCTTTCCAAGGAATCCTCATGCTTCCTAAGGGATGATTGCACTTCAAGTTGCTGGACCTTCTCTTCCAAGTGAGCAGCCAACTTGTACTTGCTGCAAATGTAGCTACCAGTCACATATCGCTCATGGAAATATGTGGGGTCACATGTCCCTGGGCGAAGGCCATTTAGTCACAGGGGGGCAGAAAATAATCCCCCACACGGCCACACCCCTTCATGTGCGGGGAGCGGCTGCTGTGGGGCTGTTGCTGGGCCACTCAGGGTGCACAAAAACCCTCTCCCTCTCAGTTTCTGAGGCCTTCCTTGGGGGAGTGGTGGTATGTGTGTTTGTCAGTGGTTCTGCTGGGCTTGCATGATTCCAATTCTTACTTACTTACATACTTACAAATGCCACTGTTGACCTGATGTGGCATGCTGAATTGAAGACTTAGCTGTCCATCACATGGGTAGTTTCATTTCCAGACACTGGACTTTGAAACTGTCTCACTCTTTAAGCATTTCAAACATGTTCAGCCAACTCTTCTTTGTGTGTCTTTCTTTCCTTTTTTCCTTTCCTTTTTTCCCTCTGAATTATATTGATTTGGGGAAATTACAGTGTCCTTCCATGGCGATTTTCAAATATGTAAAAAACAAAGTTGAAGCTCTGGTAAGTTACTTTCTACCCTTAACCCTTTTCGCAAAACTGTACTGAATGTTTAAAAGAGATGAAAACATTATAGTTGTGTCAAAAATAAATAACAGCCATGATTCAAAAGAACTTAGCTTTCATCTCTGCCTTCACCCTGGAATTACCTTCCCCAAAATGACTCATCATCAGAAAAGCCAGCACTACATTTTCAACACTGGCTTTACCAAGGGTGCAATTGATGGATGTCTTCATTATCTTTAATGTGGAAGTGCCGCCTAGAATTCAGGACCCCTTCATGTACAAGTGGTTGACTTCTTTGATTATAATGGGCTACTCAGTGCAAAAAAAATTCTGCTGCCACAAATGGCTCTTTCCCAAAAGGCACTGAAATTGGCTGCACAGGTCACAATCTGCTGGATGACATTACCCCCCCCCCCCCCCCAAAAAATACAGAGTGGGAATCCAAAATGACTTTTTTGAATTCTCTGAGACCATTTTATCTTTTCAACATAAATTTTATTCATGGGCTTCATCACTTACCCACAGCTCTATAGTGCCCCCTAGGGTTTGCAAAATTATACTAGGGACCAGGGGGAGATTTACCAGTTAGGGGGTGCACTCCCCAGCTCATAACTGTAAGACTGAAATACAAGTCATATTAACACACATATGTGTTCATCAGTTGATAACAGCTATGATGTCTAAAGAGCTATCATAAACCAAATGCAACCTATATAAGTATCATCTTGCCTCATATAATGCTTTCTGAAAGACTGCATGCATTCTGCTGTATATCATTAATGAAAAATCAAAGTTGTCTGTATGTAGAACTGACCTATAGAAGACCAAGGTGAGGTAAAAAAACCCACATCAGTTATAAGTGACTGACATTTGTGAACAATGAAAAAGAGTAATGAATGGTACGTGCTACAACCAGCCATACTACATTCTACTAGGTGACCTACATCCAGACACTTTTATAAGGTAGGGATAACTCTTCTGTATCACAGTCCATTTCAAAATCATAAATGTTCCTTCTCTAATAAAATATCTAGTTGTCTATAGCAAATTTGGAAATCAAGGTTATTATTTCACAGCATAAATACACACTTGATTTTACTCTGAAGGGTGGATCATTTTGACTTCTTTAATGTTTAAGAAAGAAGGGAACTAAGTCATAAATCATAATCCATAATTCAAGGTCCAGAGGTTTGTGGTAAACATATGGAATGGGAAAAAAGGTTTGCTTGGAGATCTAACAAGTCAGCCTTGCCAACTCTATGACATTAATGCTTAGCTTCAGATGTTAATGGACTCTGGGAATGGCTGCACTATCTATAGGAATTAAAACTCAATGGGAGAAACAGTTGGGTCTGCATGAAAGAGGGGAATAACTAGGAACAAGCTCAACTGAACAGTCAGAATCTAAGATGGAAGACAACACTTGAGATTAATTTGACTCAAGAGAGAGGACAAAAGTACTTCTGAAATACTTAGAAGTGGTGGATTTTCTGGCGAGTGCATTTTGCGTGATGAGTGCATGATGAGGAGTCTTAATGAGAGTTAGTAGCTGAGAGAAATTGGCTTTGGCTCACTTGACACCACTGGTCCTAAGATCAAAATGCCAGTAATTTTCTAAAACGTTCAGCATTAACTATCAGGGTTGCATAGTGTTAAGAATGCTAGGAATTCTCCAAATTCAAACACCTCTAATAATTGTTCTCAGTGCTGTTCTACTCTCAGCTTCTAAAATCGTGTGTGTGTGTGTGTGTGTGTGTGTGTGTGTGTGTGTGTGTGTGTGTGTGTGTGTGTGTGTGTGTGTGAAAGAATCCAGTGAAAACTTATTAAATCAGTGGATGAAAAACAGCTTAGATATGAATTATAAAACAAGAAAACAACACTTTCAGCTAAGTTCCTTTGAAAGTTGAAAGTTTACTTGTGAGTAAACTTGTCTTGAATCATGCTGCATGTATGGCATACCTAAACTCCTTCTAGCCTTCCAAAACTTTTAAGGAATCTCAGTTTGCAACAGCTTACAAAGATCAAGTTCCTACATCTGAATAGGTGATAGCTAAATCATAATCAGAAATTCAAATAAGTAGGATGACTAATTACCTAAGATTGCACTGGAATAGAGCTACACTAGGGAGAGATGTGCTTTTTTGAATTTGGGTAATTGGGAATGAGTCCATGCAACTCATTGACAACTCACTGACATGGTAATTAGTGCAATAATGGGAAGCTTTCATGCCATCAACCACTACCACTTCCTGGTTGCAGATGTTTAAGATAACACCAATATACATTGGGATATTTCAGATGATTGGGCTACTGCATGATAATTGCAATTAAAGAGCCAGCATGGTATAGTGGTTAAGAGCAGGTGGATTCTAATCTGGAGAACCAGATTTGATTCCCCACTCCTCCACCTGAATGGCAGAGTCTTATCTGGTGAATCAGATGTGTCTCTGCACTCCTACATTCCGGCTGGGTGACCTTGGACTAGTCACAGTTCTTCAAAACTCTCTCAGCCCCACTTATCTCACAAGGTGTGTGCTGTGGGAAGAGGAAGGGAACGGAGCTTGTAAACCACCTTGAGTTTCCAAGCCTCCTAGGCCAATGATGGCTAACCTTTTTGAGACCGAGTGCCCAAATTTGGTAAAACTCCAAAACCCACTTCTATTTATCAAGGGTGCGCCAACTCCAGCAATTTAACCTGAATGCTGAGGTTTTAGTTTAGAAAAAACTGGTTGGCTCCCTCTTTCCCTCCTCGGCTTCTACCTGGGCCAAGCAGGGGCCAGCCTGTTTCCTAGCTCTTTCAGTAAGTCCCATAGCACAGCTCCCCTGTGCCTCTCTATTATCTCTGCCTCCCTCTGCCCCTGCTCCCCCTCTCAAGCAGCAGCTGCTACTCCAGAGCACAGGCACCAGGCCCGCCTAGCCAAGTCCCTCCCTGCTCACTGGGCCAAGTGCCAGTGAGATGTCGTTCTCAGTGGCCCAAGCCAGCCTAGATGTGTGGGGGGGGGATGATTTTCTGCCCCCCACATGACGAACTCTGTGTGCACGTGCCCAGAGAGAGGCCTCGAGTGCCACCTCTGGCACCCGTGCCATAGGTTCACCATCACTGTCCTAGGCTCTGATTAAAACAAGGCTCTTTCCTCTCAGTCTCTGAGATCTCTTTGAGAACACTGGTCCCCTAGCCATTTTCCCTCTGCCTCTGGCTCTCTCTGCCTTTAGTAACAATTTCCCCTGACTGAATCTGAGGACTGACATGATTTGTGTGTCACACAAGCTCACAAGCTGCTTTCAAAACTCTGAAATCTCCCCAAACACTCTCTCTTCCTCTAACAGGCTTTTCCTGCTTTTATAAGAGCCAGCACACCCTATCTGTGGCTCCTGGCTAATGCATTTCAACCAGCCATTCAGGTGGCGCTCTGGTTAATACTTGGTGCTCCTGCTCAGACTGAACTGCACCTTTTAAAATTAACCATATTAAAGCCTAATCTGTCACACTGTTCAATGTTGGGGTCCAGATCTGAGCAACTTTTTATATAGTATGCAAGTTGATGCTGAAAAGAATGTACTGAAAATCCTGCTATGCAAACTATTGCCTCAGACAGTTTGATCTCTGTTTGTCACATAGGAAAAAAGGAAAAATTAGTGGTTTCAGTACAAAATAATTTATATCGTATTTTAGCTAAGTGAAAGACAAGGAATCTTTTGTGCAGCCATTGTATCCAGACACCTGCCCATTCGCAACATCTGAACAAACTATCTCCAATATCAAACTAAAGTGCTTGTTTTTCTTCCTACACTAGCCATTGTCTATTTCACAGATTCTCTTTAGAAATTGTATCTGAAACAGTCACAATGTAAAAAACGGACTTGTTTACATTGAACACCACTTTCATGAAGGCATAAAATAACTAAAGAGAAAGGTGAAGGCAGAAGAGTGCTGAACTCTCAGACAAAGAAAGAATTAATTCTGATAGCCATTGAAATTATCAGAATATAAACAGAATGTGCTGTCAAAATCTTCAGTATTGAGGCCTACTTCAGGTATGCAGAGAATGAAACAATAATCAGGAGACAGAGTTATGAACCCGGTAGAATGTAGTGTTCCATTTCAGACTACAAGTGAATGTACTGAATATTCCAGCACCGAATATTCAAGGAATGCTTTCTAAGCTTGAGCAATACCCAAAAAAATAGGTAAAATTAGGATTCAGCTTGGTTTGGCTGTAAAATTATCTTCATAGCAGAATCAGTCGAATTCCTGATTCAGCATACCCGAATATATTCAGTTAAACGGAAAAATTCAGGTTGGTTTGATTTTTTTTTTTTTGGTATTTTAGTGGGGTGTTTTGTTTTTTTTTAAGCCTGTAGGAGATGCATTTTTAAGACATCAACACCAAAATTTCAGGGTATCTTCAGGAGATTCTCTTGACGATAATACCCAGGATTGTGACGTTTGGTTCACGGGGTCCAATTTTATGGATCCCCAAAGGGAGTGCCCCATCCCCCATTGTTTCCAATGAGAGTTAGTAGGAGATGGGGACTATCTTTTTTAGGGTCCATAAAATTGCACCCCCTGAACCAACATTCACCAAACCTGGGTGATATCATCAGGAGAGTATTCTGAAGTTATCCTGAAAGTTTAGCACTGCTAGCTTAAAAAATATGACCCTGACGGGCATCCCAAGAAAATGTTCCAGATTCTCCCTTTGAACTGAGCAGGTTCTATTGCAGCTAATGGCGAATTTCAGCAGGCCAGCATTTTCCAAACCTGGGTGCTCTTGCCAGGAGTGTCTCCTGAAGCCACTCTGAAAGTGTGGTGCCTCTATCTTGAAAAATGTGCACCCTCCTTGCATCCCCAGAAATTCCCCATTGGCTACAATGGAATCAGATCACAGATTCTGCCAGAGAATCTCCTATAATATCTGCTGAAAGTGGGGGAGGGGGGTGAGAAGAGAAGTCACTTCTCTCTTCCCCCCTCCTTTCAGCAGAGAGCCTTCTGAAAGTGGAGGGAGAGAAAGAGGTCACTTCTGTTTCCCACCCCTCCTTTCAGCAAAGATCCCTACTCTCTTTTAATCTCAGCTGAAAGTGGGGGGAAGAGAGAGAAGTCACTTCTGTTCTCCCCACCCCCTTTCGCAGAGATTAAAGGAAATCAGGGATCTTTAAAATCCCTGGCCTGAACAAATGCTGATTCATCATTGCTGAATCAATACAAGCCAATTTGATTTGGCTTGTATTTGGGAGGCTTGCATTCAGCCAGAATACAAGCCGAATCCCCCAAATTGGGGTACAATTCAACTTTTTGCGATTCAGCCATGCCAAATCACCAAGCTTCTGATTGGCTGATCTTGTTAATACTATCTGCTTTTCTATTTCCAATATCCAGTTCTGTCAAATGTTAGACTGCTGCTGAAAAAGCATCATATGCTGTGTATCTGACATTCCTCTAGTCAAGAAAATTCACAGATATGTATTTAAAAAGTAATTTCATTTCCACCATTTTGCAAGTAGAGGAACCCCATTTTAATCCCTGGCATCCCCCCCCCCCCCCCCCCCGACATACACATACACCACTACTTGTTTGCTTGTTTAGAAAAACTGCATGCTTTCTCTCCAAAAACTTATTTAAGGCAGTTCACTAACAAATTAACAGAAATTAAAATAATTAAAATTTACAAACTCATCCATTAAAAATCAGCTAGAGAAGAGTAATGGCATAAAATACTTAGGCTGATTCCACATGGGCCAAAAACAGCGGTGTGAAAACAGTGTGAAAACAGTATAAACCCTTTTACACCATTTTCACACTGCTGTTTTTGGCCCATGCGGAATCAGCCTTAGCTTTCAAAAGTGGGCTTTTCTCAATGAGAGCCTGTTTTTATCTATATACATTTCACTACTGTGAGTTTACTAATGAAAGTTTTATTCACTAGGATCAGCATTATTCCTTCTGGCTCCTTTCCTTCTGCCTGTTTTAATATTTCCCTAGTTTTCTTTATTACAAATATATTGGTAGCTTCATCCTCCTTTCTGAAGAAGGCTTAAAGTAACAGAAGGTAAAATTATAATTATTGGTTTTATTAGAAATATTCTATTTGGTTATATTAAGTTAGCAAAATAAATAAGCAAAGCATGGTACAAACAACTGGAAATGACAGCTGAGTAATTTATTGCCTAGCTGGTAAACTGTTGATCTTGTAATTAAAGGCCTGAAAATGCCATATTGTTTGCTTAAAGTATAATATTTCCTCAATAGCTGTGGGACTGAAGCACAGTAGAAAGGTAAGAACCATCTTGTTTTTATTGTTTTTTACTTAAGTCAGAGAAATTCAGCTTGGGAATCGTGTACCCTCTAGCATTCATTGCAAATAATTACCCTGCAGAGGGAACATAGCCTGAGAAAGTTAGAACATTACTATTATTACTTTTGGGGATTAAGTCATAAATATTTAAGGCAGTAAAGTTAGATCACACGATATGATGAATGAGCATGCAGGCATGCACGTACACACTAATATCACCTGCTCATGTTTCCTTCCGTAACTCGAACAAATAGCAAAACTATTTTGTGTAGTGCGCTTTTATTTTTTTGTAACAGATCCTGACAAATTTAGATCATTCCTCAATATTCTTTACAGTCTTTCCGAACAGCAGATTGTGTCAACCGTTTCTGCAAAACATGAAACTTCAAAGGTTAAGGCCAAGAAGACAAGGACAGTGGCCAGGTAATGTTTGCTGTGACAACTTCGCAAGACACTTTGAGGGCAAAGTCACTCAGATCCACAGGGAACTGGATGCCACAATTGAGAATGGTCCAGAGGAGGCATCCAGAGAACTGTCTGGTCCAATTGTTTTGGATCAGTTTCTATTAATGAGGTCTCATGATGTGGAGAAGTTGCTTACTGGGGTCCCACCAACAACATGCTTTTTAGATCCTTGCCCCCTTGGCTTATAAAAGCTAGCCACTGGATATGACTGATTGGATACAGGGGTAATGAATACTGCCTTGAGAGAGGCAGCGGTGTAACCCTTTCTTAAGAGATCTTTAGACCCTGAAGATCTAAACAACTATCACCCAGTGGCTAACTTACATTTTTTTTAGCCAAGAGAGGGTTGTGGCTGTTCAACTGAAGTGCAGGCATGCTTGGAAAAAGCTGAATTCAGGCCGAGTCATGGAATTGAAACCACCTTGGTTGCCCGGAATGATGACCTTTTCCTGGAGAAAGATAGGAGCAATGTGACCCTGTTAGTCCTTCTGGATCTCTCGGCAGCTTTTGATACTATTGATCATGGTATCCGCCTGGAAAGGCTATGGAGTTTGGGAGTTGAGGGTACCACTTTGCAATGGTTCCTTCCCTCCTACCTCCAAGGCTAGCACCAGAGAATAGTCACGGGAGACTCTTTCTCAACATCATGGGCATTCTCTTGTGCGGTCTCTCAGGGATTGATTTTGTCTCCCATGCTTTTTAACATCTATATGAAGCCACTGGAAGAGGTTATCAGGAGATTTGGAGTAGGTGCCATCAATATGCTGATGACACTGGACAGGTGCTTGGAGGCAGTAATGGGCTGGAAGAGGACCAGTAAATTGAGGCCAAATCAAGGCAAGACAGAGGTGCTGTGTGTCAGTGAGTTTTGGGTCCATGAAGTGGGGAGTCATCTTGTACTTGACAGGGCCGTATTGCCCTGGAAGGGACAGGTACAAAATCTGGGGGTGCTCCTGGACTCTGTTATGGCACTTGAAGCTCAGGTGGAGACAGTGGCTAGAAGAGGAAGAGGAAGAGGAGGAGGAGTTTGGATTTATATCCTCCCTTTCTCTCCTGTGGGACACTCAAAGGGGCTTACAATCTTATTTGCCTTCCCCCCCTCACAACAAACACCCTGTGAGGTGGGTGGGTCTGAGAGAGCTCAGAAGAACGGTGACTAGCCCAAGGTCACCCAGCTGGCATGTGTTGGAGTTCACAGGCTAATCTGAATTCCCCAGATAAGCCTCCACAGCTCAAGTGGCAGAGCGGGGAATCAAACCCGGTTCCTCCAGATTAGAAGTAGCTATTCCTAGCTATGGCTGGTTTGCCAGCTACAGCCCTTTCTAGCTACAGTAATCCATGCTCTTGTATCCTCCAGATTGGACTATGTGGGATTGTCCTTGAAGATAGTTTGGAAACTGCAGCTAGTGCAGAATATGGCAGCAAGACTGCTAATGGGTATTGTTAGCCAGATGACATCACACTAGTCTTAGAGGAACTGTGCTGGCTACCAATTTGCTACTGAGCAAAATTATCTTTAACTTATAAAGCCTAAACAATTTGGGTCCTGAGTATCTAAAGGAACATCTTCTCCCATATCGAACTGCTCATGCTCGAAGATCAGCAGGTAGCACCGCCTTCAGTAGTGAAAAAGGTGGAGACCCAAGATGGCTCCATTACTGTAGAATGATCTCCACCGTGAGGTGTGTCAAGCATCTTCTTTATATGAATTTAGAAAACTAGTGAATAAGCACTTATTTTTCCTGGCTTTTGGCTGAAGAGATGGTTTCCTCCTTTCCAATAATATGACTTTCTAATTAGGTTTTATGAACTTTTAAATAGGATTTAGGGTTTTTTAATAGGTGTTATTGTTATATTGTTATATATTGTCATTGTTTTTAGGTTTATCAATATTTTATTACTTTTATCTTATGCTGTAACCCTCCCTGAGACTTTCGGGTACAGGGTGGGCTAAAAATGCATATAAATAAATAAGTAAACGAATGAACAAATAAATAAATGTCACTCCCCATTAGCTGTCACCTTAAAATCATTCTTCTTGCATTGTACCTTTTTACCTGTCTTACATGTTATATCTCCTCTCATGTTACCAGTACCCCAATCCTAAACATTTAGGCTGGAATCCAAAGAGTTCCTTTGAGTTGTACAAGCAGAGTTCTCTAGGTTGTTGGTTTGGTTTGGTTTGTTGTTTCTTTCCCCCCATGCCCTGCATTTTGAAGAATCGATCTATTTGGCAGCAAGAGGGGTTGACCTCAGAAAACAGACTTCAGAATCCCTGCAGCTTTCAGAGTACATCATCCCAATCTTTGAAAACAGGGTTGGATCTAACCAACTTTTCTGCTGGTAATCCAACAATAACAACAAGGGCTATGCTGGGGAACACAAGACTTGCATGCATAAAAGTCATTCTGTGACAGAGCTGTAGTAAGAAGGGGAATTCAGTAAGACTGAGGCGGAAAGCTTGCTGGATCCAACCCATCATGTACGTGTTTTTGTTTATGATGTATTTAAAGTTCCATTGTTTCATCATCTTTTCTTTGTGTTGCCTAGGGGCAAGTGTGATATGATAACTTATTGATTGTCTGGTTGATTTTAATATATATATATATTTGTAACTCTGCAGAATCTGCTCAAGGCACCTGGGTTTAGAATGCTGGACTAGAGAGGCCCAATTCTCTATTCACTATGAAATTCACTGGGTGACCTTGGGTTGTTGGGTCATGGATGGTGGATGGTGGTTTTGGATTTCTGGCTGCTATTTTTGAACCAACATGGCTGTAAATAATTGGTAAGCTTGGTCAGTCATTTTCTGTCACAGGCTAAATAGCCGTGAGTAGTGTATGGGATAAAAATATAGTAAATTTAACAAATAAATAACTGTGACATAACAGTTAGTACTTTCCAGACTATAATAATCCTACTGAAGAAAATGGAGCTGATTCTCACATGACTGTATATCAGTAGATTTCTCAAATATTAGTAGTTCTGTATATGAAATCCCTCCACTGAGGAACATCCCATATGGAACATATGAGAATGCTATCTGTAATGGGTCACATAGACATGCAAGTTATCACTTGAAGTTGCTTTCAGAAAGGAATATACATTAGTGGACTATATTTCATTTACTAGAGTGATCAATTTTTATATATTGGAAAACAATGTTAAATATTTGACATCATTTGCATGTAATAAACCATTAATTTTACATGGCTTTGTCATTCTCAGCTTTAGAATCTACTTGAAGAGTGATCTTGTTCAAAATGCAAATATTCTGTGATTAGTTAATATTTGCCAAGCAGGCTATCTAGAGAAGGGCCTCGGTATCTTCACCATCAAAAAGATGTTTACAGATTTGAAAAAGCTATTATCAGAGGGAAGGAGTCACTTATCTGTTCTGAACTGTGCTGGAACTGCGCCTTATATGTTCATGCTCAGTTATTACTATTGTGGTGGTATTGTTGATGATAACAGGAAAACTATCACCCCAAATGTTCCTTTTTATGAGTAGCCAGGGTGTCATCTTAATATTTGAAGTCTTGCTGTAGAATCTTACACAGAACAGGGAGAAATTCAAGAGAAATCATCCATAGAGAACATCATTCTTCCCCCCAAAATTGAGAAGAATAAATGAGATAAGTTGCATATTGATAAAAATGCCTTGGGAATAATGGGATCTGGACACTAGAAGCAGATATGCTCTCTCCAGGATTACAAATATACTGCACACATATATTAAAATTGTTGCTACAATTCAGATAGCACTTTTCATTCACAATGTGCTATACCACTTTTAGCATCTGCATCACAACAGCCCTGACAGGTAGTTGAGACATGCAGACTGTCCCTGTTTTTATGTTCCATTATATAGTTGTTAATGTTGTCAACCCTCTGTTCTTTGTTGTTAGTTTTGTAGATTCGGTTGTATTGTGTACCTATGTTGTCGTTATACCTACATTGTAGTCTTTTTATACCTACATTTATTTATCCATGTACTATTTAATTATGACACGCAACGTTAAGAATCCGTACTTTTTACACATAAAATTAAACACCACAAAAATTACCACAGTTCGCACAAGGGAGAGAAGCAAAATTGAAAAAAAGGGATTTTTGAGGTGATAGACTTTATCCTTACAGTGCTGGGTTAAGTGCTGTCAAGTTGCTTCCGACTCATGGAAACTGTATGAATTAATAACCTTCAAAACGTCTTATTGTTAATAGCCTTGCTCAGAACTTGCAAACTGTGTCAAGCAATCTCCTGTTGGGTCTTCCTCTTTTCTTGTTGCCTTTAACTCTTCCTAGCATGATTGCCTTTTTCAGTGACTCTTGCCCTCTCATAATGTGACCAAAATACGGTAGCCTCGGTTTAGTCAGTTTAGCTTCTAGGGAAAGTTCAAGCTTGATTTGGTCTAGAACCCACTGATTTGTCTTTTTGGTGGCCTATGGTATCTTTAAAACTTTTCTCCAACACCACATTTCAGAGGAAACAGCCTTTCCCTGTCTCAATCTTCTGGGTTTTTTTGGTTGCACTCTTCCTTTTAGTTAATCCTTACAAACAAGTCAGGTTTATTCCCATTTTATAGATCAGGAAGGAAAGGTGAGGAACAAAAACACAATTATGGGACTTGGAAGATGAGATTCATCAGCAATTTCCTGTTCTATCTTTTTTCTCTACCAATACACATCCATTTAGCTGAGAGACAAAAATTTTAAAGCAGTGATGCCCAAAATGGGCATCATGGCACCCAACAGTGTGTTTCCTAGCACCCACTAGAACCTTTGATAAAATATCTGTTCAACAAAGTAAATAGGTAGTCCTGGCTTTCCTCCATCTCGTTAGAGTAGGAGGTGCTTCAGCAAAATTTAAGAAACATCACTTTTGTTTGCAGAGAACATTCATTCAGAAGCAGCCTCTATTTCCTCTATTTCCAACCGCACCATTTCCCAAAGCAGCCATTTTGTGAATGTCCTCCATAGAGTAGGAGGAAACATGAGTGCTGCACTGTGGACCAAATCAGGGCTGGGCTCTTGCAGCTTTTAAAAACAATTTTAAAATAGCAGCTGCATCCTTGTGTTAGCCATGATGGTACTGTCGTGTCTAGCTTGGCCCTGTGTGATTAAGGATTGCAAGGACTGTATTGCAAGGGTATATTCTTTCAACTTAAGACCCAGCTGGAAAGGATACACAGCCCATCTCAAAAGCAAGTAGAACAATCACACAAACTCTTGATTGTGCATGGTTTTGTTTCTTTACAAAAGAGCTTCAAACAGTCCAAAACAGCATAAAGGGATTTGTCATCAAGAGAAATAGAGTTCAGTTGAGACACACTCAGGACAAAGAGGAGTATTCACTAAATCCATATCCTATGGCACAATTTACACATGATGAATTACGATTTGTCATGATAGGCAGGAATGTGACTTGTTTCTCCCCCTTCCCCATCCCTTCTAGTGCAGGGGGCAACTAAGGATTACTGTTTTGAAACTAACACCATTTCCAGATGCTGGAACCAGTATGCACTGGAGCTTGTTTACTCTTGCAAACCAGGATTCCAAGCCAAGTTTTAAAATCCCAATAAGTGGAGAAGAAACAACCTCTAATTCACTTGGCACCTGTCTTCTTACATATGGGGGTCCTATAATAAATATCAGACCAGGAATCCTTAGTCATGGTTTACATAAGAATGTGGGGAGAGAAGCAACAGAACCAGACCAGCCTCAGCATGCTCGGGGGTGGGACGGGGCTCAGGTCCAGGGCTTCTAGTGGAGCTTGCTGCTGCAGCCTTTTCACACACACATCTTCTCTGACATCTGCACTTACACCCTTCCCATACCTGATTGTGAGTGGTTTGTTACCCATGCTCTCAACTGCATGTGCTGTCCAGTGCTGTAAGGGAAGAGCATGTGGATAGTGTGCAGTGTCTCTCCAGGTGGCCATGGAACTCCCAGCTGCTTCCACTGCCCTGCTCCATCAGGAAAAGGGCATTTAGGTGGTGTGGGCAACTGTGACCGCATGGAGGGGAAGGATACACAGGCAGGTGAGGGCACATGGGTGGTGGGCTAGAACGGTGGCCTGGTAGTGGACATTGACAACTCTTGGCATTCTCTTTCCAGGGCCTTCCCACACCTGAAACCAGTCTTAAAGAAGAGCGCTACAAACAAACTGTGTTCATGCCAATCAGTGAATTGTGGCTTCTCTGGCTGCAGCCAAAGAGTATGATACACTAAAAACATGTCTCACACCATCCTCATTCTTCCACAAATGTGAGACATTTCAGTTCCATTACTTATATTTGGTCAATGGAGTTTCAGCATCCTCAGGACATCTTATTTGGGCTGTGCAGAATGGACCATGGTTCAGGGTTCAGTGATTCTGTGTCCAGCTCAGAGAATCACAAAAAGTTTGCTCTCAGGTGGTCAACTAATTTTTATGGCTGGGAATGCTCCAGATCAATTCAAAGTTACTTTACTGGCAGAATCCCATTAACATTTGGCCAGTCTGGACCAAATTGCCCCCCTCTCAAAAAAAAAAACCTCGGAAACTGGTGATTAGGGTATTTGTATGGCTTCTGTATAGTACAGAGACTGTACTTCGGCTCATCATAAGCTGTTTTAAGCCAATGATATGAAAGTCCCCTAAACAAATGAGTTGAGTCAGTCAATTTGAAATGATTCGGGCATCTCTACTCATCACAAACTTTACTGGAACAGAGAAGGGAAACAGTGCATGACATCAATATTACTCCACTGGGCTGTGAGCAGAAATCACAGACCTATTAAAACATCCCAATGTGGTCTTCTAACAACTAAGAAACAAAACCAGCTGATGAAGCTCAGACGTGTCCAAGCTACAAAGGAGGTGGGGAGGGAGAATAGCGTTCTTGAAATTACTGTTATCTTTTTATGTGCTTTATTGGACTCTTGAGTTTCCCAGTGGGCTGGTTATTATTGTTTTCTATATTTAAAAAAACTTACTATATATAGTGAAACTATTGAATTTCCACAGGGCAGCTTGATAGTTTGTGGTTTATAAATGACATTTTAACAGCTGTGATGATGTTTCGCCACTGAAAAGCTTTTAGTTTGAATATTTTGACCAGTCGTTTGCAAAATGCCCAGTGTATGAATAAAACTCAACTGACTGGTACATATGAACTTTCTAATAAAATGAAAAATGGGTCTCAGTTCTGGTTCACATGCTCTGTTTAGTTCTGCTTTTGTTTCTCCAAGTGAATTATTCCATGTTCCCTCAGGGAACCGCAACTATCCAGAAACAGTAACATGGAGACCATAACTGTAACTATTCACCTCTTGTCCTGAAGGTATTTTTCACTGGCCATCAAGAACAAGTAATCAGAGCACAGAATATCTCAAAAATGTAAATTAGGAAGTGAAATAGTAAAAGAGCATATAAGTATTCACAGCTGCACACCTAAATCTGGCATAGAATCTTTTGGGAGTATGTATACACAGATATGTTGGGAAGTGATATAACAGAAAACCAGAGGAGACAATTTATGTTCAATGGTATAGCTTCATTGGCTTTGTGGAATAGATAAATAACAGGAGGAAAGACAATGTTAAAAAAGCTATGCAACC
This sequence comes from Sphaerodactylus townsendi, assembly GCF_021028975.2. Taxonomy (NCBI): domain Eukaryota; kingdom Metazoa; phylum Chordata; class Lepidosauria; order Squamata; family Sphaerodactylidae; genus Sphaerodactylus; species Sphaerodactylus townsendi. The sequence continues at coordinate 150,390,871 of NC_059425.1, read as the reverse complement.
ATTTAAACAGTTTACTGTGTATAATCAGCAAAAATATCCAATGGGGACCAGCCCAACAGAAACTTGATGTTAGGAAGAACTTTGATCAATTCCATGTAAACTGTACCTTAAGCATAGGGAACCCAGTAGTTGACGGGGCAGAAAGGAGGAAAAAAGAAGCTGAAATCCTTAATGTGACAGCCTTGGGGATGGAAGAGGTTATAGTTTGGAAGACCAAACACAGCTCAAGTTTGGAGTGGAATAACTTCTAGGACAAAGGGAACAAGATAGCTGGTTGGAGAATAAGTGAAATGCCAGGCTAAAGTTCTAAGCAAGGCATAGATTCAGGGTGGAACTGGTTGGAGAGCTGGAGGGGAAAATGAGAAGTGCCCTCCTCCCCTGGAAGGAGTAGAGGAATTGCAGTGGATTACAAAGTCCTGGTGGGGCTTGACAGGGACAGCTCAAGCAAGTCAGCCAAGTAGCAAAAAGATTGAGATTAGTCTGGGAGCATAGTTCCTGGTCACAAGAGCATAGATGTCAAAGAGTAAATGGCACCTTATGTCAAAGAGTGAGTGAAGTTCTGCGTTGGTGGATAAAATTTGTGGGCCTCAGTTCTAATCTGGTGGATTTTTTGATCAAGTGACTTTTGAAGACAGGTAGGGGTTCTCTCATTGAAGGTCATATGTGGGTCAGTGACCATTAAGTTTCGGAGAAGGTAGCCCTTTTGTTATTTAATTTGACTGCCCTCCTGGCTCCATAATTTCTAAGGGAGCAAGCCTGACAGACTGCAGCTACTGTAGCAAGATGATGAGCCATTGCTGGAACTATGGAAAAAGCAGCCAGTATTATTTGGATATATGATTTGCTACAGGGAGAACTTTATGATCATTAAATTCAAGGCCATCGTATATATTTTTGTCATCATGCAGCTATGGTAAGCAGTTAGCTGCTGATGATTAGGTGAAAATTTATTAATGGGTTTTCTTTGAAAAGGCACCAGCACATTGTTTGTTATGCTTATTTTAAAGTAGCACTGAACAAAAATGCACTTAACCTTGAGCTATAAATGCTTCTGGGAAGCTCTGATCATTATGCCATTCAACGCAATATTAAATGTTAGATATTTGTCTTGAATACACAATGAGATACAAAGGGGTGTTTTCAGCAGAAACAACAGTACCTGTCTAGTCCCCCTGCCATAAAACTCGCTGGGTGACTCTGGGTCAATCATTGTCTATCTTTAAGCCTAGTCTAACTCAGAAGGTTGTGATAAGGGTAAAATGAGGAAGGAAGAAAAAACACCACACTCTGGGCTCACTACAGGAAGTATGGGATAAAAATGTGCTGGACAGCCACGCACGGCACCAGCAGATTTGGAAAAAGAAATATTTCGTATGGATTTTTAATAGCTAACTGATAATTCTGTACCAATTTGCATTTAAAAAAAATTAAAATGTATTTGGGGCGTGATTTTGTGAACCGTACTTTGATCACAGAACCGTGAATCATGCTTTGATCACAGAAGACAGGCTTAGACTAGAATAACTCTGCAAGGGGTCCCACTGATATTATGGTTTGAGTTTTCCTGGTTAAAGTCTATTTCATGAGATGCCGTAAAATAAAACAGCATAAATGAATACAATGGGGAGAAAACTGTGAACAATGGAATGCAATGGAATTCAGACATTTCTATGCAAAATTCAAATGTATTTTTATAACATAGTGATAATTCACAACACCTGTAACTTGTCACTTAAAGCTCTAGTTAGATTGATAAATTCCAGTTTAGCAGCTGCATGTGCAAAAACCAATCTGTTAGTCATTAAGGTACCACAAAACTCCTTTTTGTTTACAAGAAAGAAAGAAAAGCAGACATAACTATTATATGCTCCTATGATCCCTTGCACAGAATTACTAGAAGTAAAATAAAAATTATAACCCAGAAAACTATAACTTGGTTTCCAAGTATGCATGTTCTCCTGGCAAAATTATGAGTGACAAAAATGCCCTGGATTCCATGATGCAGACAGATACCCACCTACACAATACCCAGCACTTCCCTCCCTATATGTTAAAGGGAAAATGGAAATTGGTTGTATAAAGATCTAATTTATTTACATATTTCAAACACTAACATCCCATCTTTCTGCCCTTACAAAGGCCACTGAGGTGCCTAACAACTTAAATTACATTGTAAAATCATTAAAATCATACACACACCCAACATATATCTGTAAAATAATGTTTAAAAAGAGTTGGGCAGCCCAATCCAGGGGAATGAAAGGAGTTCTGGGAGCCCCGCAGCCCCGCGCTGGTGTGTTTGCCCATCACGCCAGCATATGTGGCACCTATGCCAGTGGAGAGGGAAAAGATGCCAGCAAGTGGGCACCGCATAGTTCCAGGGTGCCCAGATCCGGGAGCGCCCACAGACACACTGGTATGGGAAAGCATGCTGGCACAACGGGGGGGGGGGCAAGCCAGAGGCATTTCTACAGGTGGGGTCGATTTTAGTTGGCTTCCACCAAACTTTCCGCCTCGGAATGCCCCCTCCCCAGCCACAGATTTATACACCAAAAAGCATGGTGTAAGTCTGTTTGGCCTGTTTGACCTATTCAGGTGGCAGGAGGGATTTTGAATTTCCCTCCTTCCTGCACCACCAAAAACCCCTTTTGCCGCCATGCCACCTCCACCCTACTTTCCCTCACCACCCCATCTGTAAAATAATTAAAACGCATACAAAAGAATTAAAATATGTGCAAAAAATACAAACATGGGTTTGTATCAAGCTCCATCAAGCCCTGTGCAAAGGAGGCAGAGCAGCAGCAGCTATAGAGTAAAAAATGTCCTTGTTTCTCTGCCAAGTATGGCACAATAGCAGAGCCTGCATCAGAGGAAGACTAACTCCTTGCAGGATCTGTGCTGCAGCAATCAAGCCTCTCCATATAAGCCCTGCTTTGAGTGCACTTTGAGTGCAATGAGTGCACTTCCTGCTGGATCTTCCAATGCTTGCTATAGTTCCCAGTCTGCCTGCCTGCTTAGATTCCTGTGCTTTAGACCTGGAGCTGTCTGCCACCACCTGCATACCTGCCTAGAGCACATGCAGGCATTTTTCCTGATGGGCAAAATATCCAGGGGGAAAACCGGGACCATACATACCAGGATATTTCTATCTCGGTTTCTCCCTCCGCATGGCAGTCCGTCAGCGCATTCAGACTGGGAGGAAGAACTCCAGGTGATTATGCACAGCCCCCTGTTTACTTTCATGTTCCTCCCCAACAAACTGTCCCATTTTTCCAACATTCTGATTGGTGGGGAAAATAAACGGGTCTGTCTCCCACAGTGTTTGCATGGGAGCGGGAGCAGCGTGGTTTTTTCCAAAGAACCGCCAATTTATCGTTTTTGAAAGCCGCAGGATAAGGGAACTCTTGCGGGGTGGGCCGGAGTTAGACCCAGAAGCCATGCAGAAGTCATGGCCAAACCAGGATGTTTCACCTCCTTATCCCAGGATATAGGGTACATGGGGAAACGCCACAGTCTTTTTCTTGCATTTCCACTTACACAAAAAATCTAGCAGAAATGGAAATTTTTCACTGGCTCCAACTCAAAATTTCAAATTTGCCCTGTTGTGAGATGTGAAGAGAGTGACATAAATGGTAAGTGGTAATGAGTCCGATCTTTGCTGCAGGAAAAAACCCTAAAAACAAAGAAGAAGAAACCAGAAAAAGAATCCTAAACAGAGTTGTACTGTGCTGAAACAGTTGACTTCAGCAGAATTAGAAAGGTGTAACTCTTCTTAAGATGACACTGAAACTCACTTGTAAAATTTGCCACATTTATCTGTAACTCTCTGTAAATGGGTGGAATTAACTTTTGATAGAAAACACAGGCTGGCACCCTCCAGGAGCTGGGGGGGGGAGGCATATGGCATCTCAATGGTAGAACGTCACCTCCAGGTATGTGATTGGCATTGATGACACCTAGGGCATAGGTGTCAAACTCACGGCCCTCCAGATGTCAGGGACTACAGTTCCCATCATCCCCTGCCAGCAGCATTCTGGCAGGGGATGATGGGAACTGTAGTCCATAACATCTGGAGGGCCGCGAGTTTGACACCTGTGCTCAAGGGCTTGGGGGAATTGCTACAGTATTGTGATAACGCAACATCATTTTGGGTTACAGGTCCAAAGGCAAGGGTTTCCACTCCTATCTGTGCCACTTCTTCTCTTCTGCAATGGAAACCTGAGGCTTCTATTTTGCTCAGATGGTGATTTGGTGTTTATTGTTGAAAGTTTTTGAACATTTATCTGTATTTCAGTCTCAATTAGTCTTTGCCTCATGCCAACTATTACTGTCAATAAAGAAAAGAACATAAATAATGTTAATAATGAGTCACATATCTACCTTCTATTTGAATCCTTTCATGATCCTTGACGTTTTTTGTGAACAAAATGATATACCTCTCCTGCCTTCTTTTGCCCCACATGTACACTTCTACTTACAAAAGTCAACCTTCTCTTATTTCATATGCAGGTCACACAGCAACCTTAGGAACTCTGATTAGATTAGCATAACAATTAACAATCAAAGTTCTGCTGCAAACACAAAATTAGAAATTAAAGATGGGACTTTATTACTCAGAAATAATTTTACTGGCAATATTTGACCTGAAGAAGTTTCAATAACTTAACAACTTTGTGGCAGTAGAATTACCCACATATGTAACATTGCTTGAATCATTTTGAAAACTCTAATATTCAAACAGTCAGAGGGCATAAATGCAAAAGAAGCATGTACACAAAATGAATTCACAAACATGAGGAAATTTATGATTAATATTTTTGAGGTGTTTACCTATCATTAATCATTGGTTGATCATTGCAGACTAACTCTGTTTTACCTACATCCTGCTATTTCCTACAGTGATGCTTAGAAAACTAGATTGAAGAATTAATCCAGCACAGAACATTAAGAATGTGTGTTCTCAAGTTGATATCAGCCTACTTGGGGTGGAACAATCACAAATGCTATTTTCTCGTACCCAACACAGGTGCTCATTGGCCAGCTGTCACCCTAACAATGGGATAACTACTACATTGAAGTCATAGTGTCATGAGCCAGTGGGTGGAGTCCATTGTTCATGAATTTAGCATGCCCTTGGGGTTTGCTTTTTGTGTTTTTTAAGTACTGGTAGCCAAGCTTTGTTAATTCTCAGAGTCTCTTCTTTCATGTTGAACTTGTCTTGTTGTTTGTGAATTTCAATGGCCTTCCTGTGCAGTCTGACATAGTAACCTTCTGAATTGTCCAGAATTTCAGTGTTTTCAGATTTGACTGAATGGCAACTTTCCAGTGACGAAACATCCATCCTGGCCAGGGGAGGCAATTTTCTGTCACTCCCACCAGTTTTCCAGTGGAATTACTCCACCCAAACACAGGATTTGCATTCACCAATACTGCTGCTGCTGCAGGGTATGCAAATGTGAATCACTCCCTGGACTGAAAAAGCCCACTTGCAATACAATACTATCAACCGCATCTTTGCATAGCAAGTTCTACCCAAACACTTACTTATTGGTTCCCCATCCAGGGACATGGACAATATGTACCCCAATAAACATTCCCTTCTCACTGGACACAGTGTGTAACAGACTTCCCTCTGTGATACACCTCTGAAGATGCCAGCCACAGATGCAAGTGAACAAACAAGATCCACCAGACCATGGCCATACAGCCTGGAAAACCCACCACAACCAATTTCAGATCAGTTCCAGATCAACCACTCAGATATTCATCAGACATTGATTTGATTGGTCAATGAGCCCCTGGCCACCCATAAAGGCAAAAGTCTGACAAATTGTGCTTCCTTGGGATCTTACAAATGTTCCTAGATTCACCATTTTGGATCATGACAATTGAACTTTGCTCTGGATTGAGTAGTCTCTATGTAGCTGAAGGATAGCTGGGATTGGGTGACATCTTGCTTTGACTTTTGCTTTGAAGCAATTTACTTTTCATATTTAGTTAATCCTCTTTGGTTCAGGTTTCACTATGTTATTCCTCATAGCCAATGTTTGTATTCTTTAACCATATTGGGTGGTGTTCTCAGTCTTCGGGTGACTTCAATCCAAATCCAGTCCTGACCCCTTTGGCTAGGTACTACCAAGTAAACTATTTTGTGGAAACTCACTTTGTGAGTGGTCTACCTTGCAGGGCTGACTTTCTTGTTTGTATTCCGAGGAAGACAAGAAGTCTGCCCTTTGGCATCTGGTTGTTGGGATAAACAAAGGACTGGTGGCAGCACTGCTAAACCAGTTTTGTGGTTTCTGAACCCGGAGTTATTTAAGTGTTTTGTTTGGGCCTTCCTCTTACCAGGATATTCTCTGGATTAAAATATTCTGACAGCAACTTCACAGAAATCCATGACATTTCTCCATCAGCTACACACATGGCTGAATTGGGTTGTATCCACAGAGAAAAATGGAGAGCAGTGTAATTTCAGTACTAAAGTTTAAAACAAAAGCGCCCATAATGTCAGAAAATCTGATGATCCCCAACGAACAACAACCTCTGACAGCAGTTCAGTTCTAAATTCAACAGGGTTTAAGAACTACTGAACCAGGCAAAGCACTCCCTAAGGATCAATAGACTGATCATCTGAAGAGGGTGGTTAGAGGTTGTGTTTGCAGTGAAGACATTTCCAGGAATATTTTTCTTTATTGCCGTTTGGCAAGCCTCTGAAGAAAATGCATGCAGTCCTAAACCTCTCTTGCAGCAGCCTTGTTTCTTCCATTGCCCAGTCCCCGAAAAAAGCATAGTCTGTACAAGGAAACCAAATAATTTTCCTCTGCATCAGCACCAACAACCTATCTAAGCTCACCTTTATCTGTAACCCTAATGCCCCAATTGAATTACAACAACCTGGGTGCCAGTAAACATTTCTGCACATTAATCTGCTGCAATATGAATTGTATTTGTACATGAAAGAAACAACCTCTGCATCCAGAAACTGGCACTGGCACATGTTCGTTACATGCGCTGTCCTTCCCTGATGTGATAAATGAGGGCATCCAATTTGGATCTTCCTTCCTCTCCTTCTGTACCAAATGTTTGGCACTGCCTTTCTGATCTTCTTCGCACATCCTCATGTTGCTTAGCTTTGAGATACAATGACTTCTGATAAACTAAAGAATCCCTGGATTCAGCCACAAGGCCATGGATTTCAAAATCACTTTACAGCTGAGATGTTTGCAAATAAATCGCTTTAGTAGGTAGCCAGCAACAGCAATTGGAATAAATGTGATCTGAGTCCAGAAAACATATAGAAACAGGATCAACTGTGGCAATTTTTGATGTGGAAGCATATTTGCCTCTGCCTATTCTTAGCTGCTGTACCAGCACATGTATCTGTCTATGGAATGACAAATGTCTTGAGCATGACAGGAGGATGATAACCACATTTTCCTGTTTTGTTTTGTTTTGCTGTTTTTCTGGCAGGGGAGATTCAAAATCCTGTGTAACCATCCAATTAAAAGTTTGATTAAATCGTTTTCCCCACCTGGTTTATCCTAGGCGGATTCTGCATGGGCCCAGGGAGTGGTGGAGCACTGGTGTAGACGACATTATATGGTCAATTTACAAAAAATAATGCTGCACATGAATACTGCAATGGCAAATGTATTGTGCAATATACTAATCTACATATACTAAACTATAATTCCCAATAATCGTGCAAGAATGTTTACAATATTTTCCAATTCATAACAGATACATGTATAACATTTCAATCCATTCAACAATTCATGCCTCTGCATGGGGCGTGCTGCTTTAAAAAAAAAACCTACCTCCCCTTCCTACGTAGCTCTGTCGGAACGAGGGAACACCCCCTCCCCGTGGTCCTGGCAATGTCCCAGGGTTGGAGGGCAGAAGGAGTTTCCCCTCTTCTCGATGGAGCTACGTAGGAAGAGGAGGTTGGGGTTTTTTTTAAAAAAGCCATTCACTCAGCACCGGGTGGAAGGCACCACTTTCCAAATGACTCACTCGTTTAGCGAGTCAACAAAACACTGTTTGGAGGAGGAAAGAACGATGCTGCCTCGATTTGGAGGCAGCAGCTGTGGGAAGTTCCCCTCCAAACGGTGTTTTTACCAGGCCAACACCTGTGATTTTGGCTGATTAAGAATCAGTCTGAGGCTGTTTTCGCACGGGCCAAAAACAGCGCCCTGGGGATGGCAAAAACGCCGTCCCCAGGAGCTGTTCGCAAGGGGGGCGCAGCTGCTTTGCAGCCGTGCCACCCTCGCTCCTCCCCAGCGGCGCAAAGTCGCTGTTTTGGGAAACAGCGGCTTCCAACCGCTGCCGTGCGAACGGCAGCAGCTGGAAGGCGCCATCCCTCCCCACTTTCCCAATCGACTTACCTTCCCTGTGACCGTCTGGTGCGTTGCCGAGGCCGGGGGACATGCCCCCTGCCCTGCGACTCCGGAGCGATCATGCAGGGCAGGGGGGCGCGTCCCCTGGCCTCGGCGATGCGCTGGACGGTCGCAGGGATGGTAAGTCAATCGGGCAACGGTGCAGTGTGGTGCCGTCGTCCCTGTAGTTTTTGGGACCGTTCGTGCGAACGGTCCCGGGGGGGTTGGGTCAGCGCCATGTACACCGACCCAACCCCCACCATGGCAGTGCGGAAACAGCCTGACAAACAAACCTCTGCACCACACTCCTCTGACTGGCAATAGGTCTCCAGAGTCTCATGTACACCAGTGTAGTATAGTGGTTAGAGCATCAAACTAGGACCTGGGCAACCCAGGCTGGAATCCCCACTCTGCCATGGAAGCTTGTTGGGCAATTTTGAGTCACTCTCTGTCTAACTTACCCACAGAGTTACTGTGAATATAAAATAGAGGAGAGGAAAACAATGTAAGAAGCTTTAGATTCCCATTAGAGAGAAGATGAGGTACAATGAAGTAAATAAAATACTTGCTATCTCCTCTTTTAGACTAGAAATGCCAGAGATTAAACCTTAAACTTTTTCATGCAAGGTAGATGTTCTACAATTGAGTCGGGACACTTCTCCCGAATTCACTCTCAGAACTCCAAGGCAGACCTACCTGGCCGTCTCCTTGACAATGCTGCACTAGTTAGTGAAGGCATTTTTATTTTTTCCGCCAGTGTCCAAAAAGTGATAGCCCTGTTCTGTTTTATTACTTGTGATACTGCTGTTGGTTAGGCCGTTATAGTCTAAATTTCCCCCACATGCTTGTTAAGGACTTTGGCATATTACTTTTTGACCTGTACTTTATTAATAATTAATGAACTGATCAAATTGTATTTTAAGGAGATTTTATACTACTCTATGCTGGTATATAATTTCTGCACTTCCAAAGTTTGATAGTTGGTTTTTTGTAAAGGGGAGGATTTTGTGATAAGTTGCACTGGCCATCAAACAGACTAGCAATTCATAAATATTTGAAATGATAAAATAAATAAGTAAACTGGGGGTGTGAGTCGTGTCCTATAAATAATAGTAGAAGGCCAGGGACAGGACCAGGTTTTGAATTGTACAAAGAAAAGACAAAAGTTCTACTCTGACATTTTGATCCTTCAACCACTCATAGCATAAAAACAGAACAAAACACCAAGCGGCATAGAAGACAAGTTAGATAACTATAATGCACCCTACCTCTACCTTTGAAAACTGTCCAGAAACTTTACTTGATCCAAAGTACAGCAGTCTGGCTCCTAGTGGGATGAGATACAAGGATGGTATCACCCCAGTGCTGCAAGATTGCACTAGCTGTCCAATCTGTTCAGTGCCCAGTTCAAAATGCTGGTTCTTACAGGTTCCTGGAAGTTAAATGGCTTGTTGTGGCCAGAGGACTTGAAAGCTCACCTCCTCCCATACTATTCAGTCTTCTGGCTGAAATTTCCCTCTCTGTGCCTCCACATTCAGAAGCATGGCAGGTAGCAAGCAGAGAGAGGGCTTTCTCAGAGGAGGCATCTCGTGTGGAATGCCCTTCCCCCTCAGGCATACCTGGCACCTACCCTGGTCTGTTTTAGGTGTCAGGTCAAAAATGTTTCTTTTCACCCAGGCTTTTAGTTAAGCCATCGAATCTTTTCACATAGTAGTCTGCTTTTAACTATCTTATGAGACTCTTTAAGCTGCTTGGTGTTTTGTTCTGTTTTTATGCTCTGAGTGGATTATTCTTTTTTTATTTTATAAGCCACCAGCAGCAGATTGTCTAGAGATGTGTTAGAAACGTTTTCCAAATGAAATAAAAATATATAAATTAAGTCATTTCTACCAAGATGGTGGTGGGAAATAAGGGGAGGTATTTGAATTGGGTATACAGTTTGTCTAGGTCAGTGGTGGCGAACCTTTGGTACTCCAGATGTTATGGACTACAATTCCCAACAGCCCCTGGCAGCATGGCCAATTGGCCATGCTGTCAGGGGCTGATGGGAATTGTAGTCCATAACATCTGGAGTGCCAAAGGTTCACCACCACGGTTCTAGGTCTTTGAAACACTTCCCTGAAGCAGACCATTGGCCCATCAAAGTCAATATTGCCTATTCAGACTGGCAATGGTTCACCAGGGTATCAGGTTGAGGTCTTTCCCATTAGCTAATACACAGTCCTTTAAACGGGACTGTGCTGGGGACTGAAATTGAGACCTTCCGCATGCCAAGGAGATATTCCACCACTGACCCACAATGCTTCCCTGGGAGGGCCATCATCTGGCCATGCTTATTTCCTGCACAGTGCATGATCCACAGATGGTGTTGCCAGTCAAGTGTCTGAAACCTCAGTCTCTGTTTTGAATCCTCTGATAGGCAGTTTTTGAGAGCTCATTATGGGTTTCAATGCAGTACATTTCTCTGGTTCTTCAAAGATTAATAAACCCCAACTGCTGGCAGAGAAACATTATTAACATCTACTTTGAATCCATGACCAATCTGCTGGAGGAATATCACAGACTTTGGACTCAGTTTTTAAGCTTGTCATTTAGTTGTTTCAGAAAGAGGCAATGGCACAGCAGGGTAAAATCTAACGTCTAGTGGTGCTGGCACACAGATTAGAGTTACTGGAAAGCTGTGTGCAAAAATCTGATCATCATAGAAACAAAGGAGAATCGTATGGGCTGGAATATGCCATGAAAACCAGGGAATTGATACATTTGAAATTGATACCATGTAGAGTAGGTCAGTATAATCAGACTCAGTGCACTCCACAAATAATATACATGTACAGTGGTTTTCAGGAGGCTAAAACTCTGGCTGGTGGAGTAGGTACAAAAAAAGGAGAATCAGAACTGGATGGGCCAATTTTTTATTTTTAAAATATAAGTCACTAATAGTAAAGCTCATTGTGTAAACAAATACAACTGACTCCAGAAAACCATTGGTGGGTTCATGGTGCCCACCGAGAGGTCACCACAGGGACCTAATCCTGGTAGGGAGAAGCATACCATGGGGGAAGGAGGGGAGTATGACTTTCTACCACAAGGGCTGCTGGGAAGTGTAGTCCTTGCCCGTCTGGGAGAAACTAGAATCTGGGCACTCTTGGATGGCTGAGTCAACCTTGAGCTGGGTTCCTCACTTCAGTCAGGTCAAGCTCAGCTTGTGAGCAGAGATTGGACTGTAGTACTGCAGCTTACCACTCTGTACCACAGTGTTATATACAATTAACACTGTCCCAGTGTTATACACAATTAACATTCTCATTTTCACAGCAGACATGAATAGGCATGATCTAGTAGAAGGAAGTTTTCCTTTCCTTTTCTAGGACCCTCAAGTGGAGTGCAAAGTTGTTGTTGATGATGCTAAAATAGACTGTGTTGAACAAAGTGTTTTGTGGCTGGAGAGGAATGAAACTGTAATTTCTGTCTCTATCCCCGTTTCTCCCACCAATCAACAAAGCAAACCATCTGCCTATTGTGAGGGGGAAACCATACTGTCTACTTCCATCACTATCAGTCTTCCCTGCTACACTGATATGTGTGCAGCTCTTGATAACAAAATAGTTCAGGCGAGCAGTAGCAGATTCTTTGAATGGATGATGTTCCTCTCATGTATTATTTACATTACTTATATCCTGACTTTTCCCCAAATGGGAATCCATAGCAACTTACAACATGTACATCTTTTTCACTTTATTCTCATCACAATCCTGCAAAGTGGATTATTCTGAAAGTGTGGGACTAGCCAAGGTCATCATGTGAGTTTCCACTGCAGAATGGGGATTAGAGCTTGGGTCTTCTAGATCCTAGTCTAATATTGTAACCTCTACACCTCACTGACTGTCATCTTATTTGTTGATACTGAACCATTCCTTCTTATTTCTAGGTGAATATAAACAATAAGGCCAGATAGTAAAACAAATTAGATCTGATATTTGGGAGCAGTCAGAAGCTTCCCAAATATATATATATTTAAATAAGGAGATTTACTATCTTTCTGAATTTATTTATTATCTTTCTGAATGCAGCATGATTCAAGACAGATGGTGATTAAATGACATTCCAATGGCACATCCACAGATAGCTGCTGGACAGCCTTAACACTGGTGAGATCTAGATATATTCCCTCAGAATTAGTTGATGTGCTCACCTTATGAACTGTGAGAAAACACACAAATGAAGTGAATTTCAGAGCAATCCTCAGTAGAGCTACACCCTTTTCAATGGCTTCAAAGTTGCTTGGGGTTGCATTCACACCAAATTAAAAAAATTAAAACACAGACTGAATCTTAAAATTGTAACTACTCCAGAATTAATTGGCAGCCATAATGGTGGAGAAACATCCCAGGTTTGATTGGTTGAGTCTGGGTAAAAGATTCCTGCTCTTAACCAATCTAAAGGGTTTCCAGTTGATGGGGCTGAGGTCCTGGAGACACGGCAAATTCAAGAAGACTGATCCAGGAAGATTGATGATTGGTCTCAGCAAAAAGGTAGTTCAAAATCCTTCATACAGTATTTCATCATATAGCAGCAGCAAGGATTGGTGGTATTTATTTTAATACACTTTTTTTTTACAGCTTCAGTCATTGGGCTCTGGGAAAACTTATTTTCAGTCCCATGTGAGTTTTTTTTTTGTTAACTGAGCTGCAGATGCTGATCATACTCCACTCCAGTATGACATACTTGGTATTTGCATGCTGTTGAACAAAGGCAAGGCATTAGGAAAACAGGTGTGCAAATAAAGCTTTCATTATGTCAGGACTTATATTTGACTGCATAGATTAATGAACATTTCCTATCATGTGTGATCCTGAGGAGATGCATAACAAACACTCTCTGATGACTCTGAGAAAAGTATGTAATGATCATCTTGAAAGCTACATGACAGTGATTCTAACAAATGACCAAAGCAATTGGATGCAGCATAGAAAATTCTAATTTCATGTTATCAATAAGAGAAGTAATACTTATTCGGCATTAATCACATAGCATGTACCACACAAAGTAAGAAACAACATCCAGTAAGCTGACAAGCTGTAGATAGTAATGACAAAATATAAGGAATATTTTTGTGCACAATGGGAAACAGATTGGAAGAAATGAAGCAAGCGACACTGATTCATATTCTCCATTCTGAATTTTAAAAAGAGGCTTAAAAGGAATAATCTGTTCATAACAATAATGAAATTTGTAAGAAAGGTAAATCCAAGTATTTCTTGGATGCACAAAAAGGAGGCTCAGCTTTTAAATCCATAGTATGAAGTTAAATATCAAATGGTAGCAAACAATTAATGTCTCTGGCTGTTGGTGATGCTACAGTTTTACAGTGAAGTTCACTGAAAGGTGCCTTAGGTCTGCCTAGGGTTGTCAGGTCATCAGGATTTGACCTGTAGTTGTAATATTTAAACTGCCTTTTCAGAGTGCCTAGCAAAAAGAATAACAACACATGTCCAGGAGGCAGAATGAAGTGCAAGATTATTCCCTCCTTAGTTTGATGAAAGCATTTGTTGTTAATTCCAGTAGGTTCACCAGTCCACCTGGAGCACTGGAGCACTCCAGTTTTCTTGGGGAAGGGGGAGAACAGAGTCCTTTGAATATGTGAAATGATAGCTGCAATTTAAAGAACAGAGCTTGTTTTTAGAACATAAACTTGGTTTTAAAAAATCAGTAGCGATCAGTATCTCTCTAAAATAGCAATACTCCAAATTCCACCAGCCTCTCCTTTCAGTTCTGTGTGCAGAAGATTATGCTAACTCAGAGCAGAATTTTGAAGACTGCTTTCACCTGATGTTAGCTAAATGGTTAAATGCAGTTGCGGGGGGACGAATCTGTCCTTTCTCCACAATCCTCAGGAGCCTGGCAGGGTGCTGCCTTACAGGATGGTACAGGAGTAACTTAAGAAAGCAGCTAGTTAATTTAAGAAAGGTATTCATTATAAAGAAATAAAGGCTTTTGGGAAATAAGGGTTTAAATCCCTATACATGTTGCTACCAATGATGTATAGATACATGCAGTGCAATCTTAAAAGCATTTTCCTGTGAGTGAATGTCACAGAATAAAATAGTATTTTTACTTCTAAGTATACCTGCTTTGGGTGCTCTTTAAAGGACACCAAGAGACACTTGGACTTGGTACCAGTGTAACAAAGGTTTCTGTTGGTTATGAGGAAACTGCTTGTTTTTTAAGTTCTCCCTGGAAACATGACAAGCTCACTGCAGGAAGGTTGGTGATATATCTCCATTACTTGTTTGCTATTCTGAGACATCTCTTCTTTAGCAGCAGGTTCCTTTCCATCTTACTAAAGAGATATAAGGACCAAACCAGATAATAAGCTGTGCCGCAAGTTACACGATCCTCTCACAGTCAGATGGAAATGGCTGGGAAATAGGGCACAGGTGTGCTGAGGCCTGATTCAGATCACAGCTGTGACCCAGGAAAGGTGAGACTTCAGCTTCACTCCCATGCCATTGTTACCGCGCTGCCTGGTAACTTTTATTAGTTCCAGAACACCCAGCTCTCAGCAGCGCAGGGGAACACAAACGGGACCCGACACAGCGAGTATAATGAATAAAGAAGGTTTTATTGAGATGCTGACCTAAGCGTCAGCATCTCTGCTCCACGGCAACTGTGCTGTCTAGCAGCTTTACAACGTCTTTTTAAAAAACCTTTCTCCCGTCGGGAGTCTGGGAGAACATACGACAGCCCACCACCATTCATTAACAAAATACAAAGTAACCAATCATGCACTTGCAACACATGGGAACCAATCAGAGTTCGAGGGGTATCCCCTTCTTGGATCTCGTGGCTGGAGTAGGGCGAGGTGATGACGTATACACTGGCGGGAAGAACACAAAGGGTCCCTTGGGTGTTCAAGATCGGGAAACGAAACTTGATGACGATGGCCCCCTTATCTGCCTGCTGGCAAGATTAGGCAGGGTGAGACGCTTCTTCCGGGATCCCCTTTTGTTCGTGTCCATCAAGGAGCTTTACAAGTGAAAGGGACATGGCCAGGTGGAGCGGGGATGGACTCCTGCCTTGAGCCAAGGAGGTTCCATGCGGACACGAATACAAAAGATAACTATAAATCCTATTTCTATCTAATACAGATGGCTCCTACTTATCCAACACAAAAATAAAACATTGGTTAATCTTTATTCAGAGCAAAAATCCAGAAATGGAATAAATTCACTTCTGGCTCCGCTATCACCATTTTCCTGACCCAAAGTTAACCTAAGAGCCTCGTTTGCCCTGTTGGGGGGGGGGGGGGGGCCACACTTACACTGTAGTTAGGGAAACTCCAACCTGACTTGTGGCAAACTGTATTGCCTAGTTTGCCTCCAAGAGTTTTAAGAGTTGTTCCTCCAAACTGCCAGAATGGTTTCTGACATGGAAATAGTGCTGCTGATATGTTCACAACGGCTATTCATGATTTGTTAGCTTAGCATTAATAGAGCAGTACTGCAATAATTTTTCAGGCCAGATGGCTGCTCAAAGAAAGCTTCATTTAATGCTAATTTATTACTTTAGTTTTATCCAGAAGGGAAAGCTGTTGTTAAACATGCCATTAAAAATGGCTAAAATTCTTGCCCAAATTAGCAAGCAAAAAAATTTTTTTGCAAACTTCTTTGGAAGGGCTAAGGATTGCAGAAATATAAGCTGTCCAAGATAAAAATGTTATGTTTATTCATAGCCTGCCCACTACAGGACTAGGGGCTGGTAGTGCTGTTATTAAAATGTCTGTGATAAAACACAAGATTTTTTAAAAATCTAGATTTTTTAAAAAATCTAGTAAACTAAAGTCTAAATTGGACATAGGTTTATAATACTTTTTTTCTTTCTGTAAAAACACTAGAGACATAAATCATCCTGAGTAAAACTCACACCACAGTCCACCCAAGAATAAAATTCCCAGAGACTGCACCCATCACCTAAAAGATCTCCCATCCCAAATTCAGGTTCTATCAGAATCCTATGCATATTGAAAGCTGGAATAATTTCCTGGTTTCTTGCCATCACTTGTGTGCTCACTTCATAGGTCCCAAGCAAAAGTACCTGGCAGCTTTCCTACCTGTTCTGTACTTAACCAAAAAGGTAAGGAATGGAGGCTTTGATGTAGATCACAGCTCAGTTCAGCTCAGTTCTAGGAACATTAGAAGGAATGTGCATAATAATGAAACTTCAAAGAAATTGTGACAGGATTTGAAGAAGCGGGTGGAATGGGACCGTTGACACTTCACAGATGCAGAAGACTGATAGAGCAGAACAAGAGGCATCTGTCCAGCCCTAGAATGAGTGAGATGACCCTTCTTTTATTGAGATATTCAGAATATGGTATACTTGCATGTTTAGAAAAATGAAACCCATGGACAAGGATAAGCTCCCACAACTTTCTCTTTCTTTCCATAATTTCCTCCCAGCCCATCTGACAATGCATTGGAACCTGGTTAGGGGAAAGGTATTTTTAAAAAAAACCCAGCAAAGTACATTGTAGTATGGAGATAGGATGCTCTCTTCAAGTTTTGTATCTACTTTTAGCCAAAAAAAGTTTAACAAATGTTTTGTTTTTAAATGTGATTTGGTTGTGTTATAGGGTCTCCCTGGCTGCTTTTAAATATCATAAAGGATTCCATATGGAATCATTGGTCACTTGTGTGGGTGGGTGGTGTTCTGCCTCACAGTGAGGACAGAGTTTTCATTACAGACATGCTCACACTTATGGCGCTGCAGATCCTGGAAGCCCCACAGTTCCTGAGAGCCAGCAACCCCTGATATTTTCCCTTGCTTTAGGGCTTCTGCTCCTTCCAGCCTTCCCCTACCCCCACTTTTCAAAAAAGAATATCAATATAGCTCCATTTGCACACTCTCATCTATTTTTCCCTCCCTCTTTTCTCAGAGGGAGGAGGAGCAGGGACTTGTCCAGCCACACCGTCCTCCTCCACCACCAATGGTTGATCACACCTGGCCTGTCTCCCTTCCAGGCTCTCCAGCACTTCAGCAGAGGGAGAGCATGGCTGCACTGTGGAAGAATGTCGATATAAAATTTAAAGGGCTTTTTTTAAAAAAGCAGTCAATCTTGCTATTGATGGAGAGTGACCCAGAAGTGAGGGCAGGCAAGCCATGCAGCAGGTAGTGGGGTACCTCCTCACCAGTACACAAGGAAATGCAAAGAGATCCCAGTGTGGAGTGAAGAGCAGTGCAGAGAACACTCCATGCATAGTGGGACAGAGACATTCAAAAGGACAGTTAAGAGAGGAAAGATTTTCTCTTGATCGAAGGAATAATCCTAAGTTTGTTCATGTGCTGGGCAGGTAGTGCTAGGACAACAACTGGATATCTGCAACTCTATTCCTTTATAGTCTTTGCAGCCCTGCCTTCCTGCCAGCATGATTAAGCAAAAGTTGAGCTTGTGGGTCTTCAGTTTCTATAAAACAAAAATAAAGATCAATAGATGATAGCACGGAGTGTTTATGTATGTCACTGCTATAAAGGACTAAGCAGACAACATTAATGCAGCACAAGTGAAGATTCAAGTTACTTTGATATACTATGGTGGCAAATGGAAATCTGCAACAACAACAACAAAAAGAAACACTTCAGGTTGATACTGTACATAAACTGCTTGCTTCACTGTTATTGTCAAAAGATTCTGGTCAGAAATAGACAGATGAATCATGCTTTATCTAGACAACAATTCCTTCATGCATCCTAGTGAAATATATAGTGTTTGGAAATCTAATCATAAATGCCTCTGGCATTTGTATGCTGCGGGAAAACAATCTGTACTACAATAGTTTCGACAGTATACTCTTCTGGGGTGGATATCTCATACTGGCTTTGTAAATATACCAAGGATCAGCAGAGAAACTTCTACTGGGATGCAACAAAAATGTTGACACAATCTCTGCCACATAGGAGAGAAAGCACCAGTCAGGATGAAAACAACCTTTGGCATGGGAATGGCTGGCTGGAGATCCATAACACTGGGAATGGCTGCAGGAGGGCAGCAGGAGCCCAGAGTTCAGTAGAGATGGATTCCCACATTCCATTGGTGCACACCTCCTAACAGTGCTCCTCATATCTCCTATGCTGACAGTCAAAGGGGGGGGGGGAGCAAGTGACCACCAGCTCTGAAATCACTTTCTGCTGCTACAGCCCATGCAGGGAGGCAGCCTCACGGTGGTCTTCTCTCCCCTTCTGCAGCTGCAGCAAACCCTTTATCCACCTCTCGGTCAAGGATTTGAAATGGCATTGTTTATTTGTTTGTTTGTTTATTATATCTTTAGATTGCCCTCCCCAATAGGCTCAGGGCGGTGTACATCATAATTTAATATATAAAATAAAACATAGAAAAGTAATTCAGTCTGTAAGTTAAAACAATCAATATGGCGACAGTTCCCTCCCCCCAACCCCATCCATGGGGAACCCGGGGGGGAGGGGGGGCTGGATTATGGTTATTGTGCCTAAGCTGTACAATTCATATTTTGAGCAAATGAAGTGTTCAGTTTGTGTCACCATTCACTGTGGACAAGAATAGAGTGAGAAGCCCATTGGAGATAAATGGTACAATAGGGGAAAAAATGATAAAAAAACAAAACAAAAACAAGATATTACTAGTCATGAGTCCAAACAAATCAGACGCCTCTCTTGATTTTCTCATTATCGATTTTACTCAGCTTTTATAAACAAAAAAAGTAATTCCGGCTTGCTTTGAAGAAGTTACAGGATCATTTGTCAGTGTTAGGGCTCATTCTTGTGTGTTGACTGGTGGGTAGGAAGTTTGTAAGAAGCAGCTGTCTGTGTGGTTCAGTCAATCTTAAATATACTACTTACTCCCAAGATGGTTTTGCTAGTATGACTGCTTAAATAATCTGGGAAACTGTTTAGATGAAGAAGATGCCACACAGTATGTGATCTGGATTCCAGCTACTTTGCCACTAGAATGAATCGCCATGCAGGATGACCTTTGTGAAATGCAGTGCCATGAAATTAGTTCCGTGTGTTCAGACACTTTGATTTTATTAAACTACATCCCTTCTGAGCCAATGCTTCAGGACAAACTACTTGTGAAATTGAACGGAATTTGCAAAAAAATTAAAGCAATGACATTTCTTTCCCAGTTCTAATAAGTGACAGTGCTTGCTTCCAGTCTTCAGCATACTGTGAGATGTTGGTGAATGGTGGCAGTGAGGAGCAAGAGGACAAGTAGTGTTCTGAGCTTGCTCAGTACAAGTGGTTCAATTTAGCATCAACAGTAGGAGGGCTCGGTTGAGATTTCATGTTAGGTCTGTAAGCCCTCTGACCAATCCTATAAAATATATATATTTCTCATAGCAGTATATTTTCCTTTAAAAATCATATTGGCAAAAGCCAGTTGCCAAAAGCACTCCTATGGGTGTAGGTAGCCGCATGATCACCTGACCACAGCCAAAAGGTCAAAACTACTTTAACAAAAGCTAAGAAAATGAGTTACTCCAGCATAACCTGGAGGTCTCATTTGAGTCACGAGAATGCTTGATTACCACACCTTGTATAGAAACTGTTAAAGACAAAGAATATGGAAAGCCAACTTGCTATCAAACACTGCACTTCCTATCTCTTCTGGGAACCCAGGTCAGCAACAAATAGTTGTTCCTTTGCATTTCCTTCCCTTTGTCATGACTCTCCTAAAACCACTCACCTTATCCTGATCTAAATGTCTCCACTAAATCTGAATATCCTGGGCAGTGACTCTCAAGAGTTAATCTGCATGGAAGCCTTTCAGCGTTTCCTCGTTTAGCTTAACAAAGCAATTTTGGCCCCATTGTCCC
Organism: Sphaerodactylus townsendi; assembly: GCF_021028975.2. Classification (NCBI taxonomy): domain Eukaryota; kingdom Metazoa; phylum Chordata; class Lepidosauria; order Squamata; family Sphaerodactylidae; genus Sphaerodactylus; species Sphaerodactylus townsendi. The sequence goes on along the minus strand of NC_059425.1, from coordinate 150,370,644 downwards.
GGGTTTAGCAGTAGATGAGCTGACTAATTACCTCAGCACCCCCAAACCCAGCACAGATGTGAAACTTAGTGTGATTGGTTCCTTTCCCACCAAGGAACAACCTACCTTATAAAAGTTTAGTTCACCCCAACTCCAGTGCTCTTACTAGCCTGTACCTCCCTTGGTCTGGTCAGTTTGAGACACGATATCGTCCTTCTCCTGGATTCAGATGCTGGTCATTTGAATACTTGCCTTCTACAAGATCTTCTTCAGCTGCATTTAGGTAACGTATTACCCTGAAAACCCCCCTCCATTTCTATCCTCCCATCTATATTTTAACACCTTTTTTATATACCAGGAACTTGAATGTATGTGCTCTTGTGCTTTACTGTGTGTGTGTATTTTTGAACAAATTTATATAAAACGTTTAAACTCAATTTGGACTCTTGCATTACTCTGTGGCATATTCATTGCCAGAATTCCTTCCCCGTATTATACAGTCTAAAAGATCTCCTCTTGGCCCCTCTTGCTGCCAACGTGAGTGCTCATTCCCCTTTGCTACTTTTAAAACCATATGTGTGCTGTTACACTTTTAGCAGCTGGTGGAGATTCCCTTCAATAAAACCCTTACCCCTGTTAGGCCAGTAACAGGTCAGAAGCAGCTGCCAGGTTATCTACCCTTTGATCTTCTGTACCCCATCTGTACTACAGTCACAGTGGCACTGCTGCAGTGAAATGTAAGCAGGTGGTGAGACAGACCAAGATGCTGTTGAGGTCAGCCACAGGGGTTGGCAGGACTTTGAAAATTATGAGCCTTTCCTTTGAGTATGAATATGGCCCCAACTAGCCTGATCTTGTCAGATTTCAGAAGCTGAGTAGGGTCGACCCTAGTTAGTTCTTGGATGGGAGACCACCAAGGAATACCAAGATCACTATGCAGACGAAGGCAGTGGCAAACCACCTCTGTTAGTCTCTGGCCTTGAAAACTTTACTGGATTGCCATAGGTTGCCTGCAACTTGATGGCACTTTACACACACTTGTATGAGATGCACGAAGGGAGGGAGAGAGGGAGAGAGGGAGGGAGGGAAACCATCTTCCCAGTGGCCCATTGTGTGACACTGGACTTTTACCACATGACTCCATCCCTATGCTGCCAAGAGTTGGCTCTTTCTGACTTGGCATGGTACCCACTGGGAGCAGGGTTTGGTTGCCAGCACTGGGTTGGGGAAATACCAAGGTATTTTGGGGGTGGTACCTGAGGAGGGTGGAATTTGAGAAAGGAAGGGATTTCAAGGACATATAATGCCATATATTTCACTTCTAAAGCAGCCATTTTCTTCAGGTGAACTGATCATTGTCACCTGGAAATTTGTTGTAATAGAGGGAGAACACCAGCCACCACTGAAAGTTGGCAACCCTAGGTCAGGAGACCATGGGATCTGGAAAGCGCCAGCCCAATAACTGCTTTCTTGCACAGGTTATCTTATTGGAAACTGATTAATCCAAGCAGTTGAAGGAGTAGCTAACTTCACCCACCTCAGCATTTCAAAGCATTACAAGGGAAATGAACCATGACACTGTAACTTTTCTCCTTGCCCAAGAACCTTTCTGAGGCAGTGGGATACTTCCCCAAGTGTAAATGAAAACCCCCACTGCAGGGCAAACAGTCTTGGGGTAAGTACTGCATGCATAAAAGGGCATTGTTTGGATTTCACACAGTACAATCCAGCTGCAAAGTGGATTGAAAGTACATTATTCAGCATTTGTGAAAGCCCTGTCGGGCAATTGCAGTCTGGTTCTGTCATGGTACCTGTTGGTTCTCTCCTGAGCCAGTACTTGTTAATTAAATTTCTACATTTTTACGTATTTTATCCATTCCCCTGTTAATGATGACTAAAGGGGAGATAAATTAATCTGGTAGTGTGGTTCATAATTTATAGAGGAGACACTTAACCCATTGGCCTGGGATTAAATCCTTGCTGAGCCACAGACTCCCCAGATAACCTCACTGTACATTCTCAGATTTGGTTCCACAATATAGAATGGAAATCACTTCACCAAATTGTACAAACCATACAGAAAATATAAAACACTTTCCAAATTAAAAAGAAGTCATGCCAGTGCCTAGCAATAAGGAAAGACAAGAATTTGGCATTCTAGTGTTTGGACTTTCCTCAATTTACTTTGTGGAAATTGTGTATCTTGTTAGCAAATGTTATATTAAGTTTGTCATTCGTATTCGTGGTAAATAAGATCAAAATGTGACACAGATAGATGCGCTGGTCTTCTTGTTTTGCTTTTTTATCATGAAAGAAAAGTCTGTTATTCTTTTCCCATTAATAACAGTTCAGAAAATCTTAAGCATCTATTTGTTAGTGAGAGTGACTACATGGAAGTAATTTATTTCAGGAGACAACATACTCCATTAGACTTCTGATGCTGGTTGCTCCAGATGTTGAAGAGCAAGGACTGTCTGACCTATTTATAAATACTTGTGATAGTTTTCATTATGCTTCTTCACTGGAGCTGGTGAAAGCATTCTAGTAGCTTTTATTTTTACAACTTCTTCCTTGTGTCTCTGCCCCACATTACTTGACTTATAAAACCACAAACTGATTTGGCAGAACCTTTCACGCAATCATCAAAATTGCCTTTGACCTATTTTTTCCCTTTCAGTTTCCCTCGGTGAAACTGCCACTTTCCCCACAATTGTACCTCACAAATAAGGTCTTCGATTTTACCACATGAAAAGCTATTTAACTTGTTTGCCTTGCTTGATTTGTTATTCATTTTTTCTTATTGTGTGACATAATTGTGGTATTTTATTTTAAATTATTCTGAAAAGAAAAGGAAAGGGGGAATAATAAACAGCAAAGGGTTTTTAACTAAACCAACATGGTGTAGGAATAAGGAAAATTCCACATTGAACACCTCACAACTCAGAAAGGAAAGTTAGCTAATTTCTCATACAGTAACAATGATGCAAATGCAAATTGTATTTTCCTCAATCCAGGCAGCAACACCATCATACAGCAATCTATATCCATTGTTCTTAAAACGTGAATTGAGAGCTCCCCCAAAGGCAAGTAATAGGAGGCAGATGAAGCATAATTGCTCCTCTCATTCAGAGCACTATAGCGTGGTCTACAAATGCACAGGAATGATATAATAATAAGATAGTGGTAAAGATCTGAGGTCAGTGTGCAGAATGTACCAGTTCAGACAGTAGTAGGAACAGTTTTGAATGCTATCCTATGAAGAAAACTTCCTACACGTAGAAACTAGTAGGACAAGGAGTGGCCAACACCTTTCACACTGATGTTGTGAACATTTACTTTCATTTTTTTAAAAAAAGATGAGGGAATAATTAAAAATGAACCACCCTATAATTTGAAATAACTCAGGCTTCTTTCCCACAGAAACATGGAAGTGTCTCCACTACATCAGCACCAGTAAATAGGGCAGGAATGAGCAGGAATAGTATCTATGTACACCTGCCCCTGCTGTGTTCTTTGCTGTTTCATTGCTCTTTTTTACATTTTCCTGCTGAGCTGTGCTGTAATACTGCCGTGTGGACCAGCTGAGAAAGGAAAAAATCCCCTTGAAAGAACTGAAAAGAGGTAAGAGAAGGAATGTGGCACTTAGTTCTACTATTTTGTATGTGGTATACTGCTCCCAATACTGTCTGGGGATAAAGATTACGTAGATTACAGATGGTCATTCTGACTTCAGCCCTTTACAGTTTTCCCTTTAAGTCAGATCAAAGGGGGTAAAAAGAAGGAAATATGGAAACCAAATGAATTGTGCTCACATTGAGCACAATGTCAACTGGATGCTCCCAAATACTGCAGGGGCTTTCATGGCTCACGTGTGGGAAAACCCTGTGTGGAAACTAGGGAGGCCCTTCCCTGGGCCTTGGCCTCCCAATGCTGTCAGATATCGAATATAGATTCCATATTGATGGGATTTGGCAAGTGCCAGTAACACAATCCAGTAATGAAAGAGTTAATTGTTGCATGCTAATTAGTTAGTGAGGTCAGAAGTCAGTGACCAGGTAATTGATACCTATTGGTTGGGTGGGCTACATGCAGGTCTGCACGTAGGCTTTAGATATATGTTCTTTGTGTTGCACTCTGCATGTGGTCAGTTCAGTCTATCCATAGCTTAGTAGCCATGTAATAGTCTAAGCAGCAAGCTGGCTGTTGGTGCTAGCTAGTAAGAAAGATGTTTATTGTTTTTCTTCCAAGTTTCCCTTCCCTGTAGTAAGTAAACTTCATTTCAGTAAAGCAACTGGTCTCTGCCTCATTATTGCATTAACTCTGCTAATTAAGTATTTGTCCACACAACACATACCTAATACTGGAGATAGAGAAAGGCTTGTAAGTGCATATGGGAATTGTGCATGCACAGCAGAAATAACATCTAGGCCAGGGGTAGGGAACCTGCGGCTCTCCAGATGTTCAGGAACTACAATTCCCATCAGCCTCTGTCAGCATGGCCAATTGGCCATGCTGGTAGGGGCTGATGGGAATTGTAGTTCCTGAACATTTGGAGAGCCGCAGGTTCCCTACCCCTGATCTAGGCCAAAGTTCAGGATCCTTTGTGGTTTCCTGAAACAGACTATCCTGTGCTACCCTGATACATGTGATACTTGCTTGCAGTTGCCTTCTTCCTTCATCCCTCTCTTCTGTATTCTGAGATAAGTGAAGACGGTAATCCTGACAGTAGAGATGGACAGAGCTGTAAAGGCTGGTAAAGGTTGACAAGGATGTCTCCCAAGGATGTTTTGCTCTAGTGCCCAAAATCTACCGAAAATCACTGGCCTGAGAGCAGTCTGGTTGTACTCACCCAGGGTCTTTTCAGTCGTAGCCTCTGCCTGGTGGAGCTCTCTGTCTGGGAAGACCAGGGCCTCATGGGATCTGGCACAGGGTCTGCAAGGCTGAGATGTTCCACCAGTCACATGGTTGAGGAAGTGCAGCTGTTCTATTACATCCACCAGTCTCCAGGCAGAGCAACCCCTCCACCTTCTATATCAGTGATGGCCAACCTATGGCACTCCAGATGTTTATGGACTGCAATTTCCATCAGCCCCTGCCAGCATGGCCAATTGGCCATGCTGGCAGGGGCTGATGGGAATTGTAGTCCATGAACATCTGGAGCGCCATAGGTTGGCCACCCCTGTTCTATATGCTCTCCTCAGTCCTGCTCCTCACTCACTTTGTGGAGTGTTTGTTATTCTCTAGAACAATGATGGCTAACCTTTTTGAGACCGAATGCCCAAATTGCAACCCAAACCCACTTATTTATCGCGAAGTGCCAACCCAGCAATTTAACCTGAATGCTGAGGTTTTAGTTTAGAAAAAACTGGTTGGCTCCCTCTTCCTCCGCCCTACCCGCTCAAGCAGGGGCCAGCCTGCTCTAGCCTTCAGCAAGTCCCATAGCACAGCTCTGTGCCTCTCTATTATCTCTGCCTCCTCTGCGCCCCAGCCCCCCCGCTCAAGCAGCAGCCACCCAGAGCACAGGCACCAGGCCCGCCAGCCAAGTCCTCCCTGCTCACTGCGGTGCGCGCATGTCGTTCTCAGTGGCCCAAGCCAGCCTAGATGTGTGGGGGGGGATGATTTTCTGCCCCCCACATGACGAACTCTGTGTGCACGTGCCCAGAGAGAGGCCTCGAGTGCCACCTCTGGCACCCGTGCCATAGGTTCGCCATCACTGCTCTAGAATGTGCTCTGCTACGGATTTAGGGCGCCATCTTATTTGTATTGTAGTGACTTTAATTGTTTCTGTTTTAAAATGTATTTGATTTGTTATTATCTGCCTGAGCCCTGCTGTAGTGGGGAAAGGATGGGATATTGATCTAAAATATAAACAAACAAACAATGGAGCATCTGATGCACAATAACAACTAGGTGCACCTGCATTGTGGTGCTGAAGGGGAAAGGACTAAAGGTGAAGAAACAGCGGCGAAGTACTAGAGGCGCTGTGATTTCACCAACTCTGCAAAGGAAAGAGCCAAAGATGGAACAAGCAGATTTCTGCTTTCCATTTTCAGTCTGATGAAAGAAATGTGTTTTGAACAATGTTATCTTCCTTTGACAATCAAGATTGTATCTTGCTCACATGCAGTCTACAGCAGCAGATTACTCCAGTTGAAACACTCACAAAGCTGTTCTCGCCTGGGGACTTACATTTGTTGTTGACAGCATCTTGAAAATATCTAAAACAAATGTTATTCTGAACATGGGTGGCTGCTTATAGGCTAATTCTTTGGGCCATATGTTTGAATCGGTTGCCATTTTTTCTGAAGCGCTTCCTTGAAAGCACTAGAAAATCCGATTAGAACTTCATAATAAGTTTTCAGTATTAGCTTTGCAGATGCATTGGTAGTCTGAGCCCTTTACACTGCATTTCTTCCAGTTAATATGAAGTATGGCAGAAATTTCCATAACATTCAGAGCCTTTCCCTACATTCAGTAGAAGAAGAAGACTTTATTTACAGTCAATGACCAAATATATTACAAATCTCCAAAATATCTACAACAAAACAAGAATGCACATTTCTCTCCCGTATTCCAGCACTATCCATCTATGTATCATTTGTAGACACACCAAACAGCATAAAATTACTAGACAAAACAAAAATATCTAAGGGGGATGCCATATTCAGATCATTTTTTCTTTTTCATAATGAATAGACAGAATTTGCTACCCATTTAGTAATATTCTCCTTCTTATCTTGTAATAGTTTTTCACAGCAAACTTTATCAGAACAATATGTCATTTTGTGTAGTAGATGTGACAGGCATTTTTTCCTTGCCTCCTCATAAAGGGGACACTTTAATAACATATGCTCTATAGTCTCTACAGAATTCAGAGAGCAAGAACATAACCTTGCAGCATAAGGTATCTTTTGATATTTCCCTTCTAAAACAGCAGAAGGTAAATGTGCATTTCTTGCAAGAGTAAAAGCTCTCCTTAGATCTTTATTATCCAGATAAGTTAATTAAGGAGCAGGGGCAGTGATATATTTCTGTGTATAGTATAGAGGAAAATCTGAATATCTTGCCAGATCAGACTGTCGTGATACATCTTTGATTCTTTGGGTAAGTTCACTTTTAAAATGATCCCAATTTTTGATCATATGGATGTTATATGGAAGGCCACATTTATTAAGGCACTTCTCCATCTTGTATAAGGATCTTTTGCTAGAAAAGGCCAGAGACCATTTGAATCAGTGTGTAACTTTATCCATTTATATGCCGTTGTTATTATTATCTTATCCTTCAGGCTCATTACTCCTGTTTCAAGCCTAATAAATGTATTTGGGACTCCTGGAGGAAGCTGAAGGATTACTCTTAAAAATTTGGACTGTAGCCTTTCTAGTTGTATCATACTTGATTGTGCAATCCCCAAATTGACACCGTATAGAAGTTGTGTCAATATTTTAGCTTGATATAATTTTAATGCTGCTGGTACATAGAAACCCCCTTTAGTACGGAAGAACTTCAGCACTGCATATATTGTCTTTTCTACACGCTCGGTGATCATATTACAGTGAGTAACATGGCTCCCTGAAGCTTGAACTACGACACGTAAATATTTAAATTTGTCAACTTGTTCTAGTCTGTTTCCGTTTATTGACCAAGTTCTTTGGGGAGGACGCTTTCTACATGCCATCACTTTTGTTTTGTTTATGTTAATTGTCAGTTCTTCTTTTTCACATTAAGTTGAGAATGCAGCTAATGCTCTCCACATCCCAACTGGAGTTCTCGATACTAGAACAGCATCATCTGCGTATAATAGAATCGGGAGTGATCGAGTATTTAATTTAGGCGGATGTGAGTCTACAGTTTTCATATGTGCTATTATACCATTTATATAGAAATTAAATAAAGCTGGAGATAATATACACCCCTGTCTGACTCCTCTATAGGTCCATATTTGGTCAGTAAGGTATCCTTGTGTGTTGCAACGAACTCTCAAGGCAGATTGCTCATATAGAAGCTACATTCAGTACATTCTCGTCCCTCATTCTCTATGATGTTTCTTGCTTTCATTTCTTTCTCAATTGACTACATAATATTCGACTGGTATGCTGATGGTATTTCCCATCTTTCCTCTTCCCTGACACTTCAGCAGCAGCCAACATTTTGTCGCAGTGTCTGGCAGAGATTCAGGACCAAACACCTCAGTTCTCAAGTGAATTTGAAGTCAAGTTCATGAACATGACTGAAGTTTCACAAGCCCATTCCATACTTTAGCAGTCTTTTAACTTTCCGTTTCTTCCCTTAAATTTCTGGACTTCATTTTTAATCAATGCTTCATTTGCTGTTCAACTTTCTTTTTAAATGGAGCAAAAAAAACAAATAAGGGCCCAAAGTAGAGTGAGGCATTTTTTAAAAGGCTCAAAATAATATTGATTAAATGACAGTGCTTATCAGAGAATCAGATTAGGATAAAACTTGCTTGCCAGGCCCTAACTCCCGAGGTGACCTTGGGAAGATGACAATTCTCAACTTTGCCTACTTCATAGTGTTGATGGAAGGATTTAAAAAGGCACAAGGGAACTACCCTGAACAGTTTAAAGGAATGGGGCAGTTTTTTAAAAAAGGCAGATTTTTAGAAAGGTTTAATCCTTCATAAAGTAGGACAATTGTTGCAGAAACACAGCCTAGGTTGGTGTAAAGCTTTATCATTTTTCCTACAAGCTGCACAGGAATCAAGCTTATTTAGCACCTGCCTCTCTCATTAGCTAGATTGATTTGACTTCTTTAATACAGTTTCTAGCAGTACAACACCCAAGCAGATGCACACCCTTCGAAGTCTTTTGAACTCAATAGGTCTAATGGAGAATAGTTCTGCTTGGGACTGCATGGCCGGTCAAATCAAGCCCCTCCCTTATTGGGAGATGAAAACCTACCACAGTGCCTGCCATCCCAAAGAAATGGCACATAGCCCTGAAATGGCTATGTATATACATAGGTATAATTTAAAAGACATCTCATTTGCATTTATTTAATTTTGGAATCTAAAATTAGTGAAACACATAACGACGTTCTCTCTTTGAAAGTGTGAATTTATAAGGTGGGAAGTCACACTGCAAACCAGTAGTGGTCCAATTACTTTTAAAACATACAATATCAAACTTTTTTTAAAAAGGGAAGCAATACTGTCTAGTTTTACTTTCCATAACTTTGTGGAACATTAATTAATAATAAAAACAGACATTGGCTTTTAAAAGCATGTTCACTACAAGCTCCAGTAGACTGTATAAGGGACTTGAACCTTATATACAGAGACAGCCGCCATATCAGGAAGGAGCGGATCTGATGCCATGTGTGGGCATGCTTATATAGTCTCCACTGGGCTCCACAGCCTCACCGCCTGCCTGTCCATCCTCAGTCTGTGCAAATGCCAGCTACTATCTCTTAGTCTGCCCTGAGGGCACCATGCAATGGCCCACCATGCTCTTTCTCCCCTGCCTCCTGAACTGCAAAAGGCGGAATGGAGCAAGCCCCAGTTACACTTTACAGTGTTTTGTAAGAAGAAGTTCCATGAAGACATTAGGCTGTGTGCTTTTCATACTGTGGCTTCTTACTAATCTCCCCTTTCTGTTATGCTCCGCAAGGTTTTTCAATTACGCACATCTTATTATCCATTAACGAGGTATAATCAGAACAATGGCTATTATCAGTCACATTTGTAATCCCATTCTTCTTCCAAAGAGTTTAGAACAGCTTATGGGGCTGTCCCTCATCCATTTCACCATCTAGTAACTCTGTGATTCACCTGAGGGACCCTGACTGGACACCCACTGAGCTTCATAACTGAGCAGAATTTGAACTCAGACCTCTCCAGTACCAATTCATCATCTCATTTTTATGTCACACGACCCTTTGTCTACCCTGTCTTTTCTGCAGCAGAAAAAAAAGTCCTGTGTTATTTGGTGTACATGAAATAGGGAATTGTATCTGTAATTCTGTGTAAATGTCAGATTTTTTGAGAAATGCATGACTAAGCAAAAAAGTGCTTGATATTTACAGGCATGAATAATTATTTTTCTTGCTGCTATTATTCCTCAAAATCAAGACACAGTGCTATATAACAGGCAACAACAGTCCCTTGTGTAAGCACCTGGTCATTACTGACCCATGGGGTGACCGCATCACAACATTTACTAGGCAGACTATTGTTATGGGGAACTTTGTTATTGCCTTCCCCAGTCATCTAAACTTTACCCCCAGCAAGCTAGGTACTCATTTTATCCGCCACAGAAAGATGGAAAGCTGAGCCAGCTACCTGAAACCAGCTTTCATTGAGATCAGATTGTGAGCAGAGCTTTGCCTGCAGTACAGCAGCTTACCACTCTGTGACATGGTACTCCTTACAATATAAAACATTAAAAAAATAATTGTTTGTCTAGGGAAAAAGATACATAAAGTGAAGGCAGGAAGGCAGGAAGGGAAGGCAGGCAGGAAGGAAGGCAGGCAGGCAGGCAGGACAGAAGGACGGAAGGACGGACGGACGGACGGACAGACGAAAGGAAGGAAGGAAGGAAGGAAGGAAGGAAGGAAGGAAGGAAGGAAGGAAGGAAGGAAGGAAGGAAGGAAGGAAGGAAGGAAGGAAGGAAGGAAGGAAGGAAGGAAGGAAGGAAGGAAGGAAGGAAGGAAGGAAGGGTGTGCTATCAAACGTTGAGAAGATACTTGAAAAAATGTTGATAAAATGGTATCACCACAGTATCCAACTACTACAACAACAACAAACCTTTATTAGGCATAAATATCAAAATAAAATCATAAAATGATAATTATGACAGAACAGATTAGATTTCTCTTGCAAGCAGAGCCTGCAGCAGATATTGGGCTGTAATCCCTAGCATCCAAGCATTATTTTTGTTATGTAATTTAATAATATCAGCTTAAGGGGAGCAGTTATGTATGTACTCTGGCAGAAGGGCTTCCCTAAGTGACTCATATCTGGGACAATGGAACAGGATATGTTCTAGTGTTTGAATACGAGCTCGACAAGGTGAGCATACTCTGTCCGACAAGGGAGCATTCCTATAGCGGCCATGTGCCAGGGCTGGAGAGTAGACATTGCATCTGGATCTGGTAAGGACCCAACATTGCCTAGGACCGTGGTGGCGAACCTTTGGCACTCCAGATGTTATGGACTACAATTCCCATCAGCCCCTGCCAGCATGGCCAATTGTAGTCCATAACATCTGGAGTGCCAAAGGTTCACCACCACTGGCCTAGGATCAGTGATATGCACTAGGTATGAGGCCATTTTTCCAGCCGTTAGATTGATACCCAAAAACAAAGGGGAGTATGTTGTTTTTGCTTGGCTCATTAACAATTGGTCAAATAATCTAGTTCTGACTACCCTTAAAATTTCTTGGGGACAGTATACCAAACATCACCATATCAAGAAAATAGTATTTTGGGTCACAATGCAGGATCACAATCCTATGATGGAATTCACCACTGCACTATGTGGTGATTATACAAATCCATGAAGTGTAGTACCATAAGTAACTGTCATGATAGCTATATGAAGTTATTGACCCCCACTTTAGTGTGTGTGTAGGGGGAGGGAAGGAGGATATAAATCTAAAATATAAACAAATATAACCCTCCACATTTAGAGGCAAGGACCAAAAATCAAGGGCTCTTGGGTCCTGGGCTTTGTTGTAAGTGTTCCAGAAGCAAACCAAGTGAACTTTTCATTTTGTTCTTCCCAGCCTGGTCTCCACTATTATGTATGTACTAATTTATTATTTCAGTTGTAAGGTGCAATTATAGAATAATTTAAGGCCGTTTAAATCAACTGATATGAAAGGATGGGAGGGGGGGAAGTTATGTCAGAACTGCTGACACAAGAAGCAAGTTTGGTATGGATGGTTTTTAAAACCTGCGGAAAGATTTTGTGCAGAGTTATGGCCAACTATAAGTGAAGGAGTCTTACGTTTTATGACACTTATCTCATTTTTCTGCTAGCCATTGATCATTATATCATTACAATGTGAAAAATGGGACACCCTGAAGAAACAGAAAAAAGATGTATCTTTTATACAGGTAGCATTTTTGGAACTGACAGAGAAAAAATTCATAACAAAGAGCAAAGGATATACTTATTCTGCTTCACCATGTATTTCATGTCTTGAAAATTACCACAATAATCCAAATATGCAGTTTCCCACCAGATGATGAGTAAACATAGCTCGGTGATGTGTATGAGAAAATTGATGGTCTTAAGAGTATGTCTCCAAAAGGGGTTATTTTAGAAACTTCACTGATGGAAGAATGAAGGGTTTATTGGATGTGCAAAGGACTGCCTCCAAATAGTTCACTTTGGCATGTGCTTTAATATGATATAATCAAGTTGCTTTAATATGATATAGTCAAGTTGTGGTTTGAAAGAACCGGTTTCTGGTAGAAATTCAGTCACAACTGAAAATCACCAAAGGTTTGGTGTAACTGGTGCAATCCATGAAATTTATAATAATAAAAAGAAAAAAGCAATGTAGCTGATTAGAAAAGAAGCAGCTTTCTGGAATCAGGTGTCAATTAACAAGGCATCCCAGTCACCATGTACTTACTGAGGAAGCATACAATAGTAGGCCCACTGGAGATATGTGTTGTTGACCACAGAATGTAGTTCGGCTTCATTGTTACAGGAACATCCAGTGCTGAGAGATGCATTCCTCTAACGTGTATTAAAACTGGTTCAAGGTAATACAAGACCAGTTGGGCCTGAAGAGGACAAAGGCTGAGACAGAAAGGAAGAGAGGAACTTCATTCCCAAGATCAAGCTTCTCCAAAAAAGCCCAGTTAGACCACAATTAAATCACAATTAAGCACTTCCAGTATTCCATCAATGTGCCTTTAACTACAGAAATTCTTCCTGCTCACAGAGAAAACTTGCAAACATTCTTGGTTGTGTTAAATAAATTTTATGACATTTGATTCAACCCATTTTGTCCATCTTTTGGGGCTTAATTTGTCCTGGAATCTCCCAGCCTCCCTGGAATGGCCTGAATTCACCTTCAAGCCTCCAAGTCCCTTCCCCTTTTGTTTTCAACTCCAGAAAGGCAATAACTTATTTTTTCTGTACTTCTTTTGCTTGTCCTTTAACTGGGCAAAGAATATTTCTTCGGAAGGTGCTTGTATCTGCCTTCTTGAATGTACTCATATCTTAAGAGTTACTAAAGTGTGTCTGATGCATGCTATACAATGCTACTTCTCCTTCGCCAGGGTTTCCAGCTCCAGGCTGAGAAATACCCAAAGATTTTAGAGGTAAAGCCTGTGGAGGGGAGGGTTTAGGGAGGGGAGTGACTTCAATGGGGCATATACCATAGAATCCACCTGGGAATTCAGAGAACTTGATACATATAATTACATCAATATAATGCTACACAACTGTGGAAGTTTAGAAAAACCCAAAAGGCAAGGTGTGGAATGGCTGCTACGACAGCCAAGCTTTGCAAGAATCCAAGAGCCCACCAACCCACCTATCATTTTCCTGCGGAGTGGAAAGGCTCTGCTGCCTCCAGTGTTCCAATGGCAGTGATAGGGAAGTTTCTAGTGGGTGATGATGATATAAGTTTAAAGCCAGTTTGGTCCTTTCTTTTTTAAAATATAAAGAACCATACCATCAACTGTTTGTCAGCTAGTTTCTTCTCTATCCTTTCCTAACCCTGAAACCCCAGTATTCTACCAAAATTCTGAGATATATTTCTATTTTTCCTAGCATTTTGGGAGAGTTTTGCACATTTTGAGTGACCTCGAGATGACCTGAAACATTTAATTTTAGATATAATTTTCATAACAACTCTAGTTCTAGTGATATTTGTGTGTGGGAAGGGGGGGTTCACTTTATGAAGGTGGAAAGAACAACATTTATGGCACTGTATTCATTACTTTGTCCTGACCTGGATACACCAGGTGAGCGAGATCTCAGAAGCTAAGCAGGGTCGGTCCTGGTTAGAACTTTGATGGAAGACCACCAAGGAATGTCAGTGTCAGTTTGTAGAGGAAGGCAATGGCAAGCTATCTTTGAATGCTTCTTGCCTTGAAAACCCTACTGGGTTTCCATATGTTGGCTGCAACTTTGTATGTAGGAAGGGGAGGGAGGGGGAGGGGTGCCATGCAAGGGAAGGGGAGTGAAGGGAGGGAGGGAGAGGTGGCATGTATTTCTTTTCTCCATAGAAATGCTCTCCCTAACTTCTGATCCCATTGCCTGGGACAGCTGCCTCCCCGCGCCCCTTCCTTCCATTGCCAGAAAAGCTTAAAAAGAAAACAGGTCTAGGAACCTTAAAATGTCAGTCCCCAACATTTTACATGTATATTTCTGAATATTTATGAATTTTTTGGGAATTTATATTCAGCACTTGCAAGAATCCAAAATCTCACTTAAGTTACCTAAATATATCCAGATAGTACTGATAAGGTATTTTTTTGGATATATATTTGGGCTGGAACTATCTAAATGCACGACCCTAGTTAAAATCTGGAGAGGCAGTTCCTGCATATTGAGTTTTTAGGCTCAAAGTTATAAATGTGGGCTCCATTTGAAAAGTAGGTCCATATCCAAATTGATACTTGTTTAGAGACTATGTATGTCACATTCCTGTGGTAACAAAGGCCTGCTTAGCACTGAGCTTCAGTTTTCACAGTAGAGGTGCAGCACAAACAGGGCTTGTTCTGCACCCTACATTGAACAAATCTGATCTGAAATCGGCTGTGTAGAGAAGCTCTTAGAATGATAGTGCTCACTGTGCATGATTGATGGCAGGTCTCCTTGGCATTGTATTTTTGGGCTTTGCTAATGCAGGGATCATCTGATTTATACATCATGTATTTGTAAAATCAGATCACTATATGTGGATGGACTAAAATAAATCCAGCAAAGCTTAAAGGTTTGTCTTCTCTCTGCTACTGCTTTGAGTTGGGATATTGCTATAGGGAGCCAACATTACCATGAAATAGTACTGACTTAGGGCTATATAAATTGTTTAAATTCTTGCCATGGGAGTCTAGCTAATTGAGATGTGTTTGATGGCATGAGAGGTTATAGATCTTCCAGCTCCATCCCAGTGCCTCCGTGTTATAGTAAAAAAATTATAATATATAAGCCTGATTCTGGGGAAGGCCTTATTTAACAACATTCTCTTTGAAGTCAAGAGTGCATGAACATACATGAACAGTTTATTAAGGAAAAATGCTTATATTTATATAGGATTATGAAAAGGGTAGCATCTCTTATAAGTCAGATATTTAGTTTACAGGAAAGACACCTTTTATATCTGAAAATAATGTCATGCTGCATTCAGTTTTGTTTTACTTCCACTTATATCCAATTTTTTTTCAGAATTGACCAAGTCAGGACTTTGTTTACTACTGACACAGCAAAGCTGAGCTCCTTTGTACATTTAACTAAACTAAAAGCTGAGGGGGAAAAGTATCACATGAACATAATACCAGAACACTTTAGTATGTTTGTATAAAGGACTGTCAAGTTGCCGCTGACTTATGGTGACCCCAGCAAGGGGCTTTCAAGCAAGAAAGAAGCAGAGAAGTGGTTTGCCAGTGCTTTCCTCTGCAGGGTCTTCCTACTCTGGTTAGCGTCCAAGATCTGATGAGATCTGGCTAAGCCATCTGCCTTCCCTCCCCATGTTAGAAAGTGCCATTTTTCCAAAGCCATCAATAAGGCACCCTCTTCACCCCCATTCCAAACTAGTACCTTGGTATTCCTTGCAGCTACCGAGGAAGAAACAGGAGCTTAAATGACGAAAGCGAGTTTGGTGGAGTGCTCTTGATGAGGGAGCAAGAACATCATATAAGGTGTTTATGAAATCTTATGAAGTGGCAGTGAAGGCTGCAAAGAAAGATTTCTATGCAGCCAGCATCACCTCCTCTAGCTCTTGCCTGACACAATTATTTAGGTTAATGTAGTCCTTGACAATCCTTTCCGAGGGCTCTACAAAGAATAACAATTTGGCCATTAACTGTGGGGCATTTGGGAGCTATTTTGCAGACAATATCTTGTATCTCTGCTATTCCAGCCAATATTGATACAGTTGATGAACTGGTGGCTCCTTGGTCATCTTCAGGTCCAACATTGGATCAGTTCAGCCATCTCTACCAATCTGATGTCAGTAGGATCTTGGTAGTGACTGTGAAGCCTTCCACTTCCCCTTGGCTGGTTCCCCCTGGAAAGTGAAGATGGTGTCCAGGCCCCCCTGAGAGACATAATCAATTTGTCCCTGTCCTCAGGAATTCTTTCCATGGGAGTTGAAAGAGGCAGTGGTAAGATTGCCCATAAAAAGCCATCATTGAATCCTCTTGATCCATCCAACTGTTCCTACCTTTTTTCCTGGCAAGGTAGTTGAGACAGCAACTGCAGAACACCTCCAGGACTTCCTGGAGGACACACCAGACCCATTTCAATCTGGCTTCCATCCTGGCCATAGGACAGAGACAGCTATGGTTACAGTGGTGGGATTCAAATAATTTAACAACCGGTTCCGATGGTGGGATTCAAATAAGTTAACAACTGGTTGTTTACAAGCACCATTTTAACAACTGGTTCTGCTGAAGGGGTGTGAACCTGCTGAATCCCACCACTGGTTACCCTTGTGGACAATCTCTGGAAACAACTGGATCAAGGCAGTTAAGTGCTGCTGTTGTTGCTGGAACTTGACGGCAACATTCAACACAGTTGATTACGATCTTCTGACCTGCTGGCACTGGAATACATAGAATTGTCTTGCAGTGGTTAGTCTCATTTCTCCAGGGTTGGGGACAAAGGGTGGTGCTAGGGAGAAGACCTCACCATAATATAAATTTATATAGGATTATGAAAAGGCTAGCTTACCTAGTTTTGGGCAGTGCCAAGCATCTTTTATAATTCAGATATTTAGTTATTACAGGAAATTTTATATATGAAAATAATGTCATGCTGCATTTTGCTTTGTGTTACTGCCACTAATACCAATATTTGGTGTGTGGCATCTCACCAGGTGTAATCCTCTCCCCAGTGTTATTTAAGATCTATATGCACCATCTTGTCCATTTGGTTTGAAGTTTCAGGCTGGGTTGTCACCAGTATGCTGCTGATACTCCACTGTATCTGATGATAGGTGCCAGTTGTCTGGAGGCCATAATGAAATGGTTGAAACAGAGCCAACTGAAACTAACTCCATTGAAGACAGAGGTCATGTGGCTAGGCCAGAGGGATGTGGGGGGAATTTGTCACCTTCCAACCCTTGACGGGTGCTACTAACACCTATGTTAACCATCAGGAGTTTAGGTGTGACCTTTATACCTCCTTAGTAATGGAGGACCAGGTCACAAAGTGGTCAAGCTGGCATATTTTCATCTCTGTCAGACCAGGTTCCTGGCTCCTATTTATCCCGTCCCGACCTATCTATAGTGATCCATGCAATGGTCAGATTGGACTACTGTAACTCACTCTATGCTGGGCTACTGTTGAAGCTGATCCAGAAACTTCTACTGGTGAAAAATGCAACTGTACAGGTCTTCACAGGGACACTGTTGGCTCATATACATCCAAAGCTCTACCAGCTACATTGACTTCTGGTGGAATACCAAATCAAATTCAAGATTTTGATTTTAGCCTTTAAAGCCCTAAGCAGTCTGGGGTTCTTGCATCTTTGGGTTCTCCTCTCCACATAGACCCTCCCAGACAGCACTGTGCTTTGCAAATGTAACCTCAATCTGTGGGTTCTGTGGGGCAGAACTTTGAATGAATTTGCAACAACAATTTTTAAAAACAAAATGGTTTACTTTCTTAACATATAACATCAACATTTAACATCACACTTCACAGTCCTGTTAAGTTTGCATTTTCAAGTCCATATCTTTACAGTCTACTGATATTGCCAAGTCCAATTCTTCTTTGCTGGAGGTTGGTTTTTGAAGACTTCAGAGACTTGGTGAACAGGATTCAATATGATGAAGGTTTCCAGGAGAACTCTCACCATTTACATACACAAAAAACCCTGAAACAACAAACTCCAACATTTACAACATAGCAAAAATAAACAACTACCTTCCCAGTAGTTCCCAACAACATTGCAGTTACCTTAACAAGGTGTTAAGGGCTTATACAAATCAAGGTCCGAGTCTGGTAGCCTTGTCTCCTCCAAACTACATGAGCTCTGCAGCTTTGAGTCTCCACCCCTTTCTGGGTCAACCCATTCTGAGCATGGGGGTTACACAAACAACAACTTGCTGGTGGTCCCTGGCACAAAAATAATCTAGCTGTCCTCGATCAGGGCCAGAGCTTTTTCAGCTCTGGCCCCAGCCTGGTGGAACATTCTGTCAAATGAGACCCATGCCGTGCAGAACTTATCACCATTCTGTAGGACCTTTAAGGTGAAGTTGCTCCTCTAGGCCTTTGGTTGAGGGCAGAAATGGCATCCATCTGGCTGGCCTCTTTTCTTCTCTTTCCCTTTCATTGTTTTCTTTGTTATTGTTATGCTTCTTGTTTATATTGTTAATTCCATACTAAGGCCGTTTCCGCACGGCCAAGCTCGCACACACCCCCGGACCTTTCGCACGAACGGTCCCGGTAGGGGCTGGGTAGACGGCGCATTGCTGCGCCATCGCCCGAATGCCTTCCCTTCCCTCCAACCTTCCAGCGCATCACCCAGGCAAGGGGACACGCCCCCTGCCCTGCGCGACAGCTCTGGAGTTTCAAGGCAGGGGGGCGTGTCCCCAGACCTGGACGACACGCCGGAAGGTCGGAGGGAAGGTAAGGTGTTCGGGAAAGGGGAGGATGGCGCCTCCCAGCTGCTGCTTCCGGAAAACCTCGCTCAGGGAGCGAGGTTGGGAAACAGCGGCTTCACGCCGCTGGGGGGGAGTGAGGGCGGCGCTGCTGCAATGCAGCAGTGCCCCCCCATGCGAACAGTTCCCTAGGGACGGTGCTTTTGCCATCCCTAGGGCGCTGTTTTTGGCCCGTGTGGAAAGGGCCTAAATGTGAGGTACATTTAAGGTGCCATGGTTTTTTTGTTGTTGTTAGCTGGGTTATTGTGAACTGTTCTGTTGAAAGCCATCCTGAGCCTGGAAAGGGAAGGCTGGCGTAGAAACTGAATGACTGCATAAATAAATTAATAAATAGTTCTTACTGCCTGGGGGGAAAAATGACACCTCTGACCAATCCCCAAAGAAACAACTGACCAAAACCTAATGACTTTAACAGCCTTAGATATTTTTTTCTAAAAAATGAAACAGTAAGATTACTACAAAGCATTTCATACTACTAAGCAAAATGGGCAGCTGTAATCAGCCTGGTATATCCTTGGAGCAAGCAGAAATTGGAGGGGTAGAAAGGAAAAAATATTACAACAATAGAAGCATATGTAGCAAGATAGCAATCTCAGTATCGGCAGGGAATCAAATGCTTAGGTACAAATATAATTGCTTTAAATTTTTAGATATGGAAAACGAGACATGATTAAAATGAAATGATAGAGCATTGTATGCCAAAACCTTCAGAAATGGCAGCTACTTTTTCAGAAGCAAAAAATACATATGCAGCATGGGATGTGAAAACAAGTATTTTTTATAATTGGAGACAGATGAGTCAAGTTTTAGATTGAATAGACAATTTCCATGTATGAGCAAATGACAGCCGGTGTTTGTTCTGCTGTTAAGATATTTGAGGGAGTAATTTCTCAAAGAAATAGAAAGTAAAATTATAATGGATGGTTCAAACAAATTTGGGGCAGTGACAAAAAAAAAGACAATTTATGCACAAAACCCTCTGAAATCAAAAATCAACCACAGACATGGATCTTAGAAAAGCAGTTTCAGATGGAATCGCCTGTAACTTTTTTCTTTCAAATCAGAATTAATTATAAGAAGTTTTAAGGAAATTTGAAGCAAATTACAGCCCAAACCTGTGCATATTGAGTTGGAAATAATTCCCACAAAAGCTACAGTTCATTGGTAGAACATCTGCTTGGCCTTCAGAAAGTCCCAGGTTTAATCCCTGGCATTTGCACTTTTAAAAATGTCATGTAGTAGGTGATGTGCAAGACCTCTGTCTGAGACCCCAAAGACCCAGTGCCAGTGTGAGTAGACAAGGTTGACCTTGACAAATGGTTTGATTTGGTATAAGGCGAACCTATGGCAAGGGTGCCAGAAGTGGCACTCAGAGCTGTCTCTGTGGGCATGTGTGCACAGAGTTCGTCATGTGGGGGGGAAATCACCCCCCCCACACACACACACACACATACATCTAGGCTGCTGGCCTCGATGAATATGTACTGCACAATCAGGGAGGACTCGGCTGGTGGGCCTGGTGCCTGTGCTCCAGGTGGCTGCTGCCTGGGGGGTGGGGCAGAGGTGGCAGAGACGCTAGAGAGGTGCAGAGCGGCATGTGTGGGACTTACAGGCTGGCCCCTGCTCGAGGAGGTGGGATGGAGGTGCTGGAGCAGCGCAGGGCAGAGCTGTGGGTGCACGCAGGATCTGCTGGAGGCTAGAGGCTGGAGCAGGCTGGCTGCTACTGCTGGAGGGGTTGAACAAACAAAACTTGTGGCTTTCCAAACACCAAGGAAATGCTCAGACCCAAGTTTTTTGCCGATCGCCTGGGCAGATCAAGCCTAGGGAGGAGGAACCGAGGTGCATTTATGATTCTTTATACGATATTACTATTTACCAAGATATTACTATTTGGGATCAGTGTCATTGATTGTATGTTTAGTGAAACATTTCGGTGTTGCAGGCCGTGCAGAATTGGTTTCTATCCCATAGGTCCTAGTGTTTATTCGGTGTGAGTTCCACCAGACAGGAGTCAGAGCCAAAAATAAACATTTTGCATCTAAAGATGTCCCTCTACTCAGATGAATCTTCTGATCATAGAAAGAATCTTCTGCTCACAGAAAGAGTTCTTGTATGGGAGATTCCTCTGTCAGCAAAAAGACACTTATGTGTGAAATCAAGTTCGTTATAAGAAGTTAAAATTTCAAATGCCTGAAAAGTTAATTAAGAAGCTATATCTAGATTTTTAAGTGTTTACTCAATGATAAGTTCTTATTTTACTTTATTTAAAGAAAATTAAAGCCACTTTCCCATTCAACTTAGAGTCCCCAAGATAGCAAACAAAAACAGTGTTGAAACACATATAAAAATATAAAGACAAATTATAATAGATAAATGAACACATTAACAAGAGAAAGGGTCAATGAAAATCAGTGAGGGAACATCACACACACCCAAAGCAAGCCTTCACCTGCTAGTGGATGACATTAACAGAGTGGGACAGCATTAACTTTTCAAGCAGTTTGGGGAAACATATTTGGGATATGTAGAAAACAACAGCTGGAGAAAATATACACCTTAAAATTCTGTTCTCTATTCTGTCATACTCTAAATATATCTTAGCTGAACAAGTGAGATGGCTGGGGATTTAGAAGCTATCCTTCTTGAAGAGGTAACGAAGACTATGTTGGTGACCATCTATGGGAAGAGAGGTATTATTTTATCTTAATTCTTGACACCTGCGATCACAGCATGTTCAGTTGCTGACCAAACGGCAAGCAGTAGAAAACTATAACTCCTTATAGTACAGGCATCCATCATTGTGTCAATTTTTGCTTTCATTTCTCATGAAAAAGCAAGTTAGTATCATTAAATATGACCTTATTAAAAGCTATCAAATTCAGCTGGCAATTAAAACCCTCCTCTAATCACACATTTAAACATGCAAAAGTTACTCTGGAAATCTCCATTATTACAATTCCTTTGTCAATTCAGGAAATCAAAAATAGATGTAACCAAGTTAAGGTTGTGTCTACAGCTACTTTGGGATGCAATGAGCCACACTTGACATTCACGTATTGCAGTTACCAATGAAAATACAAAGAAGTGATTATTGAAATAATGAACTAATTATTATATTATTGAAGTTTATTGAAATACTAAAACCTCAGAAACTGCTAAAAAAACACATCAATATGACTAAATGCTTGATCAACTAAACATCCTCAAGTTATCACAAGTTGTTTTTGGCCTGTACTGCTCAGCACAAATAAGACATCCTGAGGATGCAAAAAAATGGCATCTCAGGAAAAAACTCCATATGAATTTCTCCCCAAGACATCCTCAGGATGCCTTATTTCAGCCCAAGTTGTCTTATTCTGAAGATGCTAGAAGGATGACTTTTTCAAGGGGACTTCTTCAAATTGTCTGCAAGATGTCTCCTGCCTGACTGTGTGGAGTTCAGAAGCTAAGGAGGCATCTTATGTTTCCTGCCCGACCGTTAAGATCAGTTTCCTCTTCAGCTTGCACCCGACATACTGTGTGCTGCTGAAGGGATTCTCACAGCCTCCATTTTCTGATGCTTGCCCCAGGAGTTCACTCTGCAGGCTCCGATTCTGGGCACCTTTTCAGCCCAAACAGTACATAGTTGTATTTAGCTCCTGCTGATTCTGGCAATATATAATTTTCCTTTTTTTATTTTACTTTGGAAGAGCTGTATTCAAAGATATGCAGACATGAGTACAAGTATCTTAGCCACTCAAAAGTCAGGTTGTCCATTGAAAGGCATTGGGTAGACCTGCCCTCAATGGACTGTCTTCATTTTTCTGTGCAACAATAAAAACCTATGATGGTTGTGGAGGGCAAGTCTATCCAATGCTTTTCAATGAGTAGTAGACCCGTCTTCCGAGCGGCTAAGATTCTCGTATTTATGTCTGCATATCTTTGAATACCATTTTTTTAAAAAAAGAGGGAAACTGTATATTGCTGAAATCAGCAGGATGAGCTGAGTACAACTATTTACTCTTTGGGCTGAAAAGGTGCTCAGGATTGGAGCCTGGAGAGCAAACTCCTGGGGTGACCTTTAGCAAATAGAGGAAGGGAGAATCCCTTCAGCTGCACACAGAATGTCAAGCATAAGCTGAGGAGAAAACTGACCAGAGAGCTTAACAGTCAAGTAGGGGAAAGCCTGTTTTCTCCTCTGACACCTGTCCAGAACAAACATGAGAGGCGGGTTTTTTAAAAAAAAAATCTCCAGAACATCTTATTTGGGGTGTGTGAAGTAACAAGGCGTCCCCCAGATGTCTTTTTTGTGCTGTGTGGAATGGACCTTTGTTGCTGACAGATCAGTCTCCAAATGAGCAAGTAATACTTGAAGCTTTGAGGAGCTCAGTCAAATCTCTTGGAATTTGGAAAATAAAACAATAGACTAATGATACTGGCAACTTGCAGGGTACAGGTGTGAGCAAGGAGTATGTGGAAAACTGATGATGGATCCCCAAACAACTTAGGAGAAAAAAAAGTAGATTGGATGAGATGCTTCTCTTTCATACATCAGCACATGATATGCCATGGTGCAGGGAAATGGGAGAAAAACACAGAGGCTGGGGTCCCCAATGTGGGCACCTCTGGAATTCTGACACAGGGTAATGGTCGCAACCATAGAATGGCCACCTCAGGAGGCGAAGCCAATCACACAATGTCAGGGAGTGAAATTACCCATAATACTTATGGTAATTTTTCAACAGGCTGAAACTTTGCTTAACAAGTTAGCATTTAAAATGAACATATTGTATAATGTATTTTCTTTCATATACACAGTTTACCTTCAACCATAGGGTGGAGATTCTTGTACTGTGGTGGCAACTGCTACCCAAACTATTTTTTTAAATCTGCACAGCCAGTCAAATCTCCAATGGCCAATCAAAAGCCCTGCTGGGCACAAGCCCCACCTAGCCCTGCCCACTTTCTAAAAACACTTGGCAGACACCAGGAAAGGTGTCAGTGGACACCATGGCTGCCATTGGTGCCATGTTAGAGTTTCTTGACATAGACACTCAACAACCATGAAGATTATGGCAATGAAATTCATTCTCAGCAAGCAGCCGAGCTATACACTTTTTTCATTGCATGTGAAGAAAAGGGATAATCATAATAATTGCAAGAATAACATTCTTCTTTCCGGACAGAATGCTAACGGGTAGGTGCAAGGATGAAGCCAAGGCCCTCTGGTCCTCATTAGTTTCCCTTGGTCACCCGAAGCATAACAAAGTGTAATGGCCCATGAAACATTATCAGGGTTAGAGAAATCTATATGGTTTTCCCTTTGCCTCCCTACATTTTCTTCAAGATACCTTAGGACATTTCACAAGATATAATAGATAACAACTCTTTTCTCTAAAGGCCCAAATGACAGAAAGACAAAAGGGTTGCCGTTGTCAGGTTTTATATGACTATAAGTAACCATTCAATCAATAAGCACCTTCAGAAATGGCACTTTTAAAGAAACTGCCCCTAGCTGCGAAGATGTACATATTATGCATTACTTCCACCTGATCCAGGAATTCTGTGAATCAGAAACGAGGCTAAAGGATGCATCTTTAAAACTGAAAGCTTGCAACTACCAATGACACTGAAGGCAATCTATAACATCTTAGTCCTGTCACATGGAGTACTTTCAAAATAACTTGTTCAGAAATGTTCCCTATAGTACATTGAACAGCAAAAAAATAATGAACCACTTTCTCCATAAAGCATTTTGACAAATACCTGGTTTAACTGGCAGCTTTGCTAGGATTAATCTTATCTGAAACAGGTCGGCTTTTAAGAGTACTGGCAATGATTGGCCAGCAAATGGCAAGTAGATGTTCTGTTAAGCATGAAAAATGTCTATTAGCATCACCCTTTTTCTCACTGTCTTCTATGAAAAAAAGCCCAGTTCTCTTTGTCTGGTAGGGTGCAGACCATTGTATACATAAATGACCTGGAAGTAGGGGTGGGTAGCGTGGTGGCCAAATTTGCGGATGATACCGAATTATGTAGGGTGGTGAGAACCACAAAGGATTGCGAAGAGCTCCAAGCGGACCTTGATAAATTAGGTGAGTGGGCTAAGAAATGGCAACTGCAGTTCAATGTAGCAAAATATAAAGTGATGCGCATAGGGGCAAAAAATCCAAACTTCACATACACACTACAGGGGTCAGTGCTATCAGACCAGGAAAGGGATTTGGGCATGTCAGTTGATAGTTCCATGGGAATGTCAACTCAGTGCATGGCAGCTGTGAAAAAGGCAAACTCTATGCTGGGGATCATTAGGAAAGGAGTTGATAATAAAACTGCAAATGTTGTCATGCCCTTATATAAAGCAGTGGTGCGACCGAACTTGGAGTTCTGTGTTCAGTTCTGGTCACCACATCTCAAAAAGGATATCGAAGAGATAGAAAAAGTGCAGAGAAGGGCAATGAGGATGATTGAGGGATTGGAGCACCTTCCTTATGAGGAGAGGCTGCAGCGTTTGGGACTCTTTAGTTTGGAGAGGAGACGTCTGAGGGGGAATATGATTGAAGTCTATAAAATTAAGCATGGGGTAGAAAATGTTGACAGAGAGAAATTTTTCTCTCTTTCTCACAATACTAGAACCAGGGGGCATTCATTGAAAATGCTGGGGGGAAGAATTAGGACTAATAAAAGGAAACATTTTTTCATGCAACGTGTGATTGGTGTTTCAAATATGCTGCCCAGGAGGTGGTGATGGCCACTAACCTGGATAGCTTTAAAGGGGGCTTGGACAGATTTATGGAGGAGAAGTCAATCTATGGCTACCAATCTTGATCCTCCTTGATCAGAGATTGCAAATGCCTTAGCAGACCAGGTGCTCAGGAGCAGCAGCAGCAGAAGGCCATTGCTTTCACATCCTGCATGTGAGCTCCCAAAGGCACCTGGTGGGCCACTGCGAGTAGCAGAGTGCTGGACTAGATGGACTCTGGTCTGATCCAGCAGGTTTGTTCTTATGTTCACTGATGGAATGACAGGCTGATTATGCTAGTGAAATGTCTGTTATCTGACTCTTGATATGGCCTGTCATATGCTACAAGCAAATCTTTTATGAAGGTAGCAATTTCTCCATTGTGAATTACTAATTTTTTTGTCTGTGTAAGGCCCTTTCCGCACGGGCCAAAAACGGCGGCCTGGGGATGGTAAAAAAGCAGCCCCCAGGCCGCCGTTCGCACAGGCGGCGCTGCTGAAACGCAGCAGCGCCGACCTTGCTCCCCTTCCCCTCCCTCAGGGCGGCGTCAGGCCGTCCTCAAAAACACCCCTTTAAAGGGGTGTTTTTGAGAAAGCAGAAGGAAATTCCCTGTGGTGCGGTAAGTGAATGGCAATCAGCTGGGAACATTCTTGTTTCCCCCTTCCCTTGCTATACAAGCCTTGTCGCCAGCCTTTCCTGTAAGCTCCTGCCTATAAAGGTCCTCCGACCCCGGAGGTCGGAGGGCAGTGTGGGTGGGCTTAGAAGACAGTTAGGGCTTAATGACAGCCGCATAAGGCAAGTAAGAGAGGGACAGGAAGAGCCGATCTCCGGAGGCCCAGCGAAAGGGCCTAAGAAAATAAGAAAATCAAATAATTCTGTGTAATTATTATGCACTATCCAGATGTGAAAACTTTCTGTCTCATTCACATACATGGATGTGGTCCATTCCTGAATCAACAGATTTCTTTCGAGTTTATGACAGATTCATTCACATTTATCCTGATGAATCCCATTGTACTATTCAAAATGGTCACTACTTGCTTCTCATTGTTAAACCACAAGCTGTATCCTACTTTAGGTGCTATAGTGCCCACCCAATGTGTTTTCTGGTGGTTGCTTTCTTTTCCAAACACTCCCCAAATCAAAAAACCAATCCTGGCTTTAATTATGCTCCCTGGACAGGGGGGACATCTATCTATTCACAAGGAGCTGGAAACAGCTGTGACCATTATAGGGGATGTTTGACTCAGAACTAGCTCCAGCCCCTCAGACCAATTTTGTGGTCAGCCATGTTCCCCCATGGCAGCCCATGTGCTGGTGCTCTCAAAATTCCAAACATGTACATGTCTACAGGCTCACCAAAAATGGAAATCTCTGAGTTGCAGTTTGCCATTTTCATTCAATCATTCATTAGACATCTATGCCACACTCTCTTTTGTTGTGACAGGCTCAGAGTGCCAATACCACCATTATACATGTATCAATAAAATGTACATTAACAATACATAACAGTAATACAAAATAACAGAAAACCTGGTACCTCAAATAGAATATCCCACAAGGGGGAGTGATTAAAATTTCCATGTTCTCTCCACTCAATAAAGATCAATAAATAAGAAATGCGGGAGAAGAAAGGGAGGCCAGCGAAGTTAGAATAACCATTGCTGTCCTCAGGTGTAGGCATGATGGAACAGCTCCATCTCTTGCAGGTCCTGCAGAATTGTTGCAGATCCCACAGGGCCCTGGTCTCCCTTGACAGAGTGTTCCACCAGGCCAGAACCAGAACAGAGACAGCTCTGGCTCTGGTTGAGGGCAGCCAGATAATTCTCAGGCCAGAAATCTCCAGTAAGTTGTTGTTTGTTTAGTGTAATTCTCTTTGGGGGACAAATAGGAAGAGAAAGTCGGAGGTTCCAGACTATTTAAGGCTTTAAATATTAGTACTAGAACCTTGAACCTGATTCAGTACTCCACTCAGAGCCAATGCAGCTGACTGACCATGGCATACCAGTGAGGATTTGTGAAATTGCATTCTGTATCAGCTGAAGTTTCCAAATCAAGGGAAGCCCTGAATAAAGCAAGTTACAATAATCTAGCCTGGAGATGACTGCATGGGTCATTGTAGCTAGCTTGGGGCAAGACAAATTGGGCATCAATTGCCTAACCTGTTGTAGGTCGAAAAATGCCAATTTGGCAACATTTGTAACCTGGCCCTTCATAGAACCTGGTATCCAGGATCATACTCAGCTTTTGACTGGTGGCTCAGGTGTCAATTGCACCAACAAGAGCTGGGAGCTGGTAACCCAATCCTGCATCCCCTGACTCAGCCACAGGAACTCTGTCACTGATGGATTTAATTTCAAATTCTGCTCCATCCATTCCACCATGGCCCTCAGGCAATGAAACAGATCCTCTGGGACAGCACTTGGTCAGCCCCTCTTCAACAGATACAGCTGGGTGTCGACAGCATACTAGTGACATCCCAGCATTGAACTCTAGAGCGACTATGTTAGAGGGCACATATAGATTGTTCAATAATATTGGGGCAAGGATTGCTCCCTGGGGGACCCCACACCCCAACAAGTGGCATGATGAGGTCCTCTCTCCCAAAGAGACTCAGATCTTCTAAGGGAGCTTGCAGAAGTCTGAGGCCTGTGTCAATATGAATAGGCCAAGAAGAAGTCAACAACTATAACAGGAAAAAGGAAGCTGAAACTGTTTGCAAAAAAAAAATCTTGATCCTCAAGGAGGATATTAGATTCCTACTGCTTTCTTCCACCTCCACCTTGACTGTTAATGGGAAAGAACGGCATATTGCATAAATCTGGAACAATCTCTTTATGCACATGGAACCTGTAGGTTTAATTGACTGTTTCACATTTAAGTAATGAATTCTGTCTGTGCAGGGACAAAGAATGCCAGAGCAGTGAGTGATCTTTCGTTGTTGCAGCAGGTCACTTTAATGACCCAACAGTGACCTTGGTGGATATGTGCTTTTACCAGTGATTGAGAAAATTTTCATCTTCAGAAGAAACTAAAGCTATTGCAAGTTGTACTACATAACTTATACATGTACCATATTTATCAAGATTGGATTTAATTATGATCTTATAAAATACACAGAGACGCCTGTAGAAGCAGCTATAGTGTAAGCACAAACTGCTAATTAGAGTATCCAATATGAATGTCAAACAAATTGACGTGATCCATAGAGAGCAAATTTGCCTACTCATCACTTTTCAAGGCCATTTTCTCTCCATTCTGGCCTGTTGCCACATTAGGGGCTTTTCTTGAAAGTGTATGGTTTTTTTTCCCCTTCTGTGATTCTCTCCTGGCCTTCAGAAATTTAAGAGTCCTCCCTGATCTCACTCAATACCACCTGCTCATAAGTAAAATGAGTGGGGTGTCAGATGGGGCTTCTCTCTCTCCCTTCCACTCTCTCACCACATTTGGTACCAATGCTGGAGGGGAAGAAAAGAGCATAAAAGGCTACGCCAATAGTAGAAATGAAGGCTTTTTAAAAGCCTCCTGTTCCATCTCTGCCAGTTATTGTTCTCATGACCAGAACTAGATATGATGGGCCGGTTTTGCACGGTGAAATTGCTCCTCTGTTGGCATGGGGAATGCCCCGATGCAATCAGGGTTTCTGCACTGCTCCCAGCGCTGCAGCATGTCCAACTGAATGCTTTGGGCTCTGCACCACCCCTGGCATTGGCTTTTGTTCCAGCTGGATTCCCAGAACCCAAGAAAGGTTGAGGTTCTTTTGAAATGCCCCTTTGTTGCTCCAGTGGCTTCCGCCACCATGCAAAACTCCTTGATAGCAGAAACAGGGCCATTTTTCCTGCCTCGCCACTCTGGCCCACCCCACCAATGGACCCGTGATGAGAATTGGCATCCCCCCCCCCCTTGCACTGGGGAAAAATGGAAGGAGAAACCTTGGTTTTTTAGAAAGGAGGGGGAAACCTTGGACAGAAAAGCGGCGTGCCTGTCCCATCAAACAAGAGAATCCCCCCCCCCCACCACGCATGAGGAGTTTGCAGGAGGAGAAATGGTGATTGTCTCGCATGCACAAGAAGTTTAAAGGGGGGAAGCCAGCGATTCTCTCGCATGCATGAGTTTAAAGGGAGGGAAGCCAGCGATTCTTTCACAAGGAGTTTGCACAAGGAGTTTGCAGGAGGGAAGTTGGCGATTCTCTTGCATCAGCAAGGATTTAGATGGGGGGGAAGGGCATCAATTGTCAACATCTGCATGTGTTCTGTTTTTTAAAAATTAAGTATTGACAGCAAGTGGGGGGAACGGTAGAGATTCAGTCAATGCGAATTCAGGAAATAGAGGCTGCCCACGCATGCATGGAAGAGACTGTGGAAGAAATCGCAATGCTTAAGGGAAAACCTTGGCTCATGGGGAACCACATGGGGCTTCTTGCACCAGCCCTGACTTGAGCAAAGGAAAGAGCCGGGCAGCCATGGGGAGCTACAAGCAGGGTGAGAAGCCCCGCAACAAGAACGCTCTCCAGATATGCCACAGGGCATTTCGAAAGTGGAAAACCGGCCATGGTGGCCAAGGGAGGCCTGCTCCAGTACTTTAAAAGGCTTGGAGGAGGAACAAGATGTTTCCACTACACTGAGAGCCGGGGAGGATTTTTTTTTCCTTTTTGCATTCCCGCACTGCCAAAAAGCCTCCACCTGTAGGGAAAACAAGGTAGAGCCATAATTTTCTTTCCTTAATGGAGCTGGGCCAGAAGTTTCCTTTTATTATTTTATTATTTTTCAATAATTACAGAAATATATAATAAAAATAATAAGAGCAGTAGGTAAGAGAACAGATCTTTTCTTAAATACATTTCTAAACACTAGAAAGCCAAAATGTTTCTTCAAAGAATATTGTAAAAAAATCACAAGCAAATTCTAATAAGCAAACTATGGCCGTTTCCGCGACCGGCTCTCCCTGTAAAACAGCTTCCACGGCGCAAGAATTCACCGGGCGGAGGTAGAGAGGCCGTCAGATGCATCGCAAGATGTGGGCGGCCTCAGCAGAGGCCGGTAACGGCAGGCGGCTCCTCAAGATGAGTCGCCTCTTCCCCTACCCGTCCACTCACCTTGTTTAGCCTCCATTTGCCGTTGCTGGCATTTAAAGCCCACTATCGCTGCCCTCCGAGCCTCCAGGGGTCGGAGGACAGCGTATGGGCTTCAACGCCAGCAGGCTTAATTTATGGGGACAAGGTGAGTGGACGGGCAAAGGGTGACACAGCTATGTTTCCTGAAAGCGGTATGGTTGCGCTTTTTAGACTACTGAAGAAGCGCTTTCCACAACAACAATCAATAACCCTTTAGGGCTGCCCTCGACGCCTCTGAAGGCGTCAGTCAGGTCAGCGCTGCTTTCGTTGCGCTGCAGCAGCATATCAGCCAGGAACAGCCGCCTGGGGTCGGTGTTTTTATCACTTCCAGGCCAGAGCCGCTTTTTTGGCCGCATGAAAAGGGCCCAAATTAATAAAATAAAGTTGCTATCCAATTGCTGTCAATAGTTTCTAAACATATTTCTTCCAAAATGTATTTCATACCATCCAATTATCATCTTTTAACTTATTTTAATTATTCATACAGCTCCCCCCTTTTTATTCATTTTCATTGTTACTCCAGTGTGTTAAAACCAAAACATATACTTTGATAGTTTAAATACATTTCTTTAACCTTTCTTCACTGTTGATCTCATTTTTGTGAGTAGTATGAAAAGTACATTTCCCATTTTTCTTGGAATTCTTGGTTTGCTCGCTTATTGCCAACATCCGTTAACTTTGCCATTGTTGCATGTTACCTTCATTTGTTTTTCCACTACTTGAGGCTATGGCATTCTTCTGCCTTCCATTTTATTGCAACTATTGTCAATTATGTGAACAGTTCTTCCAGAGCTCTTAAGATGCTCTTTGGTAATATTCCTAACAACATTGTCTTAACATCCATAACAAACTTAACTTTTAAGATCTTTTATATTTATGCATGTACATCTTTTTTTAAAATTCAACTTTTCTATACAACTGCCTGTTACCCAGCTTAACCTTTATAACAAACAATAAACAAAAAGAAAAGAAAAACAGAATTTCTCCATTTCTCCAAACACTCCACCACTCTTAACCACTACACCATGCTGGCTGTCTTCATCAAGACACAGCCAACTTATGGCAACCAAGAGGACAGGACTAACAGATGCAGTTTGCCATAGAGTGTTTTCCCTGACCTTAGGAATAAAATGGCAAGTCTAGGCTTCTCTTGACACAAATTACTCAGGCTAGGCAGAGACCAGGAAAAACGAGCCTTAAAACAGAGAGTGGAAGATATTGGGCCACGCCCCACTCACCATAAGCCATGGGGTCACCTCTTTAAAAGACACGAGGAGGATGGACGTTCCCCACGTCACCAGCGCCCACTGCACAGCTGCCCTTAATTTGCCGCTCTCCCACCTCCTTGTCGCGCGGCAGATTAGGTCCTCTGAAAAAAGCAACATTTTCAAAAACCCCGCAGGTGCTGCAGGGGGGTGGGGAACCTCGGCTGTTCTGTGGCCGCCGATTCCGCCTTCGATGGCGCTATTCCGACCAAGCAGGAAACACAGGAACCGCCATTTTGTTTAGGAAGGGTATTCCGGCCAGAAAGTGCTTGGAAATTGAGACGTCGTGCACAACAAGAGCGTAGTGCCCAACATTGCTCCTTTTTTTTGCTCTTTTGCTTAACCGAGCTCCACTGTTTTGCAGCGGCTTGGCAGAAGTGCTGCTGAGCACAGGGTTGTCGGGCAGTGTAAACCCAAACCGAGTATTTCTACTTTCATTTTTCTGCCCAAAGCAACGTTTTTGCAGCAGGTAGTGGCGGCCAGCATGTGCAGGCGTCTTAAAACAATGTGTTCCAGCTTATCCAAACTTAACTTTTCGGGTCAGCTAATCAAAATGGAGCCCTCGCCGGGTTGGCTGCAGCTCCCCACGCGGTAAATGATGCATGCGGCGTATCCAGCCAATCAGAGCGGCTTCGATTGCCTCTCTTTGATTCTTGATGTATTGGAACCCCGCTATTTCCTGAATGGAAATGGAATGAGTAGGAACAAATGTTCTCATGTCGTTAAAAGTCCAAAAGCCACTTGGGAGGGCTTTTCTATCGAGGGGTCGGCTGTGGGGTTGCACTCCAGACGAGGTAAGTGGGGAGTGGCCCATTAAGAAACAGTTAGTGGGGTATAATTTTTTTTAAATAAATCATTCCCTTCTCACTGGACACAGTGTGTAACAGACTTCTCTCTGTGATACACCTCTGAAGATGCCAGCCACAGATGCATGTGAAGACATTAGGAACAAGATCCACTAAAGACCATTTGCCACTTTAGCCTGGAAACCCACCACAACCAGTGGAAATTAACTGTTTTGCCATGGGCTGCTAATAGTTGAAGGAGAATCTTACCCTCATAAAGTTGCCATTTTTTCTCCCCGTGAACTGAGTCTCTGTAGCTTGGAAATCAGTTTACCGTAATTCCAGAGAGCTCTCCAGCCACCACCCTGGATGTTGGAACAATATATGACTTGTGCTCCTTAGTTATCTATGAACTTTTTTAAAGAGACATAATATTGTAAAATCACATACATGTACTACCTGCATAATTGTTTTAACTAAATGGGTTATGCAACTCCATTTAATAGCATAATATAAATGCATGACCGAATGCATTCTAGCATCTATGAGATTAATTGTAAACTTCAGATTCTTAATCTCTAAGCTTTATAAATTGCTGCTTGTGTGCTGTTTGCATGATGATGCAGTTTTAGAAACCTACCTCCACAATTTTCAGACCTATCTCACAAATACAGCAGCTGTTACTGCAGCTTTTCATTTTTTGTTAACGTGCGGAAGTTGGTTTAGTGTTTTACTTGGCTATTACTGTAGCCATTTTTGTTAAGGGCAAAAGCTATTGGCTGCCAGAAAAGAGACTTGAATTAGGGATTGTCACTGCCAATCTATCCCATCTTGCTCTGAAATGAAGTGATAAGTGTGTGAGAGTGGGGTGGTACCACTGGCAGTGAGGGAGTGGGGAGTAATTTGGGGTGGGATGCCATGCCAGGAGGGCAGGGGTCGCAAAGGGGGGGGCCCTGGGAGGACGATTTTGCATCCTCCACTTGACGAGATTTGTTGTACCCAGGGACAGAGATTACCCCCTTGTCCCTAGTGGAGTTAATCATTAATAACCAGTTCTCCAAACTGAGAAAATTTTAATAACCAGTTCTACCAACTAGGTGCGAATAGGCTGCATCCCACCTCTGCTGTTCCATGTCATTCATATTATCTTTAAATAATGTGTCCAGTCAGGTTTATTCCTAGATATTGGACTCTATTTGAAGTCACATCACATCCAGTGATTTTACCAATTTCTTCTTCTTCCTCTTGCTTTGTTAATACTTTTAATATGATTTTAGTCTTCTTCCTATTACTTTTCTAACCTGAAAAGGATCCAGAAGTTTTCAATTTGTTCCATCATATGTTGTGTCAGTATCATGTGGTCAGCATAACTTTCATTTTAAACTCTTCTCCATCTACTTTCACTCCTTTAATTCTTGAGTCTTGTCTGATCATAGCAGTCCATACTTTTAATACAAGCATAAATAAAAGTGGTGATAAATGGACATATTTCACATGTTTCTTTTTCCATTTGTATTCTCCCATTAAGACTCCATTTAGTAAAATCTTTGTATGTTGTTTTCTATAATCCAGTTCAAAAATCCACACATTAAATTTTCAAGCACCTTTAACGAAATGAGTTAAGCTATATTATCAACTGTATCTAGAAAAACCTGCTTTCTTCTCTCCCCCCCACCCCCAAATTCTATTGCATTAACCGCAAAGAGAACATTAACTTTTATATAGGTTTTCAGAACAGATCCAGTCCGGCCCTCATGTACCAGTTTTGCTATACATCTTCATAGTGTTTTCATCATTATTGTAAGAACATAAGAACATAAGAACATAAGAACAAGCCAGCTGGATCAGACCAAAGTCCATCTAGTCCAGCTCTCTGCTACTC